>NW_009258388.1:313242-332329 GCF_000687185.1 Egretta garzetta
ATATTTCAAGGGCAGAATATTTGAAGGCCAGAATTTTCTCATCTTTTTTGGATGGTGCTGAGATGAAAACAAAAAATGTTACATCTGGTGAGAGTTAATTATACTTCAAATCTGTTGCAACTGATTTGGCTTGGCCTATAAATACAAAGTAGAATGTGCTCAGTGTTTGAAGACTGAGGCTGTGCTTCTGCG
This sequence comes from Egretta garzetta, assembly GCF_000687185.1. NCBI lineage: Eukaryota > Metazoa > Chordata > Aves > Pelecaniformes > Ardeidae > Egretta > Egretta garzetta. Next base: position 313,435 of record NW_009258388.1, read on the forward strand.
GAAGTTGGTTTTATAAGTTAATGGCTCCATGGAGGGATAGCAAGTGAGCTTTTGACAGCCAGAAACCCCCTGCTCTGCACTCTATAAAAACCTGAATAGAACTGAGACCAAAAGCAACCAAGGTTTAGATCCATTCAAGGGCATATCTCACACAGCTGCGAATTTTAAGCTCAGGCTTCCTTCTGAATAAGCCCTGAAACCATTTTGGTTTTGCTTTTGTCTATATCACTTATCAATTTATCATCATCTCTCAAGCATGAATTTCCTCCTACAGGAAGGGTAGTTTTACCATCCACGTATTCCAGATGGGGAAAATGAGACATGGAAAGAAGCCTGAGTGGAATGAAGATGTTCTGAGTTTCAGCCCATTGTCTGCCTAAGAAGATGGAAGGTTTAGGTGTCCTCTGAGCCTTCAGCAGCACAGAGAGGAGGCAGGCGAGCCAGGCAGCAGGCTTTGTCAATAGCAAGAGAGCTCCATGGTGTAAACAACATTAGTTCACTGATGACCAGAGGCAAGAGATGAGACTTGGTTGCCAAAACAGCCAAGAAAGAGGTAAGACATCATTCTCTGGGTGCCAGATAAAAAAAAAAACAACCCAAAAAACCAAAGGCAACACCCTGAATGTCTTGTATATTATTCTTCAGTACAGGAAGCCTTGTGTTAACTAACTTCAAAATTAACTCAATAAACTTAAGAAATCATGTGCTTTCTGACCATGCTGCTCAGCAGTAGACTAATAAAATCTTATCTTGACACATTCTTGGCCACAGTTGTGGGCTAGGGTCAGGGATATAGGATCTCTTCCATTCTGAGGCTGCTCATTTGCTCATTAGTGCCTTGATTTTCATGGTGAAACGGTGGTGACAGATAAATGCACAGCCAGGGTTGGGCAGGCCAGACCAGTGCTAACCTACTCTTTGACCTTAGGCACCTCTTTTGATTTAATAATTAAATGTGGTGTGGTTGTTGGATGGTCTATCTGCAGATCAAGTCTGCTTCCAGAGATGTCAATGCAAGAAGTCCATGGGTTTTTAATGCCCAGGACCTGTGTGAATTAAGAAATAGCAATTGCAATGGCCAAGAAAATTTGCGTGTGAATGTCTTTATGAAGTGAAGATATTTCCGAAGCAGTGATACTCTTGAAGACCCATAAAGCCCTTCCATTTATTTTCCTGAATGCCTATGTTTTGCATTTTGAGTCATCCCTGCTAAGGTGGTACCTGCTATTTTTCCTGCAGGACATAATTACATCTTTGCTGCAAAGATGGGTTGAAACAGCAGTTGGACTGCAAAGACAACTAGTCCTTGAGATGCTACAAGCTGTTGAGGTCACTGGGAAATGAAGCTACTGAACACGTGGTATTAGCTTGTGAAAATACCCAGTGAGAGATACCCTGTCACATGAAGAACCTCACTGGTACTAGGAAAACAAGAGACCAGGGATGTCTGTTGGCTTGCATGGAATTAAGGATCTAAAGTTACAAGAGCACTCGTATCAGCATAAAAGCTGCATGACGATGTCTTTCAGGATCAGGTTATAAATGTATATTGTGACATATTCTTTAATTTTTAATGATTTGTCTCCCTTTGCAGGTATAATGTCATTCAATGAGATTTGCAAAGTTACAAGGAATATCAAAAATTCATGCAAACACAAACCAAGAAGATTCATCTGTCGATTTGGCTATAGGTATAACGTATTTTTCTCCTTCTAACTAGATGTTTCTTCTTGTCTGTAATCCAACTTCCAAAACTTGTGGATGGCAGAGTTTTCATTTGGCTCTAAAATCTTGCACAGGCAGGAAAACACAGGCCTAATGGGTGGTTCTAATCTTCTGAAGGACGTGGAGGGAAAAGAATATTTTCTAGAGGTCAGTTCCACTTCCTTCATCATTTAATCTCATAAGGTAGGGTGTCTTTTCTGGCCAAACTACAAGAACAGGTACAGAAGAGAGGACTCAGTTCCCAGCTCAGTCCCAAAGAGGATCTTCTGTTAGTCATCTGTACATGACCTGATTTTCCCTGGTTTTCAAGCACAGATGGGCATCTTGTGGTACTTTGTAAGCCCTTGTACATTTTGAGTGCAAAAGCATATCAGGTGCTTTTGGTGAGATCCACAAAGTTCTAGGCAGATCTTTTGTTTCTGAAAAGATCTGTTTTGGGTGTGAGGCTGGGCCCCAGGAAAGGGGATGAGCCATAAATGTTGGATGCTCAAGTTCACTGGGGTATCTAAATCTAGAGACAGATCTCCTCATCACTTGTAGGTCTCTGAAGAGCCTATAAAGTTTGCCCCAGCTTCTTCCCATGGGATGAGCCATTCCAGAGAGCTCAGTCATGTTAAAAATAGATGTGAAAAAAAATGAGGGGCTGAGAGAGGCAACTGCTTAAGCTGACACTGTCGCTGAGAGAAGTGGAAGTGGGAGGACAGTCCCAGGAGTTTGATGATCTTCACTGTTAGGTATGAGTTTTGGGGAGACACAGATCACAACTAGTATTTCTTAGGAATAATCTGTTATTAGCTAACAGAATCAAGCTGTTATTAGTAATAGCAGATCATTAATTCACACAACATACCCATGTGGTTAACAGACACCCACACTCATAGTTACGTGGTTGCACCAGTGGTTGGGAAACGAAGGCCAGATGGAAGTCCAGGGTCAAACTGACGTGTGGGGCTGCTTGGTGGGTGCCTGGAGAATCTCTCCGAGAATACTCTGGTTTGTCAGGGGTGTGTATATTTCTGCGTGTAGCAGCCGTCACGCTCCTGGATGAGGTCTGAACCGTGCAACCCCTCGTTGCTGCTAGTGGGTGCTAAGTGCAGTTTCAGCAGTCTCCTGTGGATGGAGTTTATCAGTTGTTCTGGACTACACAGCACGGCCAGTGCCTAGACCAAATCAGTCCCTGGGAGACTTTCGGGCACTACCTTCTCAGCACGTACCTTCCCTTTCTTCTTATTTTCTGGTGACGGCATCACCTGACCAGTGTTTTTTCATGAATTTTCATGAATTTTCGTGAATTTTCATGAAGACTGGATGTTTTAAACATCAACCAAATTACCTTGAATCACCCAGCCAGATCCAGTCCATGAGGGAGGGCTTGAAAGGTCCTTTCCTTCTGCCTGCTGAGCTTAGACATCACATATCGGACTAGAGCATTTGGGTTTTTTGACTAATAAGTAGAAATGGTATTGCCTTTAAAATAATGAATTCTTAAAAGGAAAAAAAATATTTTCATGAGTTTTTAGCCCTCAACCAGAATTCTAACCACATTTAGTCTTGAGTTTCACTGGTGAACTTAAATGAACTTGAAATCTGCCCGCAGCTCTGGCACTAACGTGTCACTGATGGGGAGCAGCAACTGACAAAAGAGATAACCTGAATGCAGTCAGGACCATGTTTCCTCAGCTAAAAATATGATTGACGCTTTTTATTACTAGTTGAAAAACTCAACAGCTTAAAAATGTGTGATAGGTAAACAGCAGTTTTTTACTGCATTCCCAAGCTGGAAAAGCAGCTTGCTGGGCAATTTTTGGCAGGCAACAACATAAACTTACTATTACACTTGCAAACCAAGTGAGAAGCAGTAGAAGTGTACTGTTGTAAGAAAAACACATATAGACTAAGCTTCACTTGATCTCTGATGAAAAATGGCACTTTATATTTCAACAGACCTGTATTTTGCTAGATTTTTATGCCTGTCATCTTCAATTTCTTCTTTTTCAAAACATCTTGCTGATATTTTTTGAGGCTTTTTTTCAAGCTTCTGAAATCCCAACAGCATCTCTCCACTCTCATATTCTCCAGGGCTTGGCTGACAGTGTTGCTATAATGTTGCCTTTTGCATTCTTCTACCAGTCTTTATGTCTGGAAAATACTGAGGTCAAAATTTATGGTATTGCTTCTTGAAGACCTCAGATAACAAATTTGAAATAAGATTTTTAGGGGCTCTTCTCAATTATTTTTTTTTTATTCATTATGACTATAATACAAGAGTAAGAAAAACCAGCCAAGAAAACATGCCTGGATTCAGCGGGGGAAAGCAGATTTGCTTATGTTAGAGGTATTATGCAAATGTGAACCATTTTGCAGCATATTCTTTAAATTTTAAGCCAGAGAGGGGGAATCCCATGGGTAATCTTTGCTGAGTAGGGAGAAACATCTCTCATATGTTAGAAGTACAGCTTACTGCTAAATTCAGAGACAATAGTGGGTATGGATGTGTGCTCTGGGTTTCCTCCCCCAACAAAGGGAATTTGGATTAAAGAAAACACTCTTGAGAAGAGAAGTTGTTGGGCCAGAGTCCTTCATAGAGCCACCGCTGCTCTGCGGTGGCTACCTGGGGTTGTACCATGGGAGAGGGCAGAGACTGGGCCTGTAGCACTTGCTTTGACTATGTACAAAAAATATATATCCCTTGATTTATCTATCCGTCATTAATACTTAGTGCTAGTGGCCATTGTAAATGATTGAAGTGGTAGAGATGAATATTTCAAATATAGGTTGCCATCCTTTACCCGTTTTTGAAGAAACCTTTTAGCTGATGAATGCAAATAATGCCTATTAAATAGCAGGATTGGTAGCAGGCCAGAGTGTCTCAGAAGAGACAGAGACAAAACAATAAGATTTGGCTGCTGTAAGTATCTCCAAGTGGGTCAGATCCTGGTATCCATAACATGATATTAGGCATAATGCCTGTTGGACGAGGGTTGTGGGAAGGTCTTTTGGATTCCTGGATGGAAAAAAAAAATGGGAAAGTGAAGATTCATAGCTCTGAAACCATTTTTCAGTTGTTCGCTGGACAGTGAGGCATTTGTGTGTGGTATCCTCCGAAGGTTTTGAAGGCACTGGTTTAGCATCATATTGTAGATGAAGCCTGCCAATCCTCTCAGCACACCAAGTTCCGGTGAGTCTTTTCCTAGGGGGTTATACTTCAAATGGACCCATTTCTGGGCAGCCTCATTCTCCATTACCATCCCTTCCTCTTTTGACCATGCTGCTTTCTACCAAATTAATTTCTGCGCCTACCTTACAGATTTTGTTTTGCCATTAATCTCCCCTTAACCTGACTGCTATTTTCTGTGTCCTCATTCATTCCGCATGCCTTACAGTCTCCCTGGGCTATCGCCATGGATGGCTGGTTTCTATCAGTCCCTCTGTTTCATCACCTTAAATCCCATTTTCCTACAACTTGAAACATAGCCAAACACTTTTATCTGAGCTATCTTCTCTTCTTTCATTTCTAGTTTTGCAGCACTTATTGTTTTCTGGTATAAACACAGGTTCTTTGAAAATATACAATTAAAATTAAACTTTCATGGCCATTAATTAGTAGAAAAAACCTTCAATGGGTGTTTGAGAAGGAGAAAGATTTTGGGATGCTCGGTATTTCTCAGATATACTTACTTCCAAATCACTTTTCAAATACACATTACAATTTGGGTGGTCAAAGTCTCTAGTCCCTGGCCTATAACGCATTTTTCATTTATCTCCCACTTTCCCTGTTGGATGGGAATTCATCTGTGTAAGTGTATGATACCATCTCTTACTAATGGCTCACAAATCTCTCTCTCTGTCAAGTGAGTGCCCATATCACATAATAATCTTCATAGTCCACTGTGGAGACTTCTCAAGGGTCTGGGCAAAGCTGGTCACAATGTCTGGAACAAATATTTTTTTTCTATTATACTCTGGGTTTATCTAAGCCAATCTTAGCTGGACCAAAAGACAGATATTTTTAAGGTGGTTTTATACTAAAAAAAAAGGAACCACCAGCTAATACAGGTTTACTGTGGTCTCCCAGCATGAAATGATCTATTCTGTGTTCTGAATGTCAAAATATGTGACATTTTTGAAGGGACATTTTGGGGGCATTATTTCTTCGTGAAAAGTTAAAGCGCATTCAACTTGCCATCTCTGTTTGGCAGGCAGCCAAAAGGCTGAAATTTCAAACTGGGCAGAAAGTCTTATTTCTTTTTCTCTTGTTGTTGCTGTTAATATTACCATGATCCTATTTACTTCTACCTGTGTAATTTAGTTCTGACACATGTCCCAGGACCAGCAGCATCAGTGGCCAGTAAAGATACAAACCTGTAAGTGACTGGGAGGGCGCAGATTTAGGATAACTCTCACTGCAACCCTAATGCTGTCATCAAGTCAGCTTTTTATGGCCACACCAACTCTTGAAGTTTTTGTTCTGCTTTTTCCCTTTAGTGCTTTTGCTTTTATCCCCACCTATCAGGACACAGAATCAAAGAATCATAGAATCGTTTACGTTGGAAAAGACCTTTAAGAACATCAAGTCCAACCGTTAACCTAACCCTGCCATGCCACCACTAAACCATATCCCTAAGCACCTTGTCTGACCGGCTTTTAAATCCTTCCAGGGATGGGGACTCCATCACTTCCCTGGGCAGCCCATTCCAGAGCCTGACAACCATTTCAGTGAAGAAGTTTTTCCTAATGTCTAACCTAAACCTGCCCTGGTGCAACTTCAGACCATTTCCCCTCGTCCTATCACCCGTTACCAGGGAGAAGAGGCTGACCCCCACCTCACTCCCCCCTTCTGTAAGGCAGTTGTAGAGGGCGATCAGGTCTCCCCTCAGCCTCCTCTTCTCCAGCAAGTTGCTTAATGCTTCTTGAATCTGTAAACCTATGGAAATAGCATGAACTGCTAAGAAGTGCCTGTTAGTACATCCATCTCTATATTTTGAGAAGGTACATCTCTTGACACAGTTAGAAAGAGCAGAGATGCTTGGCACATTATCTTGGCCAGATTCCAGCATGGTTGTAATTTAATGTGGTGCCTGTAAAGCTTTATTCTTGTGAAATGGAGGCTGAATTCTTTTCAAAGAATGTGCAGCCTTCCAGCTCAAGAGTACTGGGATAGGGCAAAATCAGGCAAGATGTGATGGTCTTTTTTCTCTTCTTTCCTCCTGTTTCCGTAACATTGCCCGGTATCTGGATTCATAACATACATGGGACTTGATACTGTGCAGCTATTGGAATAATCTCCCCAGGGATGTGGTTGACTCTGCTACACTGGACACTTTTAAGACTCAGCTGGACAGGGTGCTGGACCATCTTGTCTAGACTGTGCTCTTGCCTAGAAAGGTTGGACCAGATGATCCTTGAGGTCCCTTCCAAGCTGGTATTCTTCTATGATTCTATGATTCTATTGTCTATCACCCCTGGTGTGATGGTAGCAAATGGTGCTGTCACCATGGTCGGGTCACTGCTTGTGGGGACAGCACACGTCACTTGCCAGTGCTGTGAACTGTACATCCAGCAGCATCCAAGAACAGGTCAAGCCAAAGACTGTAGCAGACCCATTGCGTAGAGAAGCCTGCAAGCCAGGCACAAGCATCTCAACTGCTGTTCAGAGGGAGCCTGGGTGCCGTAGATTCCTAAGGGAGGCTTTGTAGCCTCTTTTACTTCTTCCCATAGAGGGTTTCTGGTTGCCATGCCTGCCCACCCTGGTTAATTAGATGGCTCCACCCTGGGATGTAAGCAAAATACAGTGGAATATTTCTTCCTTTTTGAAAGAGGCTGGAGAAGAAGCCAACACACCTTAATTTATTTTTTATTCTATAGTTATCAATGCTTGTCTTTGTTTTTCCTGAAGCAAAAGAAAATACTGTCCTGAGAGACTAATGCACCCTGTGAGCAGTTCTAGCTCTTGATAGCACTTTGGACAATATCCTCAGGCTCTGCGACTGTTGGCTTCACAGGCCCCTTTCTCCCGCTTTGCGCATGGCCAAGCCCACTGGCTTCTTCTACTTGCCTCACCTCCATATTCTCTCTTCATAGCTTTTCTACCTCTGCTCAAACAAAGGCATTTATTTTGGCCTTTGCAATGAAACATCACTCTTCCGTAATTTTTTTTTTTGTTACCTGTGTGCACTTCTTGCACCTCTGGCTAAAAAATAGCAATAAAGGTGCTGTGGTTCAAATTATTTCACCCACACTGTTGAAGCACAACAAAGATTGTGTGGATAGCAGGGCAGTATGAGGTAGCATTATTGCTTCCTCACACTGTGGGCACACATTGTACGAAGGCAAATTCCCCAATCGTACACCAAATGGGCAGCAAGCGTCACCGAGGACAAATATAAAACTTTGTCTATGTTTCTGTTGGAAGCTTGGGAAGACTTAGCAGTTCTAGCTGCTGTTAAGAGAATTAATTCCTAAGCAACCTGTACCTCCAGCACTCCAAGGACTCTGCTCCAGTCAAGGTGACAAACTCTCCATGAAATACCATTGCCTGTGTGTGTACGCTCCCCTTTCCTCCCAAAAGCTTTTCAGCCAGGCTGGGTGATCCAGTGGGACACTAGCTTCATCGCATTGAATCTCAAAACAGCTATATAGAAAATCTATCGTATGCATTCCCTGCCCTGGGCTGGGCTGTGATGGGTATGTAGTGCCTAGGTACCTACGTGAGGGACCTTGAAGAGCTGTCCTGTAAAAGTTTACCCCGTGAGAGTGTGGCCATCCAAATGTTGCAGAGTTTCTGGGCTCTGCACTCGATATTTGTAGGTGGGAACAGCTTACAGTCCAGGGAGGGACACATGACACTGCTGCTCTCAGCGTCTGCAGCTGAATGTGTGCCACAGAGGCTGCTCTGACGCCGAGACACTTGGGCTGCTCAGGTTGGTGATTTGTGTCCCTGGATGCTCTGTACGTGCATGTGTGTCTGTGTGCACATGGGGAAGAACAAACCCACAGCTCTTCTGCACAGCTGGTGGGGCTGGCGTAAGGCGATGGGTTGGGACACTGGTATGGATGGGTCCTTCAGAAAGCATTTGTGAGCAGTGAGGTTGTGCCTTGGCGGTGTGGGTCGCTTTCAAGCGCACACTGTGGTGCATCCAGGCCTTCACTCCTGCTTAAGGCAAGGTAGTTGCTATATTTAGGGCAGAAATTTGTGGTCACTGGGGATTTGACTCCATGAGCAAAGGCTCCATTAAGAACTGGCTGCTTCCATAGGACTATAAATTACCCCTTGCCTGGTCCCTAGTGTTTTACTTCAGGTGTTTTAATGCATTGAAATTGGTATTTGCCCTATCTAACCTTATACTCAGAGACCTTTTAGCCTCCATTCGTAACAATGCTGGTTAATGGAGTGAAGAGGCACTGAATAATGTGAGACCTTCTCCCCACCACGCATCTCCATCAACTCTCTCTGGGCCTTATGGCCTCCCTGATGTGCCTGCTATAGCCAAAAAGATTATCACTCCCTTCTGACCCCAAATCCACCCAGCCAAATCCACTTCCCTCACCTCCATACAAGGTACCCGTTCCCCAAACCCAGTCCCACCATGGAGTAAGCTCAGGCAAGCACCTAAGCTCATTTACTTGGAAATGCTCCTTCTGCCAATTATCCTGGAGTTGGGGATCTGCAGGGCTTTTCCCTGTTTAGCAGACACAGCCTCAGAATAATGTTTTCCTTCTAATTTAGTATCTCTGAAATAGGACGATGCGGTGCCCATTGAAAAAAGAGGCTCTGGATGTGCTGCCTGTGGGATTATATTGTAAGCTGATAAGCATACTTACCTACAGCAAATGCCAGCCCTATTAAAGAAGGATTATATCCAGATGAGGAGTTAAAAGCTTAGAAAATATTTGTCTAATATTTTACTGGAGGTGTAGTGCTATTACTCAGCAACTGAAGCCCAGCAAACCACAGCCAGGCAGGCAGAATACAGCCACTAAATACACCACCAGAGGAGGGAAAAAGGTGCTTTGGTGGCTCCTGCATCCTGCAAAGCCTGTCTGAAACCTGTGCACAGGCGATGATGGGAGCATAAGACAAACATTTGCCCTCAGACCCTTTAGATTCGTTCTGAGAGTCATTGGGTCGACAGAGTTCGAAATGCTTCCTGTTATAAAAGAGAGACAGAAATGGGCGTTTGACATAGGTTTGGCACTGTTTGTACTTAAATGTGGTGATGGCTGTGACAATTTAGCCCTGTGCTTTGAGTTTAAAGATCATGAACAGCCCCTCGATGGCACAGTGGCAACATGCTTTCTTGGGAAAAAGGGAGAAGGCGGCAAGAAGACCTTAAAGAAAATGTTTCCATGGAGTCTAGCATGATTTTTGGTCAGACCAGCCTGCTGGGGCACACAGGTCAGGCAGGGGTCAGACAGGGGCTGGCGGTGCCAGTGGTGAGTTTCTGCTGCAGACTGGGACTTCATGTGAGCTGTTGTTAGAGGTGGATTTAACTCCAGGTTTCCAGCACCTTTGTACTTCTCTTACATGTTTAAAGCCCATCCCAGAGTTTTGCCTCCTAAAGACATATGCAAATCGCAATTTATAGCTGATGCCCTATTGCATTTCTAGATTCTACTGCAAGGCAAAGTCTTTGGCAGTGTCAGGATGTCCCTGTGTGGAAGGGAAGCCATAAGAGGCTTAGGTGAAAGCTCTTTATCTTCCATACATACCAGAGCAACCCCTCAAATTCAGGCTCATCATTTAGCCCGAGACGTTAGCTAATCAGTCGGTGTAGGGTAGGGGCCAGCTGTGTATTGCTTTTCTACTGATGTTATAACAGCCCTATTACTACTACACTAATAATATATTAGACCTAATTCATTTTCCCTGGTTGCCACCACCTGCTTCTGCTTAGATCAAGGGCTAATGAGCAGTTGACAGTAGTTAATGAGCTTCTGCAGAAAGCATTTCAGTTTCTTTGCTGACTAAAATTAGTTCTCTCTTCTGGGCACCATGCTCTGCCTCCCTGGGATATCTGGCACCATTAGCTCCCTGGTGTGTCAGGGAGGAACCAGCTCCATCAGCAAGAGGCTGCAGTGGTGGGTGCCATCCAGAACAGCCCTCCTCCACTGAGCAGGGGAGCTGTGCTTTTGCCCACAGCTTTCCATGACTGGTCTGTAGACCAGTTCAGCTCTAGCTGTTTTACTGGTGACATGTCCAGCCAACCAACTCAAGCAGCCCCTGCTCTGCAGCCGTGGTGTCACCATCCTTGAAGTGATGGGCTTTGTAATGGTGCTGTTAGTGAGTCCTGCTCTGGTAGGGCTATCATGGTAACTGTTCCTGTGTTGTCCAAGATTTTTGATAACAAAGATTGCTGTGTGGATTGATGGTGGGGAAGAGGATCTGATATGTGCCCAGAGGTTTAGGAACTGAATCGCCATTCTCCTGCTCTCCCATAGGGACCCAGGTGTCATTGCCTTGCTATGTGCTAGCTGTAAAGTGCTGCAGTTATAGTGAAATCAATAACTTGCTGATGCCAGGTAGGCATCTAAATTCCTTTGAAAAATCAGTGTGAAATGGCTTTCCCAAGATGGACTGGGCACTTGGTGGTATCTGTACATAGAAGTACTGCCCACCTACCTTGCAACTCTGGTCCTAAATAATTTTTCAAACAGGGACATAGTGTCTTTCAAGCCACAGGGGTGTGAGTGGACAACCAAGTCCAGGTATTTGGCTGGTTGTGTGAAGGGACTGTTAAAAGTCAGTGGGACAAATGAGAGAAAGTGACCATTCGGGAGAGACTCCGTGGCTGGCCAAGGCAAGAGGCTGCCGAGTTTTGTCACCACTGCCTGAACTGAGAGTCACAGCATAGAATCATAGAATCATGGAATGTTTTGGATTGGAAGGGACCCCTAGAGGCCATCTAGTCCAACCCCCCTGCAGTGAGCAGGGACACCGCTAACTCGATCAGGTTGCTCAGAGCCCCGTCCAACCTGGTCATGTCTAGATTCCTGCAAATTTAAGTATTTACTGCTTCCCAGGCATTTTATAAAGATTGTTTTCCAAGTTTCTCTTGTTTTTTCAGAATGTAGTCTGGGGAATTCGCTCAGGTTTGCCTAGAGACAGGATGAAGGAGAAAGTACTTTAATAAGAGATGCTGCTCTGTAATGAAGAGCCCACCTACAGACTGCTTTGTACGGTGCTGCTCAGGAAAGCAACTTCACTTTGTTGCTAAGATTGTTGGAGCAGTAACTTGCTGCTGTGAAAAATCTCTCAGTAAACAGGCTGGCATCTCAAAAACAACATGCTAACTTTTTTTCTCCTAAGATGTGCTCATCTGCATATCAATGTGAACTGTTGTTTGGATCCTCTCCCTCTTCTGAATCTATTGGAGAAGTCTAAAGCATCACAATGCATTTTTAGACGATTATGTGATTATGCACATAAAACTCTGTGGACAGAGTTTTTCTCCCTATAGTGTTGGTTGTCGTTCCCAGAGCCATATGGAGGCTCCATGGTCCTCTGCAGACTGAATTTGGCACTCCTGTGTGTCGAAAGCAGCATCCCTGTCATGTTTCTGCTTCTGCTGGAGACTGACAATGTTCACATGGCCTCCCTGGAGCCCACAAGCCATCTGCAAAGACATTCCTGGGATGGCCAAAACCCCAGGTTCTTGGGCTGTTGGGACCTCGTAGCACAAATGAAGTTTATGCTCCGCTGAGTTGCTTACAAGCATGTAATAATTACAGTCCTTATCCCAATGGCTGTGCTGTGATGTCAGAAACATGGAACAATAATTAAAAAAAATATTCTAATAATTATTAACCAAGATGCTGATGATACCCAATACACACCAGAAGTGTGGTAAGGAGAAAGTGGCAGTACTTCACCAGAGTGAATCTTCTTGGTGGTAACTTCCCCGTCAATGTGAAGTCAAAAAGAAAAAAAAGTACAAGAAAGAAAAAAGTTTCCGTACCCTCAGTCGTTTTGGAAACCACCATCCCACTTCCAGACTCGTGTCTGTCTTGTGTGATAGATGTGATAGTGTCTCAGGACATATTAAGAGCATATTCATTCTCTTTTACTGTTGTGCTTTAAGGAAAAAAGACAAATTATGCCTTGTGAAGAAGCCATTTGCTATAAAGTGTAAAAATGCTTTAATATTAATATTTTATAATAAAATTCATGACATATTTATAAACACTCTATCAAGCATTTACAACTGAACCACAGCTGAGAGCTTGGACTGGAATAAATAAGCAAGGACACAGCTAGTATGAAATATACATCTTAATTTTTATAATTGTGTGTGCTTTATTCTTTACACAAATGGAATGGATGCGCAGAGTATTTACACATAACAGGAGTGTAAGCTGGACAGGGTATTTTGTAAACTCCAGTTCAGATTCTGAGTTCCCCACACTGCAGCTGGACTGAGAAACATCCTGCTAAAGAGACGCGCGCCGGCCAGCCTGCCGGATGGAGCCGCCCGCTGAGTACAGGCTGCTGCACTCGGAATTTCGGGCTGGCCAATTCAAATTTAGGAACACAAATCCAGAAATTAAAAGGTTGCTATCCCACTAAGAGCCAACAGTGTTGCCTTTTTTTTTTTTTTCTTTTTTCTTTTTTTTCCCCCCCAAAGATCTTGCCTAGGATGCTGGCTACCGCCCATCCCCAGGAATGCTGTTTTTACACCAGGGCAAGTTGCCTGCGCTGTAGGTCTGGGCCAGGCGCCATAAGCTGCTAACACAGTGTGAGGGATGATGGGTCACATCTCATGCTCCTCACCTTAAAGACAGTCTCAAAAGGGCCAACGGGGTAGTGGTTCCTATTGCTCTTGGTGAGATGTCAGTTGGGCTGAAGCCTTCTGAAAATCTGGCCACAGCATTTGGCCCATGGGGTGTCTTTTTGTTCAGCAATTTCACAGCACCTACCTCAAAAGGATCTTGGTCCATGACTTGGCCCTCTGGGTGCTACAGTAATATAAGCAGTAAATAATGATGGAAAGTGCCGAGCTGCTGTTTAATCATGTGGCCTTGGTGTTTTACAGTAATGCTAAAATATTGGTGTAACGGGGAAGACGGATGTGTTACTTCAGGTGGTGTAAATGGGATGGACTCCACTGAAATTTAGGGCATGACTGCGATTTACACCAGCCGAAGAACTAGGCTAGCTATGTGTTGGATAGATTTTAGATGTTATTTGCTGTTAACTTTGATGCTGATTTGTGCCCTAAAATGGGAACCTTTTTTTTTTTTAATGTACTGACAACCTCATTCTTACTTCTGAACTAGTTGACAAGATGTCTGATTTTTAATGGAATAAGAAAATACATTTATTCCACCAAGGCATGGGCTGAGGAGATGAATGCAGTTGCACAGTGAACCGCATGCATAACATGGCAGACAAAATGTTCCAGAGAAAAAATGTTGAGACTAAAAGCTGTGAAGGGTAAAAGACCACTTTCTGTGAACACGGCAGATATTATGGCTTTAAATCTGCAGCTTGAAAAGAAGATTGAGACTTTTTTTAATTAACACCATTTGTCTTACGAAATATCCCAGTGTGTTGTCACTCACTGAATCCCCTGGTCAGGGATACAATTTGAAAAAGAAAAGATAAGAAAACCAAAGCAAAAATACAATTTGACTGAGTGCTGATGAGCACCTAACAGTGAAAGTGTAACACCAACAATTTCTCCATAGAAAACTGATGTAAATAGGTAGGTGGACGTTGTATAACTAGGACACTGTCGCTGGCTCGTAGTGGTTATTAGCTCAAGTTCAACACCGCTCTCCAGGATGAGGATTTGAAATTTCAGTGCAACAGAGAGATTTCTTATCCTTGACTTTCACAAGGTGGTTCCTAGGACCCTATCCACACCGGAGCATCAAACCATGCTAGCTACAAACACAGTTACACCACAGAATATTTATCTAGAAACAACCTTTACTACCAAAGAAATTACAAAGCGCTAGCATGGACAGGGTACCTCTGAAGAAGATTAACTCTATCCCAGCCAAAACCAGCACAGTAGGAAGGGGGAATTAAGCAAGAAAGAGGCTCTTTCACTGGCTGATGGTCAGACCATGAGACCAGCGAAGAGTGCCGTTTCACTGAGCCCTGTTAGCAAGCTCTCAATGAGTCAGTGCATGGAAGATGCTCTGTGGCAAGGAGAAAGAAATCGGTTGTAATATTGCACATCTGCACAAAGCTAGCGAGATGTCGTTGTGATCATTCATGGGTGGACAAAAAGCTGTGATAATTTTGGTTCTGCTTAGACCCTGCGGTGCTACACACTGTGCCAGAACATGAGAAATAGCACCAGGGGTGTGATCTGGCACTTTTCCTAAGGGGTCCAGCATTTGCATTTGTCTCATGTTTAGACACTTGCAAGTCTTTTACATGGACAGAAAAAGAATCTGATTACGCTAAGCTGTGTTAGCACCAATATGGTCTCAGGCGCCAATTGCTGTGGGTTGTGAGTTTGGACTTCTTTGTTTGTTTTTTTTTCTTTTTTTTGCACCAGATGTAATTTTGCATGAATCTTATGTTTCTCTTCCTCCTCCCACTACCACCCAGTATGATCTGAACAGCTGCAATGCAAAAAAGAACTGCAGCTCTGAGGATGCTGAAACATGAAACGCAAAACGTCAACGCACAAAACAAATGGGAGTACAAATCCTAAGGGAAATAAGACCTCTTACTGCTTCTCTTGGTGAATTGTTTTTAAATATATGTTTTATTTAAAAAAAAAAAAAAAAAAAAAAGAAGTGCAATGGCAACTCTAAACTGGAAGCACAAACAACAGACAGGGAAAAATAAATAATGTTACTACAGTAACCAAGGACTGATGGAAAAATTGATTGTACTCAGCCATAGTGTTACTGTTCACCGTAAAGCACAGCACGTGACAAAGCAAAACAGTTACTAGTAGGATAGTACCGTAAAAGGCTGCATGCTGAACTAAGAAACAAAGAAGCAGATGTGATTGATTGCTTAAAAACAGAGCTGAAAATTAGAATAAAGTTCCTGCTGTAGGATACTTGGATTTTCAGGTCTGGTGGGCCATTTCCCAACCTGGGGCAATAGTACATTGCCAACATGGAAAAATCCATGGCTTCCAAAGATCTGGGGTCACTCTGTGGATTTCTGCAGAATTATCCAAAACCAAAGCTTTCATTCATTTTATATTTTGTAAAAAAAAGTTTCTAGCCCTTCTGGTTACAAAGCTCTTTTGGAGACTTAACTGAAACCCTTGTTTATAAATCTGCGCTGGCCAGGCAAGAAAAATAGTAAAAGAAGTGTGAACTTCTCAAAGTTACCATAGTAGGGCAGTAAGTGAGGCCACCTCAGGGCCACTAAAACGCCCATATTTTTAACCCTGTCACCGCTGGTGGCTATAATACAAACATCCAGCTAGTCGCACTCTCCGTGGAGGTTGGCTGGATATACCTGTCAGCTTGACAGGGTGTAGAAATGTAAGCTTCAAATAGACAAGTAACTGAGGAGTCTATTTAGCATTTGCCCTTATAACGTCCTTAAACATCAGGGTTGCTGTAGCCACCAGCTAATAATTATTGGCCTCCTGCAGTGCAGCAGGCAGGAGAGCATGGGTTTTATAGAAAACTTGGTCCAGCAGCAGCAAAGGCAATTCAGTTTTCTATCATAATATCTCTTGTAGTTGTCCCCTTGTGTGTCAGAGTGAAGAATGGCATCTCTGTACAAAGGAAGGGCAATGTGAAATGAGAAAAGCTACCTCCCTCTCCCCTTCCATGCACCCCAAACTGCAATTCCACAGACTTTCCCCAAATCCCTCACAAATATCCATTGCCTCAGTTTTTGCTTTTAAGACCCTTGTTGACTGTGAAATGAATGAAGATACAAGTTAGTTGGTGACCTGCCTGCCTACAAAGAGAGGAAAGATCAAATGCTTTTGGTATTTCCTTTAAAGAAAACAGGAAGAATCATAAAACATTTGGGGGTGAAGTGTGACTCCCTCCAAGAGAGAAATTATTAACTGCGTTCAAGCACTGACATTTTGCTTCTGAAAAATCATCCATTTCAATTTAAAGATGCATTATCCTTTTCAGAAAAGGTCCTACAGGGCAGTCAGTTCAAGAGATCTTGTTACAGGAGTTCATCGTGATTAAATAGAGGTAAGGGAGAGGATTAAATTGAGAGAAAAAATAAGCTGACAACTACAATTTAAGGAATTATCTTGCTTGTCATTAAGAATAGACAATCTGTTACAGAAAAGGGATAATGCAACTTGATGGTCCTCTTTACATTTTACAGTCGCACAAGGGTGTAAATATTTAATCTTTCAATTAATTAATCTTTACAAAATATCTCACAAAAACATTTTTACCTATAGAAATTAGTTTCTATACATCAATATATTTTTATTTTTATAAATTATTCCATCTTTAAGTGCCTTCTATCAATATAAATGATAAAATAGACAATCAAAAATTTTAAAGCTTTTCCCAGTTGTATCCCTCCTTGTCAACATAGGTGCTGTGAATCCTCATACATGTGTGTGTCCACATGGGAATGCGTTTGTATGCACGTGTGTGTGATGTGAAATGCTTCCATCCTCTCCCACCCCCAAACTCCATTAAAATAAACTATGTTGTTATTAGTTCCTGATGCAATAGTGTTTCCAAAGGGGAAAAAAGAAATGCTTGACTTGGTTTCAGAAATCAAAGGATGTGCATAGTTACCGAAGTCGAGGTGTACCAACTACAAATGTGCAATGACAAGCTTAGAATAGGATCCACCTCCCAGTCAAGTCAAGGAGCGTCCTACCAATGACTTCAGTAGGAAGTGGACCAAGTACTCTGAGCTTGATTTTGCAAGGTGCATGTGGCCCTGATCTAGCAAAACATTTAAGCCCGTGCTTAGCTTTGAGCACATGAATAGTCCTACTGGAATTGATGGGACTGAACGGCACAGGGGAAGGATCACAAGTGACTCCAAGCCAACGGGCTACTCATGTGTAGGAATTGGGGTCAAGTGCTGAGCGCCTTGCAGGATCAAGCCCTATATGAGGTTCAAGAGCTGGGAACTTCTCTTTAAAGCAATCAACACACTGAGCTCAGCCATTGAAATCGATCAAAATGTCCGCATGGGCACAGGAGGTGGCTAGCTCCCCTTGACAGAGGGTCTCCATGTCAAAAGTTTATACCTACAACTGGTGGTCTGAGCACACAACAGATTTGCTTTATATGGTAGAAGTCTTTTTGTTCCTACCCTTTGACCCATCAGTGTCCTTCATGGCTTCAAACACTGTGTTGTACATTCATCAAAATTCACATTGACTGCAAAGAACATAAATGCAACAAAAACAGGAAAGCCTCCAAATAGTATATTATAGTTTTCTTCTAAATATTCTCCCGTCGTAATCAGAGGTGCAGTGGCTAATTTATAATTTTTCCTTTGAAGGAATCCAGATGAAAGGCCCAGATTGTTCTTCAATTACAAGTTTGCATTGATTATATATATCTTCTAAGCTATCTCCTTGGACAATAGCTGCAGTAAGAAAACATATCAATATTTCTTTTAACTGTTATATTCTACAGCATCCAGTGTCAGATAATGATGAGATGAGAAGGAATACTAGCACACTGTGGTGGTGTTAGTTATGGGAAAGTCACACCCTTGCAGATGGCAACTAAGTTCAAACCAATGGCACCTTCCCACGACAGAGACCCATCCTACTGCTTGTAGTGAGATGACTGAGCTGGGTTAGTTTACAGAATAGCAGCTCTATCCCATGGGAAGGCAGCATGGTAGGTTCCCACTGTTGCAAGTCAAGCTTTACATTTCATTTGATTTAGAAGCTGCTTCAGCAGTGAGTAGCAGCAGATTTACAGCCTATTCTTTTCCTGACCTAGTTACGATAAACTCACTCTTGGCTGCAAAAGTTAACTAGTGACAGAAGATAAAGCAACTGTAATACAAAGCACAGTGTCTATACTCTTAAATTCCTTGCCCCCCCAGCAGAAATCTGGAACTGCAGTTCAGATTATGTGTGCTGTCAACATGTGCAGGGGCAACTGGGGTCTTCTGAGCGGTATCCACAAATACCAGTTCCCTGAGTAGGAAGCTGCCTAAACCTGTCCAAAGGAAATGCTGGGGCCCAGAGCAGGTCTTAAATGTTGCTCTTTTCCAGGTCAGGATGAAGAT
>NW_009258388.1:332434-335275 GCF_000687185.1 Egretta garzetta
TTCCCTCCCATGATCTGTAGCTTGAGTTCTTGCTTTGAGCTAGTGAGGAATTCTTTGGTCTGTACATATGCAATGATGTGACATTTGTACTGATTTAATTAAAAGCAGTTTTGGGGCAGAGAGGGAATCAAATTCATGCAAAACTATTCCTTCAGGGCATCAAACTTCTGAGGAGCTGAGTTCCTCAACTGCCCTTGAGTTTCAGGGAAACCATAGTCCCACGCCAGGAGTCCTTAGTGTGGGCACTCTATGCTGATATGCATTCTAGGCCAGAGACTGAGCTGATCCAGTTGTTCTGTAATAAGAGACTTGGGGAAAAACTGTTTTTTAATTAAAACATACCTGTAAAATATTCTCCAAATTCTTGTTCTAATTTAATTGCTCGATCATAGGTTTTCTTTGCTTGCTCCTCTGTAAGACGTTTATTCATTTCCCTAGAAACACAGAGGGTCATCAAAAAGTTTAGATTCTTGCTAGAACAGCTTTCTAAAAGATACATTCAGCTGAATCACAGATGGACTGAGATGGATACAAGAATCAAGTGGTCAAATTCTTCCATCATTTTCAGTATTTTAAATTTAATTTCATTCTTATGCAGCATAAATCTACATTTCCAGACTATTTCCCATTTCTCCACTAAATTTTTGTTTTGGGTTCACTACTCTACATTCCCAGACAAAATACGAGGCCCAAATCTGGTAACTGCTAACTGAGATGGACTTGTGGCATCAGGAACCCATGGGTAAGTCTGGGAGCCCGGAGGTCTCAAGGTCTGAGCACTCAGAGCACTTCTGCCTCCAGAGCTGAAGCTCCTTCAGGAACCTCTCTATCTCCCAGGCCAACAACTGGTTGTCTCAGCTGAATAAAGTTGTCCAAACTACTTCAAACGGAAGCTGGGTTTTCACTGAGGCTGGGCCTATGGAAGTGAAATCATGACTCAAGGCAGGAGTCAGCACACCAAGACTCCTAACCCCGTAGAAGGAATCCCAGAGTCATTGTAAACCCTGTAGGAAAGCCCCAGAAGGACCCAGCATGTCTTCCAGGGAGACTTCTTGGTTCAGGTCGGGTCATGAGTGCCAGATATCATGAGAAATCAAACTGAGTCTTTCCAGCAGGAAGAGTTAAGGTAAGTTATTTATTTATGTTCGCTGTTCCAGTCCTTTCCCATTAACTAGAGAGATTTCCAGCCAAGTGTGTCTTGTAGATTCTAAAACATATAGGGTACCAATAAATGTAAAAACATAGACAGTGTCAGTAACATTCTGTTATTGCCAATGTTTTGTTATTTTGTGGAGCATTTCTGTTTCAACAGAGACATTATTCAATAACTTTAAGAAATGAGTTGTCTTGCCCGTGCATGCTAAGCTTTTAATACAACTGTATACTTGCAAGGGATCAAGCTCATACTCATTCACTGCCTTACACATATATGCCTGCAGATATCCAAACTAATTAGCAATAATAAATAGAGTTTGCTTGCTCTAGCATTTTTCACGGCATGGATTCATTTTTCTTAAAACATGATGGAAATTTTCTGAGGCAACTAGGAAAGCAAAAGGAAGGAGCATCGTGTGTTCTACATAAATCTGATTTAACGCCTTGCACTGAATCATGTGATTATGTGGTAATGGACTGTATACGGTAGGACATGGGTGATGCATGTAGGAAATTATGTGCATGATGGTGCTTAAAAAAATGATCTATGAAGTGCACAACAGTATGAACTTAATACAGTTAACTCCTACCTGGCTTCTGAAAAACACCCTGTAAGGTGTCCAGGATGCAAAAAGGTGTTTCTAGAAATTGCTTAAAGCTGTCTGTCTATATAACTAACCATATAGCTCAGAATACTGCTTAGAAAAATCTCTCTGGAAGTACCAGTGCAATGCAGAAATCAGGTTTATAAAATGAAGAATAACAAAGATTTCTTTTAAAATTTATGACAGCTATTTGTGGATTATATAAATAGGTTTAATTTATGCCAATCTGTGTCATGCTACTAAAATTGTACTACTACTAATTCTATTTATTGGAAGGATTGCTATCTCATTGAGTTCAGGTGGGCTTCTCATCAGCTATGCCTACTTGAATATGTCTTTAGGTGACTGAACCAAAACTCTGTCTTCAAGTGGGGCATAGCATTGCAAATTCTTATGAAAACTTAACATTTTATCTCATCTTAAGGACACTCAGCCAATATTCTAGTGCTAACAACATCCTCCTCCTTCCAGATCTATTTCTGGTAAATTTTTGAGAAGTCTTCCTCAAGATCTTTGAATATCAGAGGAGAAAATACAAATAAAAATATAAACAAGCATTTAAAAATAGTATGTACTTTGAAATGAGTAGAAATTTGCATTGCATTTGCAGGTTTTAGACTTGTCTGGAGTATAAAACTGTGCTAGTATTCATGTGTCTGCCCATCCTGTGCCTCCAGGTGAGAGGATGGAGAAGGGGGAGGACCATGATGTCCATTTTTCATGATGAATTAAAAGTGCTGTCAAGCAATAGTCCCTTCTATTTTTTTCTTTCCTAGTCAGGGACCTGCACAGCTGGTAAATTCAAAATGCTTGCAAAGAGCTGTCCCTCCAGACACATTTTCCAGGGTTTTCCTCCTCTCCCCGTGAAGAGCTCACCCAGGTAGGCTCTTCATTACTTCCAGCTCTCATCCCTATGATCCTGCCACTGACCCCCTTCTTCTAGAGAGAGAGGCTGATTGAGAGGTACCAACAGGAACCCCTCTGGGATTAAACCTGTGAGGTGGAGTCATGTAGAGGTGGGGAAGGAAGGAAGGAAGGAAGGAAGGAAGGAAGGAAGGAAGGAAGGAAGGAAGGAAGGAAG
>NW_009258388.1:335354-390934 GCF_000687185.1 Egretta garzetta
GAGGAAAGGATGATGGAGCAGTTTGTTTATGGCAGTTATTGCTAGGACTGAATTTAACTGAAGAAAGCAGGATCAGGAGACATTCAACTCAGGCCATGTGTTTTGGTTGCTTTTACATCCAATAGTCCCTTATGGTCTTCCATTGCTGTGGTCATTAGTGTTAGTTAGTAGGCTATTTCCAGAGAACCAGTGATAACCAAGTTGCAAGTGCAGGTGCAAGCTTAATTTATGCTCCCTTCGCTCTTCATACCTTCACTGTCAGACAGGTGCAAAGGAGCATATGCATAAAGGAGAATTAGGCTTCAACTTTAAGTGCTAATTTTGCTGCAAGTTAAATCTTTTGACTCTGTTTCTCTGCATCTCCTGTTTAGCAGTTTTGTCTTTTATGGTTTTACCGTGCTATTACGATAACTTTCAACTCATTTGTATGAACAGGAGTATAGTTACGGCAGATAAACCTATACATTTTGTGTTGTAGTAGTTACATACATAAAAAAAAAAAAAGTTATAACAATGTCCTCTTTCTGTTCCCACAGGGCACTGGTTTACTGTGTTAAATTTCTCCATAGTGAAATACCAGTATCTATTGGAGAGGTGTTATAGCCACTCACCTATGCACGCCCTACAACTCCCTACCACTTAACGTGTACGTGTTTGTTTAGCCAGATTCTGAGTGAATCAGCTTCATTGATAAATAAGAGAAATGATTTTTGCAAGCAAGGGGCTCAGAATAATGTCATTGTTCTCAAGGCAATTCTTTAAAAAGAATGCTCTTTATATTAAAAGAGTTCTCATTTTTGTTAGAGACTATTTTTGGGTACTGTTTGATAAGATAAGTACACATTAGATAGATCAACTAGATAAAAAGATTACTTATGGAGAGAAGGCTGCAGAGGATAAACTAATGTAGAATGCCTGAATTTACATTTTTCTCTTTTTTTTCAGGAGTTGTATTGTGTTTATATAATTTATTTATATAAGCCATATTACTGCAAAAAATCCCAAACTCGTAATGATATATAAGGACTTCTGCTGTCCCATGAAAGTCTGGATTTCTAATTAAGCATGCCTTCCACAGGGTTTTTGCAGAACAAGGAATTCAAATTCATATAATGGATTTCACTTTGTTTGCCCCTAGCATACTGTCAACGCTGAGGCAGGTTTAGGTTTGGAGAGTAAAGAATAGCTTACTTTTGATTTATATCAGTAAGGAAAATTCTGCTAACTCTGCATAACTTACATTGTCCTCAGTGAAATATTAGCATTGTTTTGGTTTAATAACAGCATGATTGTCATAATATTTTGCATCTTCATAACAGTTTTCAGTCAATCTCTTCAAGGATTTGCTGTTCTTACATCAAATCAATGAAGCCTTTATGTTATTGCCCCATTTCTGGACCTGCCTAATATATTTTTCAGGGTAAGTGCCACTTTTATTTCCTTTTTTTTTTTTTTTTAATCACTCCAGATGCAATGTCAGCATTAAACAAATAATGGAAATATTTTATGGATGGGAGAACTAGGTTTAAATCTATCCTAAAACAATCAACACAGAAGGTAGACTATCAGCCTACCCTTCTATACAGCAACCTAATCAGAATATAATTGAATTGTAGGGCTGGAAGAAATGTCAAGAAGTCATCCAACCCAGGATGGCTTTGGTCAGGATGGGGCTGTGCAAGTACCACATACTGTGCATCATTCCCTGTAATGTGGCTGGGCATGCAACAATCTTATCACCAAAAAGCAGGGCCAAGGAGGGTGCACGTTCATGGGAAGGGGCATGTTAGCATTCTCCAGCTCTGTCACCCAATGGTTGTGGGCACAGCATTAAGTGTAACCAAATACGCATCTGTCACAGGAGGGGGGATGCCTATGTTTTCACTGTGTAACAGATACCTATGGCATTACTTGGCATTTGCAGAGCCTTTGGTGAGGGGAAGGCACAGAGTTCAAAATTTCATCCCTATCACAGCAAATTGCGCTGATAACTCCTGCATTGCCATAATTGTACATGGAAGACAATTGATGACAATGTATTTTATCCTGAGCTTTAACCAGTATGAAGGTCATTTCCATATTTCCCCCTCAGCCTGCCCTTCTTGATGCTAGGTAACCCACATTCCTCCTCCAATTTCAATGTGAAACCAGGCCAGTGCTCCAGCTGAGGCCTCATCCGTACTCAGTAAAACAAAATAACTGTCTATCGTGTCCTTATAGAACGCTGATGTTAATTCAGCCCACAGTGGCAGTTTCCTTTTTTGCAACCACATTACCCATCCATTCATATTCCTGTGTGATCCATCCCAACCAGCAGATACTTTTCTGCAGTGCTATAGCTTAATTATTCCCTGCTTGTACTCTTGCATTTCATTTTCTCTCCTTTGTCTGTGCTGAATTTCATCTTACTGATTTTACATCAAGTTTTAATCTTATCCTCCGAAGTGCTTGCCACCTCACTCAGCCTTGAGTTATTCACAAACTTTACAAAAGCATTGCCCAATTGATTGCTCAAGGAATTCATGAAGATAACAAGTAGTCCCAAACAGGGACACTGCTCAGGAAATATACTTGCAGGATTTCTGTTACCCTCCCAGTTTAACAGTGCCATTCTCAGTGACTGAGTATGGATGTGCACATGCTCTCTAGTGATTTGCTCGGGACTGTATTTCCCTAAGTTGCTACTGAGAACGTCCCATGGAGCCAGAATAAAAATCAAGGTGCAATACCATTATTGGTATCCATCTCATGAAAGAAGGAAATAAGATTGATTTGATTTGCTCTTGATGCACGTACATTGGCTGCCTCTTAGAACCTTTTTATCCTCTCAGTTATTATACTTGAGTTGCTTAACTCTTCCCTGTATCCCAGTGTTCTTCTCAATATTGAAATTATGTTGCCTGATGACAGCATGAAGTTGGTACCTTCTCTTTCCTTCTTTAAGTGTTTATCCCTCTCCAGTTCCATGAGCCCTTGCAGATTTTCAAGTGAAGGAAGGGCTGGCAAAGAGGCACACGCCACAGATCTGACACAGGTTTACCCTCTGGTTCACTCCCTGTGACCAGACTCTGCACCCTAAGAGCACCAAGGCTGGATGGGACAAGCCATGCGGCATGAGTCCTTGGTGAACTTGCTGCACAGGTTGGAACAAGTACACCAAGCACTGGCAGGGAGACCTTCATGGTCCAGCACGTAAGCCCGTGTGTCCCAGTGTGAAAGGTTCAAAGGCAGCTTTGGCTCATTCCTTGAGATGCCGGGGTACAGCGGATGGCAGGCAGGGAGAGCAAGTCTCCACTGTTACCCCTTCCTCTTGTTATTAGTGATTTTAAAGGACAGGCAAAATGTAGACTCAAGACCTGTGTTGTGCCACTTGAGACTGCACTCTGAAAATAAAATGACTGAAGGAGTTTATACTTACATCAGAGGCTCCCATGATTTAGGCTTAATGAAGATAGCGATGGGATAGAGTTGTGCAACTTGTAGTCGTTTGATAGCATTTCCTGACACATCGAGTATACAGTGCTTGCCCTGTTGGAAAGAGATGAGGATGTGCTTATTTTTGTAGCATTTGCTGCAGATCAGCCAAAAGGTGGGAAGCAATTCTGCCCCGGAACAGGGCCGTTACCGGTGCACCAGGGAAGGGCGACCCCAGGGAATGCACTCCACTCCTCTGTGCTCTTTGCTTTGGGGCTAATATAAAATATACACTGGAGATATGGGGACAAGCTTTTTTTTTTTTTTTTTTTTTTTTACTGGGATGAACTTTGCGGGGCAGGGAGAGGATTTTCTTCAGAGGTGAGGAAAATCAGTTCATAAAAGTAATAGGTTGTCTACATTCTTACTGGTTAATTCAGTTCTTGTTTGTGTCAAAGACTCCCTGTGTCACCTGAGGCAAGTAATTTAATCTTTGTGTGCTCCATTCTTTCACCTCTGTGAAAGCGAGATAAGTTTATTTACCTGTCTTACAGAGGGAAGAGGGAAGGCTGTACTTGAGGCGCTGCGTTAGATCCCTGAATCCATGGCACTACATCCAGGTACAGAAAGCGCCAAGGATGTTCTCATTCAAAGTCAGAGACTCCACTTGTGGAGTCATTCTAAAGCCTATAAATATTAGGACACTGTTTTGCAGATATTTCATGTTTTTGGCAGAAGAATCGTGTCTGCGATACAACGCGGAAACAAAACAGATCATGTTGCATGATTAACAAAACTAGTGTCGACCTACCCTTTCCGCCACGAATCTCACAGACTGGACACTAGTTCCGTATAAATTGTCATTGTACTGCCCAGCTTCTATAAATTTGTGCTCTTGGATATCTTTTTCCATTTGTTCTCTTGAAATGACAAAATGATAATCTCTCCCATCCACTTCATAGTCACGCTTTGGCCGTGTGGTATCTGCATGAAACAAAAGACAGAAGATCAACGAGTCTGTAAAAATATTTCATGCAAAAAATGCTGCAGTTCTGGTTTGCTCAGCAGACAATGCTGGGTCTGCTGTAAGTGAAGGTGCTCCTCATCTGGGAGAGATCTTTGACTACTACATGCTGTTTTCCGTGGAGTTATGGCAATAAAGCTGTCTTTTTAAAGTAATACCCTCTGATGTTTGCCTCCAATCCATACTTACAGGCTACCAGAAAATTAGGATTTACCAGAATTCCACTTTTTTTTTCCAGCAGGATCACACACAAACCCCAAATACAAAATGCTTTCCAGATTGTAAATCTATTACAGTGATAAAATGAATCCCAATCTCATCAATTTAATTTAGCCTTAATTATAAGGCTGATTCTGATCTCATCTCCAGCAGTTTTAAGCTGGTGTATTTGCAGAGACAACAGTGTAAAATGAAGTAAGACTGCAATCAGGGTCTGAAGTAAACACTCAGCAAGCTCTAATGATCCAAGATATAAACACTCTGCTTAATTCAGGGTCCAATATTGCTTTCAGATTAGACAGTCTAGATCTCACACAAATCACAGATTATTCTGTATTTTTATTGATGGATGCTGTGCAATTGAGTTGAAACATTTTACATTTTAACAGTATTTCAAACTTTAATCTTATTTTAGAAACCACAGATTAATTGATGAGTAAATTGAGTTAGTGGCTAGAAGGCTCCTGCTTTAAAAACATGCTACAGCTTTTGAGACAATTCTTTTGAGAAATTCTTTGCAGACCTTCACCATCTTTTTTTTGCTTGTTCCTTTCCCCTTTTTTGACCAATGGAAAAATGGATTTCGAGCAACTCAACTACATATAGTTCACAGATGCTGTATTCACAGCAATTCACTTAATGTATGGCACCAAGGGATACAGCTCACTCAGCTGCAGAACAAGGAGTAAAATCATACTTACGTGGTACACACGACCCAAACTTATCAGGGAATTCAGATATCAAATCATCGTTGATCCGATCTTTCATAGGACCCAGAATAATAACCGGCCTGGTGTAATTAACTGAACAACAAAAAGAAAGGCACATTTTTATGATCTTACTGGCAATAACAGTAAATATTCCCAAAGATGCACTAACCAACGTTGTTGCCTTTATGTATGAAGTGAAAACTTAGGTGTACGTTTTACTGATGAATAATTTATTTATTGAAATGGATAAGGAGAAAGGAATGAGTACAACTCATTTTGCAGGGCTCTGTGATGGTGCATACACATGTATCTAACGACGATGTGGAAGTGTATGTATTTGCTATTGCTCAACAAGGTCACTCCCAAATGCTTTCAGATGGACTCTCTCATGAGGCATGGAAAGGATATTGTAGGATTTTGCATGATATTGTAGGATTTTGAAAGGATATTGTAGAATATTGTAGGGTAGCTGGCAGTATGCCCAGGTGGCCAAGAAGGCCAACAGCATCCTGGCTTGTATCAGGAATGGTATGGCCAGCAGGAGCAGGGCAGTGATCGTGCCCCTGTACTCAGCACTGGTGAGGCTGCACATTGAATGCTGTGTTCAGTTTTGGGCCCCTCACTCCAAGAAGGACATTGAGGGGCTGGAACATGTCCAGAGAAGGGCAACAAATCTGGTGAGGGGTCTGGAGCCCAAGGCTGATGGGGAGCGGCTGAGGGAACTGGGGGTGTTCAGCCTGGAGAAGAGGAGGCTGAGGGGAGTTGTCACGCATCGGAATGGGCTGCCCAGGGAAGTGGTGCAGTCCTCATCCCTGGAGGTATTTCAAAGATGGGTAGATGAGGTGCTTAGGGACATGGTTTAGTGGTGGGATGGCAGTGCTAGGTTAAGGGTTGGACTTGATGATCTTAAGGTTCTTTTCCAACCTAAACGATTCTATGATTCTATGATTTTTTCTCCTCAGTTATATGAGTGCATCCCCCATTAAATCAGGTGGGTGCGCTCCCATTTTCAGTTGTCTTCCTGTAGGTTCATCTACCCTGGCTACAGGCACATATCACATGGGAAGGAAAACAATAAAAGCTTCCCATGCAACAGTATTGCAGTAAATCTAGAAAATTTGCATCAATATTTTGTAGACTGATTAACATATGTATTAGTAAAGGCCATGATAGCATACTGGGGAGAGTCCTGAAGTGGGGGCTAGCGAGGGAGACCCTTACATCTTTTGTTTTGTATGTGATAGACCGAGTGGCCAAGAAAAAGGAGCCACAGAGAATCTGGGGCTGGCACAGAAAGGCTTACTGTGCTGCTGGCCTACAAAATGTGAAATGAAAAATAGGAGGAACAGTGACAGAAAAGCAAATGAAACTTACTTTCCTGCCTTGTGACAGGTTCATAAGAAAGGATGCAGTCTTCTTGGCCTCCTGATGAGAGAAGAAAGAGAAGAGATTGAAGCCGACAAGCAACATATCAAGTACTAAAGCCTGATAAAATGCTTCACATAGAGATAGATCAGCTTCGACACTTCTCTCTGGTAATGCTCTCACCTGAACCATTCCAAAGTCCCTCATAACTTCAAAGTGTGGAGATCACTTTTTTCCTTCCCTTCCCTGCCCTGCCACATGTTTCAATTATCTTTGCTGAAATTGGGCTTTTTCAAAGATGGGCAATAAGGCTTCGTTTATCGATTTGATAGCAAGGCTGTTTACAAGGATAAGGCAGAAATTTAAGATGCAATTCTTTAGCTTGTCTGATTGCTAAGGCCCTAACATGCTGCTGCAGGGGAAATCCACAGGCTACCTAAACTGAACAATTTTTATTCTCAGAATGTATACATTTTGTTTGACTGCCCTTCTGTGCATAACCTCCATAGTCTAGGTTATTCGCAGCCTGACATCTCGCTATGACCTAATTGCTGACCCTTAACCTTTCCCTGAATGAAAATCTCACAGCATCATATTTTACGCACTTATCCTCCCTCCACTTCTGTTAGGACAGTGCTGTTTCCTCATGGTGACATTTAAGGAACTACAGCAGAGAAATTCACCATGAGAAACAAGTGGCACTGGATGGGCCATGACTTGGGTGCAGGTCTACAGCCCCGATGCATCGCTGTCCTCTCCTCTGTGAGAGTGCAAGAGGAGAGGGGGCAGGATTCTTCAACCTACTGGATGAATAATTCCTGGACATTTCTCTTTCTGTGTCTAGACCTCACCCTGAAGTAGACTGACTGCTATCTGAGTCACTCCTGAGGCTCCATTAGCTATGTTAACAAGATTTGTGTTGGATGCAATGCCTAGCTCCCAAGAAGAAACCAAACTTTTTGTGGTTTAGTCTTAAGCTGACTCCCAGCCCATGAATCTAATAAGTTGATAGGCATTTTTTGTGCTCTATTATCTAGGCAGCTCTGAGAAATGTGTAAGAAACCTTTTCAAGTAAAAATAATGTTGCAATTAAGGACAATGACAGAAAAAGCAAATTAAAAAATGTACTGATACGTTAGTAGAGAGGACAGGACCAACTCCAACCTAGCAATGGTGCTGAAGCAGCAAAGGAGAAAACATACGTTTTTAATAAAAGGAAGAGATCAGACAGCTTTTGAGGACAAGGCAACCTAACATATGAGCAGTGTGGATAATGGATTTTCTTCTCTATTTGAAAATGTTTGATATTGTAATCACTTGCTTAACTTTGGCATTTTGCAAAGTTAAAAACCTAGAATATACCACTAGGTTTCATGCATCAGATGTATTGTTTTCCCTTAAGTTTCTCTGGAAATTTTAGAGGTGATATAAAACTCAGGATATCCCATTCTCCTGGAGGTGAAACAATTCACTCTCCAGGCTGGACGAGGATGCTCCTGCACTGCCTGCCCTCCATCCCCTCAGGAGCCAAGGCTATGGTTTTCAACAGCCTAAGAAAGCCAATCTTGGGGTGGGCAATGAATGTCATCATGTACTAAGCATGTGGTGGGGAGCCTGTCTGTACGAATAAAATTTTAAACTTGAAAATACTTGTTTCAATGACATTCAGATCCACAGAAGGGGATTCATTTCAGCTAATTTCAGAAACCTGTATCGTGAATGCTTATATCTAACCTAGTCCCTAGGTACCCTTTGGAGTCAATGGGTGCCTACAAATATGCAAGTGCGTATTCTAAGACATGAGTCATCTGACCTATTTTAGATGTCTGCTTTGGGATGAGAGAAGGGTGTGCTTGTCTCCATTGACCCATAACGACACTTAAACAGCAAGGTCAGATGCAGACAACTACATTTGAACAGTAGAATCCCATGGGAGTGATAGAGACAAGAGCAACTGAAGGAAATAACAATAACACTGAAGGAATAACTGAAGGAATGAAGCCAATAACACTGACGCTATTTAAAATCTTTTCTGTGGGCTACTATTCGGCTTTGGCACAGAATTATAACCAGCACAAATAAGCCAGCACAGATTTTACCTTCTGTTTTGCCCAGTCTCTGGCAGACATGTCCACATGCTGAAGCTGTCATGACATCCATGCTATCCGTGGTTGTGGGCTATGGAGACAAACGAGCCTGTCGTTTCACAGAAGACTTGTGAAACTCTGGCCAGACTGAAGGCAAAGAAAAAACTCCAGCCCACTCAAATGGTGCTGCAGCTTAAGCCATTGGAAAAGCTGGCAGCAAGGAAGGAGAAACTTTGAGGCTGACTGTGATGCACAGGGACTTAAAGATTGATATCTTCCTGAGTGAGGACTCTTCAGCACTGCGTTTCAGACTCAGCGTGGAGCGCGAGCATGGGGGAAAGCTGCACCATTTCCACTACTTTTCTTTTTTGGAAAAAAGGGCCCAGGAAGCTAAAGTTTCTATATGAATAAAATCCTTCCAAGTACTGTCTAGACAAAATCCTGTAAGTACTCAGAGGCTAATATGCATGTTAACTGTACCAGATGGTATTCTTTAATGATCTCTGCTCAGTCAGTACTGCACGGTTTTGAAGTAGTCCATAAAGTATTAAGTACAACGAAGAGCTCTAGAGTCAATCAATAATTGGATTGCTATAACCTTGTGATGGCTTTGAGGTGTGAGGCACAGTGTGAAATTCATCAGAACACGGGCTCTTATTTATCATTTGACTAAGCCTCATTTACCACCCACATTAACGGCTTAATTATCACAGGTTAGCTATATTGATCTGGAAATCTTTGTGAAATTTAACAGACAAAACAGAAAGAGAAAAAAGAAAAGTCCATTCTGTAGGATTTTGGCATGAGCCATTGCTCTTCAGTAAAATTCCACAGTCAAAAAGAGAAGAAAAGAAAGAAGATAAGGAAAGAGAAGAAAGAAAAATTAAGCTTTTCTAAATCTAATATTCTTACAAATAACATTATTGGAGGGCTTTCACTTTCCCGGGATCACTATGGCTCTGCTTCCCTTTGTTGCTGGTTTGCCTGTTGGTGAGTTCTCATGCTCAGGAAGAGAAGAAAAACTTGGAGTTTGTCATAACTCGCAGCCTCTATAAACTGGGCTGAGAGGTTTTGTGTGGTCAGATGACTTTCATAAGGACTACTAATTTCAACTTTTTAAAAGATTTTAGGATTCTTCAGAAGAGTAACCCTGAAAAAGCCTCTGTTTTCCCTTTCTCGTTAGATGGCAGAGCGAGCAAAAGACTCAAAATCACAGTTTCAGTGTAGACCTGGCAGATATCAGGCATTTTTCATGTAACCCATAAAAAGGGCCTATTTCCTACTGTCTTCCTGGAGCATTCAGAGCTTCCACAGCACTGGTGTAATGGTGCCCAGCATGTGAGGAATGGGGCAGGGGAACTGCTGTGAGCTGCTGTGGTACAGCCACCGCGTAACCAAACACCCACCCTCATCAAGCACTGTAGGAATCCATGGATTTTTGGCATCCTATTAACAGCTGTGAATGAAAAAATCGGTAAAGGGATCTAAGGCAGTGAATAGTAAAAAAGTAGTACTTCTGAAGACAGGTAAAAATTATTTATGACTAGAAAAATCAAAGGGAATTTTTGTGTTCATTAAAATCGCTGGGCTAATGGTGGTGGTTACCATCAAGACGCATGTGAAATACATGTAGATAAGACAAATTGGGGGTTGGGCTAAATGACCTCTAAAGGTCCCTTCCAACCCAAAAAATTCTATGATTCTATGAAATTAATTTTATTTTTGAGCCCTTGCCTGAATTTTGTTGCTCAGCTGAATCTAACAACAAAGAAGGCTTATTTTTCTGTCACCATCCATTTTGGTTTTGGGCTAATGTATGCATTACCTGAGTTGGTCTTGCGAGATCTTGGAGAAATCAATTTCTTGTTTTGTTTCATCTGCACAGACTGCACTAACAGTCAATATCCTAACCTCAATTTGGCTCGAAATCCCTTTCCTGGACCTCTATTTACGTAAATAAACACATGACTTTTGGAAAGATGTTGGTAGCTATGAAAGACTGGAAATCCGATACATGAAAAGATCATCACTGGTCTGAGAATAAACTTATGGCTGAAAAGTCTTCTATCGGGACTTTATGGTTAAGATCAATATAGCTTGTGAGGGCAGAAAATGAGACTTCAATACTTGTGCCAATTTGACTATGCCTGAATAATATAATAATCCTTGGGGAGTGTAAGAGACAACGTAAGTGTCCTAATTAATCAGTGGCCTAACATAATAATCAGGACTCCTCTGACCTTGTTCTGAGTCTTCAAATCTCATTACAAGAGTGACTTGCTGACTTGCTGACAGAGGGTAAAATTTTTTTGTTTCTAACATTTTTCCTCATTTTTAACTTTTAGTCATGTATTGACTCTCTAGGTAATTGGTGCAATCACAAGCAGTTATACAATTAGGCTAAATAGATGTGGTAATGTGTGTGTAATTTTGATGACAGCTGTACAAACCTTTACTGAACTATGTGTAAGAGCATTACCACACATATGCAGTAGAGAGATTAGAAATTCATGGTCATTATGAAAATTATGTCTTGCAAAATAAAAACTGATGAGTCCATGGTAAAAAAATACGTTCTTACAAGCTTGGTTTGAAAAAGAAATCAGAACATTTTAAGTTACAGAGCTCAAAATAAACTTTCAGGCATGGTTTGATTAGCTGGTTCAGGGAGAAGTCAAAGTTGGCTGTGTGCATCCTTATCACAAGAAGAATGACTTTCTGCTAGACCAGGACTTTATATACCACTCTGCAAACTTGGGTTTACTGCTGAGAACAGGTGCAAATCAACAAGCATGGTCATAGCCTTCATATCAGCATGGCCAATATGACACAGTAGCAGCTGTGTGGCAGCTCAGCCCCTTTTAGTTCAGGCCAACATTTGTTCCTGGTTCAAAAATACTTTTTCATTTTTCATGAAGGGACAGATTCTGCTGTCAAATGTATTTGTGGTTCCCCCTGAAGTTAATGGAGCTGAAGGTTATTTGTTGGGATAAAGAAAAACCCACTGTTGGCTCCAGCTCTTTTGCTTATTATGAACCCAGTGTTGAGAGCACTGGCAGAAGAAATCAGGTTTACTACCTACAACAGCCTTGATGCTAAGAAGTGGTCGAAGAATTTTCTCTTGAGACCACATAGGAGGACTTTCAATTATATTGTTATTTTGAAATAAAAAGCATCTGACTTCTGTAGAGAAGTTGATTTTTTAACCCCCAAGCCCAAGACATGAGCAATACTTCAGCCAGATACTCAAAATTTGAGCAATATGTTTTTCTAAATAAATATGAATGTATCAGAATATCCCCTAGAAAAAGCCCAGTCAATTTGTAACCCCTCCATTAATGACTGTCCAAGACACAGCCTGAACAGCTCTCAGAAGCCTTCAACATCACTTTGGGTACTTTTACCCCTGATTTGGAATGGTTCCAGGAATGATCAAATAGTACAGGTTTCAACACTAGCTACTTTTCACTAAAATGCTCATCATGAGAAGCAAAAGTTAGAGAAACATGTTAAAGCAATTGCCAGAGACCCACTAGAAAAAAATGCAGAACACCTCACTCTGGACTCCAACTGGCCTGTTTTTATAGGGACAAATATGAATGTCTGCAGGAGAACACGTGGCATTTGCCAGTCATTTCTTACCCACACACTTTTCTTTGTGCTGGCCAAGGTGCAAATTGCTGATTTCCCACAATTCAGAAAGCAGTGGGGCAGGCAACCCATTTCTTCCATCTCATTTGCTTGGATAACAGAAGAGAAGAGGGGCACTGGGACAAGGTCACAACCCCATGGAAAACCCTTGAGCTCTCCAGAAGTTTTGTATTTGCTCCCCATAAATTTTTTCAGCTTCAATTTTTTTTTCTCCTCTTAGTATGTCCCATTTCACCAGTGCACAGACTGAGGGCTAGATGAGTTTGCACGTCAACACACGTCCTGGTAAAATAAGTTGTAGTGCCTCACTCTGAACACAAAAAATTCTCCTCAAAATGGTACTTCATCACACTGAAGAACAACTTTGCAACATGGCTGGCTCCAAATGGAGCTAAACCAAACCTGGTTCTGTGGCAGTGAATGACGTTGGTCCCTGTTCCCAGCCACCCAGTTGCAAACAAGAAGAGCAGAAATAATGAATGCTGAATGCTGTCTTGTTCTACCAGGAATGACCTTCACCCCAAGCACCTGTTATTTTTTTCCTTTCATTAGGAATAAATACATTAGGAAGCAGTGAGGAATAAGTTTTAGGAAATGTTCACAGACTAGGTCTGATACTCTTCCCACATAAGAGATATTGATAGGCTTCTACTGTGCAGTGTCCTCTCTCAACATTCCCACAAGGTCAGAACTGCACTGAAATAAGAAAACTTCTTCATGACAGGCCTCATGTCTCTTATCTCCATGCCTTCACAATTTGTTGA
Organism: Egretta garzetta; assembly: GCF_000687185.1. Taxonomy (NCBI): domain Eukaryota; kingdom Metazoa; phylum Chordata; class Aves; order Pelecaniformes; family Ardeidae; genus Egretta; species Egretta garzetta. The sequence goes on from NW_009258388.1 coordinate 348,589, forward strand.
CTGCTCTCTCTGACCACCCACTTCTCACTCTCCTCTGTCTGATTCTTCTCTGTTCCCGAGTCATAATTTTTCTAGGGGAGATCTGCTGCAATGAGCTGTACAATGTGATGTACGGTTGACATAGAGTAGCTTGGAGATTTAGAGAGCAGCTATCTGGATTCAGGAGGGCTGTAAGTCCCCACAGCAGATATGCTGATATACCATGGCCAGGTAGTAATTGAACACACAGTCAGGCTAAAGTTGACATGCCACCATGGCCAGCTGAAATAGTAATCTCCAAAAGCTGGTCACCAAAGTTGCTGGTTGCCCAAAGTCATGCCTTCACGTGTTATGTCAGCACGCATGAATGAATTGTTAGCAAATAGAATTAAGTCCTTTGGGCACCAGCTCCTGGACTTTAAAGCCACTTTTTTTTGGCATAGCCTAAGACTGGCTTCCTCTCCTGCTAAATGGCATAGCTCTCCCATGGGCAGAGAAGGAAGCCCTGCCTGCATCTTGTCCACTGGGCAGCAGTTGTTGGACACACCAGTAATGTGTGGGGAGCTCCAGCCAACAGGATGTAGGCTGGATGCTGCTGGGATGAGACAGGACCTTTCCCAGATGGAAACCACCCTAGAGGGAGAGCTCCTAGAAGGTGGGCAGTTGTTACCTCAACATTCCTTTGCCTTCCAAGCATCTATGTCCCAACTAACTACCCCAAACCATTTCTATCCCCTTTCCTGCGCCTCCAAACATACACTCTGTTTAAAGCTATTGCACAGCCACTGAGGAACTGGCTATGTGGCCTGTCTTGTGATGAAGTTTGGGAACTACCTTTTGTGGACCTGCTCCAAATGTTTGGCTGCAACTGAGCACCCCTGTTAAGTCTCCTTTTTGGGACAGTATATCAGACATGGGATGTGTTAAGCCACCAGCCCAGATTCTTCTCTGGGCTTTTGCCCTGAGCACACCCTGAAATAAACACACTTGGAGGAGATTTGACTCATGCAAACTTCTGAAAATTTAACGTATTGACTCATTTCTGATTGCAAAGTTAGTCTGGGGAAAGACTGTCTTATATCTCAGACATAAAATCCTCCTCTTCTCCTCAGTAGAGGACACATTAAAAGTCGTTCAGAATTGGATCTTCGCAGTTCAAGAGCGCCTACTCTTTTCTTCTGACTCTGGCAATTGCTTTCCAAGGAAACCTTTGCAATACAAGAGAATACAGTCTAATTTACCATTTCTGAATTGCAGAAGATTAGCTGTTTTACAGAAACAAACCAGTGTTTATTAACAGAGCTCAACTGCTATGCACTATATCAGGACTAGTAAATATGAGGTATGATACCAATGATTACCTGAATGTATGTGGGTGCTTAGCACAAGTGCTGAGTGACTGGTGGAAAACTTGATTTGCTAAGCAAATGGCTTGAAAAAATTAAACAGCTGGGTGATTTAGTATGCAATCTATCATTTTAATTACCTTTAATTACATTTCAAGTAATTTATTTAATGCCTTATTTTTTTACTTTTCAACAATTCCAGAAAAATGGTTGTATTTGTTAAATTTTTGGGTATTACTAATAATTACCCAGAACATACAATCTGCCTGTTGGTTGTATGACCACATGGAGTCTGTAATTCCAACTAAATCAGGTTGCAGGGTTGGGACCTCCACTTATAGGGAACCAGAGACATTCAGCAGCAGTGCCTAAGGGGTGAAGGTGTATCTTACCTTTTTTTTAAGATTTAATTATGCATTAGGGAATATGTACTGCCAAAATTAAGGGCTCAACAAAATACTTGGGACTATTTCTTTGCACTTCATACAGGCATGCATAAATACAAGTAAAAATTGTGACCTTGCAAAGAGGATGCCTTTTGCAGATTTGAGTACAGCTATGGAGTGATTTTTGTTTTAACGGATTATCAAGAACTGCCCCCTCCCTGCTGAAATAAACTTCTCATCATTAAACCAAATAATCCTGACTTTCACAGGCTACCCAAAGCCAGATTTGCTTTTATGTCCCAGAATACATCCCAAATAACAGACTTCCTCCCTTTTCTTATAAAGGTTGCCAGTTTTCTTTTATAGCTTTGTACTCAAGATGCGGTTATAAATTTGAATTCCAAGCCATTTGCTCCAACCGTCTTTTTAACATTAACAAAAGAATAGCGAGGAGAGAAATAAAATAAAAGAAACAAACAGACCAAGCAACGCAAAGTAAAAGGACTCTAATGAAAGCAGTAACTTACTGTAGCTACTTTCACTATCGCTGGCATTAGAAGAAACATGTTCTGCAAGAACAGTACAGCAAATTAAAGAACATAACCAAGCACCACAGAGCTGCAGAAACTGAAAAGAACTGCCACGGTCATGCAAAGGTAGTTGTGCAGAGAGGAAATAAAAACTATGCAGTGACATCACCTGAAAAATCTTAGATAATTTTACACAGGTAAAATGAAAGCTTTCTCTCTTGTGGCATTTCAGAAAGAGACTGTGCGTATTAGCTAATGATACGTGTCATGGCAAAGCCACGTTTTTTCTTGATGAGATGGTTAATGACATCTCAGATAACTTAATTTCAAAGTATATTATGGTCCACTTGCATCTCACTGGACGTCTTGAGTAATTTCAGGAAACCTGAGTGTCTGCTCATATTATTCTGCACTATCAGTAATCATCATTAATGCATTGGAACGATTCCTGCTAAACTTCTAACCTGTGTCCATCTTTAATTACTGTGCATGATCCCAAAGGATTAGCAAATTAACGTGAAAATGGTTTTGATATCAAATATTGTAACTGTATCTATTTTACCCTGTTCAAAAAAAAAGAAGAAAAAGCCTGTGAAAAAACTAAGAAAAAAAAGGAAGAAATCTTTTTTCAGACATTGTCTAGCCTCAGGATTTAACCTAGGTTTTAAGCTAGCTATGGCCTCAAGTTGTGCCAGGGCAGGTTTAGGTTGGACATAAGGAAAAATTTCTTCATGGAAAGGGTTGTTAAGCATTGGAATGGGCTGCCCAGGGAAGTGGTGGAGTCCCCATCCCTGGAGGTATTTAAAAGCTGGTCAGACGAGGTGCTTAGGGACATGGTTTAGTGGTGGGATGGCAGGGTTAGGTTAACAGTTGGACTTGATAGGTGAATAGAGATATAAGAACTATCGTGATGGGTCAGACTTGTGATTTGGCAAGTGTGGTGTCCTGTTTCTATTATCTTATTATTTAAAGGAACGTGCAATCTATATCATGTGAAGTTGCTGTTCCCAAACTGTAGTCAGCAGACTGTTTATGGTAAGTCAGACCATGCTGTATGGTCTCCAGGAGGTCTTCAGGACCACATTAAATGGTGGTTTTAATAGTTTCTCTGGTAGAAATGGTGACTGCTTTGCACCTGAAAGATCATTTGACAGTTGAAACTTTTTGGCTGGTCTAGGACATTTAGAAACCAATGGTATAATGGCTATACAGTGGGGAGCCACCCCGGGCTAATGAGAATGAGCCACGGTGGTTAAATGGACTATGGGTACAAATAAGTCACTGCCTGACAAACACCAGGAGCCAAAATAGGTCCAATATTTGTCATTAAACCAGTGGGCAAATTAGGCTGTGCGTGACTCACAACACTCACCTGCAAGTGCCTCTAAACATTCCCAGTGAAAGAAGGGACTCATAAAAGCCAGAAATCCCCTGGGATGAACCCAGAGTAGACCGTGCATGGATGTCAAGAAGGATGACTATGGGAACAGTGCCAAGACCACCTCTTCTCTGCAAGGTGCTGAATGTACCCATGTACCAATCTAGTGGCTTGGGGTTCATAGAGTGGGACTGATGGGGTTACTGGAGCAGCAGAAATGAGAGGGAATGATGTCTGATAAAAACAGCAACGGGAAACTTTAATCTTGGTCTTAGTAAGAAGCTTTAAAACATGAAACTTATATTTTGAAGAAAAGAGTATGTTGACTTTTGGACATTTCATAGCAAGTTAACAAGGGTTGTTTCAAACTAATATACTATAGGGCCCTGACGAACTTTATTAAACAAGAAGAAATATCCTTCATAGTAAGAACAGTCATTAAAAAGCATATCTGAGTTGAATATTAGTGAAATTTGGATGGGTGGGCATGTCTAGAGGTGTGTCAGTAACTGAAAGCTAGGTGCGACATTAATAGACAAACTAGAGCCTATATAATACCTCTGTGCTACTTTTCCCTTAGCAATTTGCAGAATTCAGTTATCTCCTTTGAAATGGTCGGATATTATGGAGATTTGTCTTTGTAAGGACACAGATATTCAGGAGGGTTATCAGATTAGAAGTATTCTACTCCTCCTTTGGCAGAGGAAGGCTCTGCCTTTGCTGCTAATGAGCTGCTATGACACTTAAAGTAGCAGGATGGTTAAAATACAGGTGGCAGTGACATTTGCTGTCTATCACTGACAAAACTAGTCTTGCAGAACTGTTCTTTGTACAAGAGATGAAGCTTTCATCTTGAAATTGTATGGCGTAAAGTTAAACCATTAAAATGCCCCTTCAACAAATCAGTCAGAAACAGAATAATCTCTAAAATTGCGTGCGTGGATGCACATTTCTGCAATTAAAAAGCAAATACAAAACAGTAGGCGATGCAGTGTTAACATTCACACACATTTTGCTCCAATTACTTGGTGCTTAAGAAAAACAATAAGAACTGAGGAAGAAGCAGCCAAACTGCATGCAAATGGCATTTTCTTTAACTTATTTAGATCTGGATACAGAATATAATGTTATCTATTTATATAGAAATCAGGTGCAAATATTTCACTCTGTACAATTTTTCTGGTCTAACTTTCGAGGAAGCAAAATGGTTTCTCACACGCTACACGTTCTGCAATGCCAATTGCATCCCGTCTTGAGACAGGATTGCTGCATCAGAAAAAGAAATTGATTAAGGTTGCATGACAGAGAACAAGTTGCTAATGGTGAAACGGGTGCAAAATCAGCTTTGGAGAAGGCATGGTCTTCTCTAGCCTGTGAATGACTTCTTCCATTAATAACAAGTACTAATCTAAAATCCAGCAAAGTAACAAACAGTCCCATGCAAAAAGCTGAAAATGCAGAAGCAACAGTGTAAACCAGTTTTCTATCGATCTCCTCAGGATGTGATTGAGGTAAAATGTTTAACTTTCCCTTGAGATGGAGAGGGAGGGATTGTTGCTGAAAAGAACAATCTAGGCAGCAAACCGAGTTCTAGTTATGCTACCCTACAGAACCGCCATGATGGGAACAATAACATACTGTCAGAAACAAAAGGTGTTATTACAAAAGAAGTGAAAGTGTCTGCTTGATACACTGTATGTTATTTAAGATCGTCATGCAGAACAAAATGATTGAAACATTTTTAATGCATTCACAGCTGGGTAACAAATAAAACTCTATCTTGTGCATGCTAGGAGTGGAGGGTCCTCAGAGAAGGAACAGAAGCCAAAACAAAACAAAACAAAAAAAGATTTACAGTGACCATTCCTGGGAACTTACTCAGAGTCTTTGTTCCATAACCGTCGTCACCTAATCCGGGGATGTCCTGCACGGAAGTCCCCAGAGAGAGCAATGAGAAAGGAAGAACAGCCGCAGAAGAGGAAGGAAGAAGTCAGTGGAGTTGAAATGGATACTACCATGACTGACCATGTTGATTGAGCAATCTGGATCCCTGCTTTTTCTTTCTGAAACAACTTTAAACCCATGTTCTATGGGAATGCAGCCAATGAAAGAGGCAGTGACCATTATGAGTGGCTTTTGGAGCTGTGAGGAAGAAGGAACGACCCAATAAATAAAGTCCCAGAAATGATCCTCACTGTGTAAATTTAAGATATGATTATTAAGAAAACAAAGTGAATATTTGGGCTTGGAACCAACATATATTTTTAATAATGCTGGTTTTCTATACAATTTAAGCAAGCAGCAAATGCCCAGGTACACATTCCAAGATCTGATTTACTTGTTTAAGCTGTTAGCTCAAATGCTTCATTTTATTGTTAAACTTTCAGTGAAGCTGCCCATGGCAATCAACTTGGAGAATGTCAAAGGCAAAAAAGAGATTAGAGCAGACCTTTTAGAAAGTAATAATTTAGTGCTTATTTTGATGTTGTGAAAGAAATCACGTTTGCATTATTTTGAGCCAGTTCTGATCTGGGAATATTTAATCAGAGACGAGTTTGGATTTATGACAAGTGCCACAACAGCTTTGAGGAGCCACATTTGCTCTTCCAAAAGTTAAGGTCACTGTTTTATTATTCTGAAAATGATGTTTCCAGGGAAGGAAGGACCAGCTGGATCCAAACTGCAGTCACACATTGGTCACAGTAGTAATACCTCTCCTGCCTGCCTACAACAGATATTTGCCTAGATGTGTGGGGTACTGGTATCATGCGTGTCACCCATTTTTTGTGCTGCTGCATGTGACATCGTCTCCAAGAGGTTACTTACGTTCTGGATCACTTGTTTCCTGCTCACTCTGCTCCTTGCTCTTGTAGAATGGGAATTTTCGTGAAAAGATGAAGTTCTTTTTACGCTTGTCATTGAATGACTGTGAAGGAGAAAAGGCATGGGGCAAAAACAGGGACGTCTAATTGTTGTCACACTCATGCTGACAAAACAACTAGTTTGTAAAAGTGGAGAGAACTGTAGTGACTCAAATCATGCCAAACCAAGAGGCTGTGAAGACTCAGAGGTGCTTGCGGTGAGGTCTGCAGGTTGAAGGCGAAGCCCCTGGAGACCAGATCGATGTGATTACAGAGGTCTCAAATCACAACCTTCATCTCCTTGTTTGGAAACTATCGGGCTGGGCTTGTTCAGGTGAAGGGATACAGATGGCTCAGCACGCTTTGTGATCAATCCACTCATCTTTATTCCTAGCAGACTGTGCACAGAATTAATTAACTCTTTGAAAAAGAATAGGCTGTAAAGAGGGAAGCGGAAGCCTTTGATTTACTTGTACTAGGTATGTGAATTCAGCCCTGTGCCAACTGAAATAAAATATTTTTTTCTGGTAACCATTGCTGATTTCATGGTGTTTTCTTTGGCCTCTTAATCAACATCTCCTTAAGTGTGTTTTAATGCTTTTTTTTTCATAATTTAACAAAAAAATACTTTGTTTTATACATGTATACTTACTCATTAGGTTCCTCTGAATATGCTTTTAGTTTTATGTGATTTGGAGATGGAATTCTGCTGATAAGCAGCATTTCATTACATGTTGAACAACATATATCGCTTTAGTTCTTCAAATGGGGAACTAATATGGAAGAAGTTGTTTTTTTACATGATAAAACTCTTGATTTTATAGACAGTCACAAAGGCTCATGGCATTGTGCTGTGTAAAAGCAGGGTATATCCTGCTTGGGACATCTATTTCAGATACTAAATGAGGAATAAGGGTCCCTATAATGTCAATCAAGAGAAGTTGGTATTTCCAGATAGCGCTTATCTGCAGTGGTCTGTGCTGTCCATCAGACAACATCCTACTCTGCTTCCTATACTGACCAGATGCAATGCCCAGACACACGACTTTGCAACTGTTCACCTCCAAGAGAGCAGAGACCTTCTTGATTCATTTACAGGACCAATTTCATGTGTTTGTCATTGCCCAAATGAAATATTACCAGTACTGGGCTCCAATTCTGAAATGGAATAGAGTTTCAGAACATAATTCATTTTCTTACATTTTGGAGGCACACATAAAGTGTGGTTTAGAATATGTATTTCTGAAAGATGTGACGTTAGGTACTGAAAATCTGTATTAAAATAGTTGTCTGCTTGTGTCACGAAAGTTTCATGCCACTTTTACATTTCAAGCATTTTTAAAAAGTTCAGTAACTGAAAACAAAGGAAAAAAATTGCACATGTAGAATAAATGATCCATGAAAATCTCTCAGAATATGTAAACATTCAATGTGAAATTAATGTGGAGGTCATGCACAAATAATCCAGACAGCATGCAATTTCAAAACAAAGCAAATATGAAAGAAAGCCAGAGGAAAAAAAAAATGCCCATGAAGGATTAAAGTAATCTGTGGATGAAAAGAGGACTGATGTGCACATTATATCACTTTAATGACCTAAAGGATATAATTAAATTAAAATGTGTTTTCTGTGATAATTTCTTTTATTTTTCCAAAGAAAGGAATGTAACATGTTAACATTTCCTATTGTGAAAATGTTGTTTGTCACGATTCATCTGAATTTGACACAGTAATATTATAGGCATTATACTTAAAAAGGGGGGAAAAAATATATATACACAACAGCACCTCTAAAACCAAAGGGGTTTTAAAATGACAATCACTTCATTACCAAATGCCATTTCACTTTGGAATTAAAGAGAATGTTATCAAGTTGATAAATAAACACACTGTGTTTCACAGAGATTATAAAATAAATACCACTTATATGTATTCTTTTTCAATTTTTTACCCAACAGTCTATAGCAAAGACTTCAGAAAGTCCATTTTCACCAGAAAAACATGTATTTTTTTTTTCAAGCTTATGCATGACCTAACTGTATATTCCCAATTAGACAGATATATTATAGTGTTATATAAACTTTTTCTCCTTTTGCAATTTGAAGTATTGGATTGCCTTTTTAATAAGATATCATTCCATTTCAATTTGGGCAATCAAAGTCTGGCAGTTCATATCAAGTGACTATTATGTCCAACTGTGTCACTGCATTTACACCAGTAAAAAGCCTTGTTCCTAAAATAAAGCTGACTCAGTTTATTAATATCCACAAGAAAATATGTTTATGCATGTGTTAATATCGCTATAGATTAATCAATGTGTATATTCATGTTAATGACCATATATACTATCATGATGTAGACATAGGGATTATATTTAAAATAACAAAAACCCTGTAAAATATTATAAAGGGCTAAACTGGGTCTAATCCTTCAAATTTATAGAAATAATTAATCCTTGGTATTAACTGAATGGCTTTATCAAGTATTTATTTTCTTGCACATTAGGTGCATGTTGCATTACAAAACCAAAGATAAACCTCGATTTTGGTTTTGTATCCAATATAAATGTCATTAAAATCAAGCTGATGGTCTCCACCTTAAGGATATGAAATCCTGCAGACACCCAGCAAAATGCTTCTTACAGATACCACGATATATATCTCTAATTTATAGAGATGGGGGGGTGGGAGGGGGGGTGGCAAAGAGAGGAGAGGGAGACTCATACAGAATAAAACCATGTTTTCATTAGTCACACCGCATTAATTCCAGATTTTGTTCTGTTGGTGGAGGAATAGAGACCAACACTGAATACGTTTCCTTTTTTGAGAAAGGATCATGCATGTGAGGAACGGTGGTAGGGTTGAACTACAAACCTCAGATGTGTATGTCTGAGAGATTTTATTTCTATAAAATGGAAACTTTGAGACCTGGCAAACATTCTGGAGCCAGATTTCACAGGGTCTCCCTATGCTGCTGGAGAGGTGTGAAATAGCCGTAGGATAAATGAGAGAGAGGTATTTGCCTGCATCTCTCAGCCCCATGCAAAAGTTGCATGCAACTGGATTTGAAAGTGCGATATCAAGCCTAGGCTTGATTCAGCAGTATTTATGCAGGTGGGGTTTCTGAAAGTCAGTGAGAAAGTGCCTGAAAATGGATTCCGATGTAAGCTGCAATATCTTTGCCATGAATATTGTAAAATCCTGCAATGGCAAATAACTCAGGCATTTCAGTCTCAGTGAAAAGCCTACACAATAGCTGACTTTTCTACCTCACTGCCATCAGTTCATACAGACCACCGCTAACCTAGGAACTGGCCTTAGCAGGCGCTTTGCATAGACAAGTGCCTAAGACTGAGCAGCTGAGGAAATTTCCCAGTACTCTTTGACAACCGGAGTGAGGTCATTTTCACAACCTTTGAACTGTGATGAAAAAAAGTCTTTTCTTGGAGAAAAAAAAAGGGGGAGAAAAGCTTTCACCAGTATCCTGGCTTGAATTCTTCTTTGATATTAAGGTATAGGCTGTGTTTTAGAGAAGCCAGAAAAAAACCTCTTGCTTGGCCAAATGTCCCTCCATGTCCCCAGCTACGTAAGCCTGGCTTACACATACCGACCTTCCCTGGTTGTGACAGACATGAAGACACTGTGTGTTTCTTCTTCTTAAGACCTCCCTTTGGTATTTTTTTGTGTCAACATAATTTTTGTACTCTAAATGCTTTTCCCTAGGTGCAGCAGCCATACGTATATCTATCTATCTATATGTTACTCATCCGCTAATAGGATAGTGTTTTTTTAAAGGAAACTTTCATGCAACGTTGAATAAACAATCCAATTTCAAAATTTGCTTTACAGTGGTAAACATTACAAAGAAGAGTGCATCAGTCATTTGATAGTTATACCAGACTGCGATAGGCAACTACGCCATTATCTACTTTGAGCTTCTTCCCAATTTTTTTTTCACAATGTAGCTGATCCAGCCCATACGACTTAGGGCAGATGTGCTCTTGATAGAGGTTGTCCTCTTTACACTTTGCAGACGAGCCTAATAAGTTGGGGAAAGGTTTATTTTGATGCTCTAAAAGCTCTAAAATCTCTAAAAGCAACTATATCTTATAAAAGCCATTAAACTCCTGAATTACACTGTGAATACTTTATTTTGCTATGCCATCCAACCAGTGCTAATCCTCAGTCATGAGCTGGGAACTAGTGTTCAGGGATAACCTGAGAAAGAGCTGGTCCAGAGCACCGGCTGTGAAATTCTTTTATACGGGGTGTAGATATATTTCATTTACCACCTACTTTTAGGCAGGTTTGAGCTAAGCTTTAGCCTAGTTTTTATGTTCTGTTATTACCTGTATCAGTCTTGTTCTAAGATTGGTCTAGCAGTGTATATGAGTTCATTCATTTTGCTGCTTCTCATCTGCCATGTTGGGGTTTTTTTTTGATTCTTCTACTTTAATACTTCTTTTTGGCCTAACTTAAATGAAAAGCTCTCACTTATACAGCATTCTACAGAAATCTACAAAATTTATCAGCAACATTAAATCCCTGCAATCCTTTTGTCTATATTTAATTCACACATTTTGTATTAGGGACATTCTTTTGCTCTGTTTGAACACTGACTTTAATAAAGGTTTGGGCACTCGAACTCTTTTAAATCTCTACAGGTTAGAACTCTCCCGTCATAGTGAAAAGTCTCACTGATACCAGAAAGAAAAGTTTTGGACTGTAATAGATACTTAGGGTAATTTCTCCTTTCAAACATATATATCACCTCTCTGCCTTTGTAGTGGGCTTTTTCACTTAGCGATTCAAAATGCAAGATGAACACGAAGTCTCCAAAACAAACTTTTGAAGATAAGCCTGTGTTAGTATATTTTCTGTATGTGAACAGTGGTTTTGCAGTTAGCGTGGCAGCATGGTCTGGGGAACATGGGCCAAACGCACATCGGGATCTTCCGCCTCATTGTTCCATCTGCAATACTGGGACCGTCGCAGTGCTCTCCTTACAGGCACCTTGTGGGGACCAGGTCAGCACTACAACCTGGTGGATACTGTCACTGAGGCCATGGTAGTTTCTTTTATTAAGATAATGAAGTATACTGAGATTAAGTGACTTGACCAAGTCTAGAAGAAAGCCAATGCTACTGAGCCATTCTTGCTTTCCTGGTCTAACCACAAACTTGGCCATGGACTTGGTTCACACACACAGAAAGCTCCTAAGGACATCTGTGGAGACATGGAGAAGAGAAACTAAGAAGTTGTTAGTGGCAACTGTAAGCCTGGTTGTATAGTGACCACGCAGTATATTCCTTAAGGTATATATACAGCTTTCATTTGCAGCCTGACCACACAGTTATACGCTGGCAAGCAACACTTGCCAACTTCTCTATGTCTTTTTATGAGATGAAGGGGGAAGGATGTCCCTATTCTGTTAAGGTCAACCTAAAATTTTCTTAGATACTGCAAGTATTTGGAGGGAAAATGAAAAAAAAAACCCTGGGCTACAGTCATTCCTTATTGACTTTTTGCACCATGATCTGTTTTGGTAAGTGAGAACAAACTTTGGGTGAGAAGCAGCTCAGATAGTTAGCTCTGCTTGCCTAGTTTTCCCATGAAGCTGCAGGGAGATGTGGATCTTGGAAATCCAAAGTGAAAAAGTACAAGCCTGATTAAAAGTGCCATTCCATCTAGCTTCTACAGACAAGGACAGTGTTGTTTAGAATTCATAAATATGAAATTTTATTAAACATTTTTTAACACTGACTTAATGCCACTTGCCATCCAGCAACTCAATTTTAATTCCTAACAAAACAACAGTTAAAACCAACACAAACTACCAGGGGAACAGAAAGACTAATAGACTTTCAAGAAAGCATGTACAAGCAGTATTTCCGATTCTGCAAACATGCATTTAACTTGGTGCAAGGTACGAATCGCATTAAAAAGGGACTACTCATCTGTGCTAATTTACATTGCATCGTTGTCGGCAGGATTGAAACGCCAACATAAAAACCTTGCGTACGTGACAGCCAAGGTCATTTACAAGTATCTGAAGGTTGTACACAAAGAGGGTGGGAAGGATTTGTTCAAGCAGCAACATGGAAATTAACAGTGTGAAAATAAGGAAGGGCAAAGCTCCTTGACAGTGAAATCAATTTGGATGTAGAATAATCTGCCCCAAGGGAAGTGGAAAAGCCTAGATCATTTTTCACATTTAAACCAAATCTGCTAATCTTAAATACTGTGGGGAATAACACTGCAGTGCTGGGAGAGAAGGGGGTGGTGAAGGGAAAAGAGCTGAACAATAAGCCTCTTCAGCTCTAACGCCTGTGTTTCTGTGACGAGATGCTCACAGATTCAGCACTGCAGAGTTGTGCTGGGGTCCAGCACGGGCTTTGACCTAGCTGGGCTCACTACGCATATGGGAAGTGTGAAGGTCTTCCTCTCCTTTCTCAAGACTGTCTCTGGAGTTAGAAAGTGTATTCGAAGCTTGGCAATGTTGTCCCAAATCTTCCTTTACTCTTTTTTACACGTTTTGCCAAAAAGTAACTCTCCCTGTTAGAACTGATCTATGCCATCAGCTACCCCACTAAAAATCTTTGTGCATGTGAACCTCTCTCAGCATCCTTTGTGCTACGGTGATGACAAAAGAGCCTCAGAGATCAACAGTAGCGTTGGTGGGCACTTAGCAAAGTTTGGGGACTGTCTGATCACCAGCCCAGACCCACAGATTTGTCTATACAGGTCGTACGCTGTAGGACCTTTATCAGCCTGATCTTCGTTCCTCAGATCAGATACCATCTTGATCTCATATCTTCTCAGTTTTGATCTCATATCTTCTTCCTAACTCTGATTCTCAGTTGACTGCTGGTGCTTCCTTAGATTTGTAAATGGAATTGAGGGGTTTGGTCTCTGTGCAATCTTTTGAATTAATCTCACTAGTAAATAAAGCTGGAGAAGGCGTTAGTTATCTGTGCTGTTAAGAAAAAGCTGACTTGCTCCTTTATCACTATTTTTTGTATCGTGATTTACTTGTGCAATCGAATGCTGTGCACTTGACCTGTGCAAGTGTAAACTACTACATAAAATGGACCATGGCATAAAAAGACTAAGTTGCACAGAGACCTTTATTACTCTTATTTTGTGAAGTAGGAGTGGAGAAAGATTTACCATACCTACATGCCTTCAAACTATTCACTGAAAGATAATTGGAGCACACTAATGTTTTGAACTGCTCTTCGAGTTAAATGAAGAGCGTTTGCACTCACAGATGACTGGTGTAGCAGGCTGAATTACAGCAAAGGTCTGGCTCAGGAGACCGTGAATCATACCAGACTCATGGTTTTCATTTAAAACATTGATTTATTTAGGCCTCACAGCTAAAATTATAAAAAATAAATGTATGGGGCAAACAAAAATGAAGGCAATCTCCAGGAGACTGGTGTGAGGTTTGTGTAGGAGGTGAAGTTCCTATATCCTCCAGTAATGCATCCCATGCTGTCAGTCTCACAGATAGGGTTATCAAATTAGATGGACTTTGGCTTTGACCCAGGTTGGCAATTCCTGTGTCCTTGTGTCCCTATAACCTCCCAAACATGACCTCTGAGTGACTATGTCAATTGTAACTGAACTGTGTGAATTTAGAATCAAATCGAATCACACACACACAGAGTGGCAAGGGTTGGAAGGGAACTCCAGAATTGAATGGAATCATTTAGGTTGCAAAAGACCATTAAGATCATCAAGTCCAACTGTTAACCTAACTCTGCCATCCCACCACTAAACCATGTCCCTAAGCACCTCGTCTGCCCGGCTTTGAAATCCCTCCAGGGATGGGGACTCAACCACTCCCTTGTGAGTGAGACAGAAATAAAGATGTGAAATATAGAGACTCCATCACCTTGATGAGTGTTGATGCTTAACTCCACTCTTCTGGAGCTTTGTGTGAAATCTTACTAGACAAAAACTTTGTTCTGTTTCTAATTATTTGACAATATCTATTGCCAATACGATACATTTTATTTTTCAACCACTTTTTTAGAAGAAAAACCAAGTAACTATCACATTATCAATACACACATGTAAATTTGCTACTAATTAATTCAGGGCATTAGACAACGAGTTATAAAAATACTACATGCATGAGGTTAAACTCAGCACAATTTTCTGCTGGAACAGCTTAGAAGAAAAGCAATTAACTCTTAGCTGTAAACTTTGGTATTCTACCTATGCCAGCAAATTTTCATTGTGTTACCTTTAATCTGTGACCAATTTAAACATTACACTACATATCTTTATCTCAGTGACTCTTAAAGATTTCTCCTACCTAAGCAGGGATGGCACACACTGTGGGATAGAAAACACTGATACTATAGTGCCTGACATTATGGCCACCTACGAAACAATATCATCTTATAAATAAACTCCACACAATTATCAGGCTGAAGAAATAGGAAAATCTATGAAATACATGTATCTATATTGCTTATTAACTGAAGAAATGACTCCATCAGTATTTTCTTTGTCTGACAAGCTGCCAATTTGCTCACATTTGCTGCTCTCTTCCATTATGCTTACAAGTTGAAGATATTTAGAATTTGTACTTCTCAATAAAATGCAAAATGGCTTATCTTTTATTTTTTTAACTGGAAAACAGACCCAATGGTTTTTTTACTGTATTATTATTTTTTTTTTAGTTTAAAAGAAAAACTTCCACTGGATTTTTAAAAGAAAGTTATGAAAACGTATTTCTTTGCTTCAGCTGAGTAAAAGCCTCAAATTTGACTTGACAGTATTTTTCACAATTTCTAGATCTGTTTCACCACTTTAAAAAAGCAGGTTTCTTAAGACATGCCAGTTCCCTGCTAGAATCAACACTGCTACCATGACATAAATTTAAACTGAATGCTCATTTGTTTTCCTTTACTTTTGACTGGGACCTGGGCCCAACAGGCATTATTATTAAATTATTGCATGTCTTTGTGGAGCGCCTCAATATATCCTGGAACAATGAGACACTGTACAGTTAAATTTTCCTGGCTATGTGCTGTTTTATCAACTGAATTCCATTTGATTACTTCAGCACATGAGTGAACAAGGTGCTGATGACAGCAGTATTTCTAACGTACCTTGCAGAAATGCTGAGCAAAATGGGTTCAGCTCAAGGAGAACGGTTAGGGCAGCCCAATAATATGGGCTCAGGTCAAAACAGATGCACAGGCAGTGCCCACTGCCCAGCACTAGCTCCAGCTGTCTTGAAACGTGAAGACAGGGCTATGGGGGATGTGAAGACACATGAAAGAGCAAGGGCAGCTGGACAAATGAGACCCAGCTTTTCCTCTGGCATGGGGAGAAGGTGTCTCCTCCAAGATACAAGCTGCACTGGCAGGAATGATGCTGAGACCTGATTCTTCCATGACACTCTGTGCTACCCCCATTTCTGAGGTCTTGCAGCCTTTCCCGGAACTTAAATCCAACAGAGAGAAAACAAGAAGCAAGACAGCAACAAAGCCAGATGGAGAAGAGCAATTTATTACTCCTCCCTGTGCTGGGCAGTTTCACACCAAAGCTCTGGAGAATATCTATCTTCAGACCTACTAATGCCCTGTGCCAATAAAAAGTCCCTGTGCAGAACATATCTCTGCTCAGCAATTCGCTTTTAATAATTTCCATGAGCTTTTTTTTTACTTCTTATGAAGACGAGTTGGTGAGAAATTCTTGCAATATGACTTCACATTACTTTTATATCCTTGTCATTAATTTCCGTTTTATCACAGAGGAGCATTCTTGAATGATTGCTAAAGAGTAACAGCTAAATTCCTATATTGGAGAAACAATGGTTTTGTAAAAGATTTTATGTCAATTAGTAATGGAGATGTAAAATCAGAAATTTTATGACATGAAATATTTCCAAAGCTTATTTTAAGTTGTGCACATGAAAAAAGGGTTCTTATTCTCTGGTTAAAGCAAAGCAGATTTCAATCATTCTGAGCTGGGGGAGTGTACTGTAAAATACTGATTCACAACTCTTGCAAACAAATGACACACAGAATGATTTTCTATAAAAAGCTCAGTTCTGAGCTGAAGGGGGGTTTCTTGTCTGCAATTTTTCCACCTGTAGGTGTACAAGCAAAGAAATTCAGGAGCCTGCACTATCTCCACAGCAACGGCGTAATTCCTACTGACACCTCAGGAGCCATATGCTGGGCTGAGCAGAGGTCTTACCCCTATGCATTTCTAACCTAACCGAACCGAACCCAACCCAACCCAACCTAACCTAACCTAACCTAACCTAACGTATCCAAGGATTCATATTTTGCACTTGGCAAAGTGGTGTTGGAGGAGTATATTCAGAATACCTGTTACAAGTGCCTGGTTTACTCACTGCAGCTACTAGTGCAAAGATTAGTCCAAACCAAATGGCTGGGATGTCTACGTTAGGCTTTTAAACTGCACAGTTTAAATAAGGCCCTGTGGCTCTTAAAGTTTAGGTTATCATGTCCGATCAAGGTAAAGCGGATAAGGACTGCAAATCCTTGCCAGGCCTTAGCCTCGGGAAGCACGGAAGGGCCATAACTGTGTCTCACTCTGTCTTGAAATGGCCACTATGTTTTTCAGAAGGTGCACCCAGTTAATGCTCACAGAAATGGGATCCACTGCATCTAGCTTTAAACATTTACCCCGTATGTGCCTGGGGCAGAGCCACGGAGAAAGGAAAAGCTGTTCACTTAGGGATTTCTGAGGTGGAGAAATATTAATTTAGGAGGCACAAAATTAATATTAAAAAAAAAAAGCTAATGTTTTACAACATTGACAGAATTGTCCCAACATCATGTGTAAATAATATTTCTGCAGGAAGCCACATTTCAGGCTTTCCAATTGGGCAGGTAAAATATTTTTGTGACAGGTAAAAGCCAAGCTAGAATATTACAACCCATCTCTGCATGTGGTCCTTAGACATTTTCCAGAAGGTTATAAATAAATGCCTAACAGAAGCATATTTTAGCTAGAAATTATCACTCTAAGCAAATTATTTTTAATATCAGTGGGTGTCCAATAATTGTCTGGCACTGAGACAATAAAACATTTTTGTTTTGGGCAAATCGCAATGTGTTTGTTGGAGTGTTATTGAAGAGTCATTTTGTTTATACAGCCGAGGCCACACTGTGAACCATTCTGGATGCTAAATGTTACTTGGAATGCTAAAATGTTATTAGAAATCAGATCAGATCAAAGTGGAAATACTCTTTTTTTTCTTTTTTTTAGGGCCTGCCTAAGCCAAAGTTTCACTTCAAATGTCTCTAAGCTGGGGGACCAAATTAATATTCTAACTTTTTACTCTGGTTCATGTCTGCTGTTTCTAATGTGACTAAAGCAATATAATGATCCTTAGCAAAAAACACATGCTAGGGCTTGGGTTAACTTCTACTGCATTTAATGGAAGGCTCTTTGTCTTCAATACGTTAGAAACACGATGTAATGGAAGTAAGAGAGAATACTGAATTCAATTGATACTGCAAGTGGAAGTAGCACCAAGGAATGGAAAAAGATTTTTAAACTAAAATTTAATTACACAGCAAAGACTGACATTTTATTTCTAATGATCAAAATTAGTCAGAATTGGTAGTGTAAGCCTTATATTAAGGTGTATAAACCATAAGTATAAGCCTAACATCATCTTTTGCAGCCTACTGGTACCAAATGCTGTTCAAATAGTCATAACAAAGGCAAGATAGAAAATTTGGGACCAAACTATAGTGCTTTGACAGTCACAGGACAAAGTAAAGAGCAACTCAGTCGTGGGTGTTCATGATCTCGCCTGGATCGCACCGGTGGGACGTGTGCCTGCAGGACAAGCAGGTTCAGCAAGCTCCCACAGCCCGCGGTCCTCGCCAGCACTGTCAGTTTGTCCGTGCCCTGCCGTGCATCTTGCCCATCCCACCTCACCTTACTGATGTGACTTCCCAGTTGGCTTGGACCTGACTCATTGCTACAGGCTTTCTGGGAACCACAGGGCTGTGGACCAACCTTGGTTGCTGCCGCCAGACTTGCTGTTGGGACTTCCCTGGACTGCACCCCTCCTTGTGAGGCTGCTGTCACCCTTGGGTTCTGCTGGAGCAGCCCTCTCCTGCTGCTCCCCGGTCTTGCTCTGCATCCAGGTTCTTGTCCTCCAGCTGCTATCCTGGGCAACAGAGCTGACTGCAGTTCACTCTGCCCTCTTTATCCCCATGCCTTTAAAAATAGCAGTAAGTGCAGAAATGGAACAACAACATTGCTGCTGCATTATTCACTGGCTGCTCCTTAAAAACTACAGTAGTGGCAGGCTAGAAAAAATATAAAAGAGCTGCCTGTGTGTACCGGGAAGTACACACAGGCAGATTGCTCCTAGGCACATTGCTCCCAGGCATATGTACCTCCAGTTCCAGAAGATTACAGCTACACAAATCATTTTTCTAAGCAACAGTTGGGATACCAGGTGGAGGCCAAATTTATAGCTGAGATGAGCACTTACTCCAGTAAGAGTGCTCAGACTTCTTTGAAGAATACCCCACAGTCAGCCATTGCCATTAAATAGCAACAAGAAATCAGAAAGACGGAGAACAGAGAAAAGTCAGGCTAGATCAGCAAGGAGAGATAAATCTGGCTGAGGCCAAGAATAAAGAATATTTAATTCTGAGTCAGTGCCTAAGCCACCTTCACTAACCCTCCTCTGTATCATCCTTGCAGGTAGGTGTATGCTGCTTAATTTATGTGCAACCTCTCTTCTTAGTAAATCACACCACCTGTGATCCCACACATTCTGGTGTTTGTCACTTCCATTACCTTTTCTTCAGCATCTGTTGCTATTTTCTGATCACCAGATTTAGAGGGGGAAAAAATGGCAAAGGCCCCTCCTTTTTTCTTTTCGCAAACGTACACATGGACAAATGCACACCAACGTGGACAGAAATGCTATTACCAGTCCTGTATCTCTCCTTTCACTACCATTTTGCTACTGACTGGAGGGAATTCAGAAAGCAAACATGATTAAGCAATCGAGTGGATTATTTTATAAGGAAAATTTTGAGCGTGTGTTACCGGGCTCTCCAAATCAGCAAAGCTCCACAATGAAGACACAGGTTTTCAAACACTCTCAGATTGCGGATTTTGTTCTGCTTCTATTATTGCCCCAGCACCAATCACTTTAGGAAATCCATTCATTATGTCAAATATTTTTAGAAGAGGTGTGCAAAGAAAAGCTGGTAAAAATACACTGCATATGTGAAAAAAAATTCTGATTACGGACTACAGAACTGTTTCTCCTAAAAGCAGTGAAACTTTACACTTAGAAAACTTAAGCCTAATTAGATACTGATACATGTTAGAAACAACCTTCAACTGGCAGAGTGAGAGGCTAGATGGTCTGATACACCTTTATACTTTTGAATTTCTGAGAAGCAGAGATTCTGTCGGGATTATCCCCTTTTTCTCTGCCTTGATGCACCCGGATCTGCCGTGGTGAAGCGCTAGAACAGGGCAGGTGTGACTGCAGGTTCTGCTTGGTGAAGACGAAGGCAAATAATCCAGTCTCCTTATACATTGATAGAAGAAGAAATAACAACAGGCTTGGACTACAGCAGTTGAGCCATTTCTAATGATGAGGAGAGTGAAGGACTGGAGTGGGCTGTTTGGGACGAATATGAAATTTCTGTCGTGGCAGGTCTTTAAGTGGAGATTAGACAAATCTGCGAGACAGAGGAAGGTACAGAAGACACCCTCAGGGCAGGAGGTGGACTTGGTGACCACCTGAGGTTCCTTACAGACCCGTTTTTCTCTAATTTGATGACTAGGGCTGAAAATACCATGATTTTCCAGAGCTTAAATTGTTTGGAAATAGGTGGGCTGTTTTTTTTTTTTTCCCTGAATACTTAATAAGCTGTCAAAACGTGTCCTACATACCAAGTCCTGACAGTCACTGGATTTTGACATTTGGAGGAGGGGTGCATTGAGTATGCAGAGGGTTTTATTTACACCACAATATCAAGTTTGCTATTTCAGTCAGTTTTAGCTTTTTCCTTTCATGCCTCAGTGCAGTGTTGCTAAAATGACAATAAAGCAAGAGGTTGACCTTATGTTTCAGGCAGGGCTTGTGGGATCTGTAAACAGAATCCGCTCATAAGAAATGTTATTAAACGCTATCAAGCTTCTGACTGTCATAATAAATACATTCAGAGGCATTTGAAGGGGCAGGCTGAGTGCAATGTAGGTGATCTGACTGGAATATGAAGAGAACTGTGGGTGATGAGCTAACTGGGTAGAAAAAGTTTAATGGACAGTGAAGGAGCAATATGGTGCGGGTCACAGCCTGGGACCTGTGCTGCTGGAGTGCAGCAGAGCTGCCAGGAGAGATTTTGGAGGGGTCCCCTTTCTCGGCAGGCACCTCATCCCCTCATCCCCATTCAGCACCCTGCTGAGCTGCTCCACTAACCATGGAGTGAAGACCCCACCATGCACCCTGACACAAGCGTTAAAAATTGAGAGATTGTGAGAGGCATGACATTTATTCTGCTGGGTACTGAAGTAGGGTATTTGTCCATAAGACAACGTTCTGGAGGCACTGGCCAAATAAGGTGTGAAACGAAAAGGCATCTGTTATAAAAAAACAGTTCTCTGTATAACATTAAGTTTTACCTAAACATTAGGCTTCAAGACAGTGCAACATTTCTCTGGGATCAGAGAATCGTCCACAAATACTGGAAAAAAGGTGAGATGTTGATAAAGGTCTTTCTAAGAGCTACAGTTGCCACTATACAAATATTTTCAAGAGACAGTCAAGAAAGAGTATATGATCCGACTGGGAGAAAAGCAAGAGAGATGCTATTTTTGTCTCCTGAAAGACTGGTTGTAAATACAACGGTTGAGAAAAAAAGCAGATTCCTGGCTTGCCTCTTTTCCCTCTGTAATATTTCCATCATTGTTTGACATTCTTTTTGATTCAGTAAAAACCTGAAAAGCCCTCAGTTACTGTGAGTTTTAAGATTAAAAAAGGAAAGGGTATTCTTGTTCAGCTTGAAGCCTGCAGTAGGGGGAATTACCAAGAGTTCCGTGTGCTGCTTTGGCAGATCTATAACCCTGCTTACAGCTATCCGCACGGTCTGCTCCTTTTGGGGCAAAGGTGAGCATCAGAAAATACTTGGGATATGATCCTGAGTTCAACATAGCATAAAACATACTTTTTTAATTAAGTTTGTGCTCACATAGCTCCTGTAGCTTCATTCAGCATAAATATCAGTCATAAACCTTTGGGCTGCTCTATTTTCCATCGATTATCCGTAAACCAGCGGGCCCCATAGACTGAGACAGTAAATGCTTCAGAAATCATAACAGTGTTACCTTTTCTTCATTTACCTTTTTTATGCTTGAAACATTAAGGTAGCCAGTGTCCTGGCAGCCCCGCCCTTTGCTGCAGTAGTGTAGAGCAGCCATAGGGACCCAACGGGGTGGACTGGTTGCTTTGATACCCATCCACCTTCAGGAACAATTAAAATCACAGAATCATAGAATGGTAGGGGTTGGAAGGGACCTCAGGACATCATCCAGTCCAACCCTCCCGCTAAAGCAGGGTCACCCAGAGTGAGTTGCACAGGATATCTTCCAGGTAGGTTTTGAATATCTCCAGAGAAGGAGACTCCACAACCCCCCTGGGCAGCCTGTTCCAGGGCTCCGTCACCCTCAGAGTAAAGAAGTTCTTCCTCATGTTCAACTGAAACCTCTCATGCTTCAGTGTGTGCCCATTGCCCCTTGTCCTGTCGCTGGGCACCACTGAGAAGAGTCTGGCTCTGTCTTCATGACACCCACCTTTAAGAGCCCCTCTCAGTGTTCTCTTCTCCAGGCCAAACAAGCCCAGCTCCCTCAGCCTTTCCTCATAGGGGAGATGCTCCAGTCCCCTCATCTTCTTTGTTGCCCTCCTCAGGACTCTCTCTAGGAGTTCCTCATCTTTCTTGAACTGGGGAGCCCAGAACTGGACACAGTACTCCAGGTGGGGTCTCACCAGGGCAGAGTAGAGGGGGAGGATAACCTCCCTCGACCTGCTGGCCACACTCCTTTTAATGCACCCCAGGATGCTACTGGCCTTCTTGGCAACATGGGCACCCTGCTGGCTCATGGTCAGCTTGTCTTCCACCAGGACTCCCAGGTCCCTGGGAAGAGATGGTAAAGATCCCTGGGAAGAGATGGTAAAGATCCCTGGGAAAAGCTGGTAAAGATCATTACTACAGTTATATTAATGTAACTAGAGACTGAACTTGGTCAACAACTGAAGCACAGTCTTTGGTGAAATTAAGCTGTTTATACCAGTATTTGAATTCTTTTCCTTATTACGCAGGTGTTAGCATCTAACTGGTTTGATATCTTAAAAAATGTTAATAGGACCTAGGATTCTGATGATGTCTCTGAACCTGAGCAAATAAGTTTCTTCTGGTCAAAACAAACAGAACTTGAAAGAAAAGTAGCCCTGTTGGGTTAAACCAGAAATCCAGTTAGCCCAGTACCTTTTTCTGAAGTTGTCCAATAACAGATGTTTAAAAGAAAAAGTAGAAGAAATGTGATCCTTCCCCCCTCTGCTTCTTGAAATCAATAACTAAAATGTCCTGGGTTACATGACAAAAGTGTTAAAAGTTGTCATTGGATCCATTGCTTGCTAACTTACCTAATTCCTTTTCAACTTATTTTTTATACAATATCCTGTAATAACGAGCATCAGAATTTAATTATGCCTTGTATGGAAAGGTACTATCCGTTGCCTGATTTAAACTTGAGACCAGAAGATTTCACTGGAGCTCCCTAACTGTGATTCACATTCCCTGTGTTTGTATCCATCCTGATTTTGTAGACTTGAATTTCACAAACCATGGATTGGAGGAGTCCAATTAAATGAATTAAAAGTGAGATAAATATTCTAAATGACATTTTAAAAAAATGCCGAACTCATTTTCTAGATGAGATAACGCACCCAAATTTGGCTTGAAAAAGAGGAACTTTTGGGCCTTTGAAAAGATTATCCCTGCTAACAGGTTTGTCAGCTGTATTGCTGAGTGTTCTTAAACACCTTTTTAGTGAGACACGCGATGCTGATCAACTACAAATGTCACACCATCTGTAATACTTTCTTTGTATCTTATCTCTGGGTTTGGATGGAAAATGAGGCCATAAACAGATGAAAATGCATAAGACTTTTAAAACTTGTAGAATAACTAGATAGTTCATATTTTAAAACTAGAGAGAGAAGTTATCTCAAGAAAGTTTTGGCACTATTTCATAAAACATTGACTGTAGCTTGAACATTGCTGCTGTAGCCTTAAACATTGCTTCTATAGGGTAACGAAAGGAATCAGGGCCAGCAAGATGCTATCACAACAGGATAAACATTTTACCTGTGCAAAAATCCCCAAACATTCTCCGTATTCAGTTAAATTTTGTTTAAAAATGCTTCCCTGCGCACCTCCTGGCCAAATTTAGAAGTATCACATGAAATGTTATTCTCCCAGTTTTATCTTTAGAGTAAATTAAGATAGTGCCACCTTCCCACATGGTCACGACTGTATGAGCACAAAGGTGCAACAGGCACACATAAACCTGATTTTTATCTTGAATTTTAGCTTGATTTCCAAACAGAGGAGTTCTCCTGGGCTGAATGCAGCCCTGTTTATCCAGACTGAATTTCCTCCAGTTAAAAAAAAAAAGTAAAGCATGCACATGCTTACACCACTTCTTTTTGAACACCGAAAGACTAAATGGTAATGCTGATCCGTAAAATGCACAGACATATACATGTACTTAAACACCTCATTTTACATGTTGATGCTTAATTTAACAGTGGACACGTTTCCCCTTTATGTTTTTTCAAAACAAGCCCTGAAATTGTGTTGTGTGTTTGTTCTTTTTAATAGGCAAAAGCAAATTTTAACAAACACTAACAATAAAAAGTGCGGTCCCAAAAGGGCACGATGGTCTTGGTCTGCAATTACGCAATTTCCTAAACACTGAAACAAACATTGATGTGAGTGGCTGGAAGATTAATGTTACACTGATGACAAAAATGGAAAAACAATTCGGGGAATCAAGAGGTAATTAAATTCTTGACAGACTCACTTGAATAAGGACCATTAGTTATATGAATAAATTATTCCCCTGAGGCTTTGACTATACACAGGAAATAGGCATTTAACAAGTGATTTCATTGGCAATATAAAGCTTATTATCTCCCCAAATAAATGGCAACGTTAATTTACAAGGTTGTAGAAAGTGGCCATTTCAAACTAAAAAAACGGAGTTCTGACTCCTGAAGAAATGCAATGAGATGAATAAGTCCTTTCACAATGCAGTTTGTTATATATATTTTTACCAAGTTATCTGCATGTGCAAATAATGTGCAGGGGCTGAACGCTGACTCCATGTACCTTATAAATCTGGAAAACTGGCTTCAGTCAGTGCAATTATTCTGCGTTTGCACTGAGCTCAGGAACTTACTCAGGAGCAGTAACAGGGAAGTATTTGCAAGTCTGAAATATTATTTTGCTGTCCTGTAGAGGCTTGGGACCCACTGCTCTAGGAGCTGCATGTTCATGGCAAGAGGAACTTCTCATCCTGCTAATTTGTTACAGTCTAAGTGAAAGGACAGAATAAACTGGGATAAAGGAAATGTTATTATTCCCATTATGGAGGGAAATGAAGCAAGAAGAGATTAAGAATGAGAATTTCAAACTAGGCAGAGGGTCCCAGGAACAGCAGGTCTGGAAGGGACCTGTTGAACGACTTGGCTTTGTCCCTTGCTAGCACCTACCTACGACTGTGTTCTCTCATCACCCGGTTTTGGCCCTGCCCTGTGTTGTCTGCAGCCAAACAGGACTTTTTTGTTGATGCTTTCTGAAGCTCTGTCCCTTGCTTTGCTCACAGAAGCCCTCAGTTGTAAATCCCGTGTATGCCAACTGGACTGTTTTCAAAAATAAATCCCTGCAAATATAATGTCAAGTATTTACTACTGCTACAAACACACGCTACACTTCAGGAGAAAAATACACCTCAACAGCCAGGCCTGTGGGCATTTATCATGCTATAACTCTTGCCAGCCAGACGGCAGCGTACAGGATATTAGACATCAGGCTGGTGAAAACTGTTGGCTGTTGGGCATGAGAAAGTGACGCTGCAGAGCGGTAGCAGCAGGGAGGCTGTTCCGTCCCGATAGTGCTGGTGGAAGGGAACTTGCATGTTTTGTGTTGGCTGGCCCATCGTGCCTGCTGCGAAACGCACCCGTGTTCAATGTCTGTCACAACCGTCAAAGCAGAGCATCCCAAACTTCAATTTTGCATCTGGGACTCTTTAACTCCCAACTTTTTGTTTGAGATTTAACAGCTTTTGAAGGCAGGGAATTTACGCTTCTTGCCCTATCTCCTTAGTTATCCATCTGCATTGGTCTTTTCTTCTCTATTCATCATTGAACTACAATCGCAGCTATCACAGAATGCTCTTTATTCTCTTAGTATCTTCCAGTTAGGATGTACTATCCATTAGTATTGTTATAAAAAGAATATTTCATTAGGTAGAAGATTATATCATACTATACTCCTGTCTATATTTCACTATACTCCACATCTTGGTTACCACAATCTAAATATTCCTTATGTTGCTAACATTTTCTCTACTCTGAAACTTATAAAACAGTTGCAAAGTGCAATCTCAAAAGCTTTCAGCATTTACGTACCCCTTTTGCATCAATTACACCAGGTTTCGCGTTGAATTTCACCGTCTTCAAACGTGCACGCTCCTTTCTTTCAACTCTGGGGAGAAAAGGACACAAATAGAGAAAAACATGTTGATTATAGCAGCAGTTTGTACGATATGTTTGATATCATCTCCCAATATCCTTGGTGGCTTACTATGCATAAAGTGGGCATCTAAAGCAAATTTGATAAATTGGAAAGAGGGAGACATCAGGTCATTTCCTCAGAAAAGCAGCAGTTTTCTGGCAAACATGGGACTGGATTCAAGGAGCCTTGGCTATCCTACACCAGCAGAACAGCACCCCCTCCCATCACACATGGCAGCGGGGTAAAAGCATGTTAAGGACAGATTTACCCTCTCTAATTTAAGCTGTCCAAAAATCAGGCAACACTTAGAGTTCTTCTGTGGTCAGAGGAATGAAACAAGGATGGAGAGAGAATAAGCTGTTCTCCTTGGTGCCTTAAAATGTGCACTGTATGACGGAATAAATTTGTCTCTGTGCAGGTACCTTTTTGTCTCCCTGTAGAGGGAACTTTGATTCCCTAGTTTACATAAGTGATGAACTTTTAGATCATCCAAATAAAGTAAAACAAATTCTACCATTTCTGAACCTGTTTTCAAAAAATACCCCATGTTTTCAGAGTCATGAACTGCTTAAAAAACATCATAAAATATATTAAAATTAGCTTAAAATGCCTTACAAAACATCATGTGACACACAGCGGTGGTGAATGACGTCTAAGCTCCTCGCAAATGCAAAGTAAAAAGGATGACGTTTCACCTGATGGGCTGAGAAGGTGTAAGAAATTGCAGTTGTTGGAAAGGAGTCTTGCTCCTTTTCCCCACCACTGCCCCATTTCCCCTTGCTCCCAGCAATTCCCCTCATTGCTGCCTTCTCCACAGCAGAAAACTGAGTAATAAAAATGAATAGGTTGTAATGGTTTTTAAGAGTTAATCAGCTGGCTGACGTGATCCAGCAGCTTGTCTGGCTGGACCAGACTAGAAAAGGGGTCAGGGAAGTTCCTTTCTTTTGTGCTTTAGAGCAACCTTTGCCTTGAGTCTCAAGAAAAACAGATAATTTCTTACTAACCTGACTTTGAGGGAGGTACCTAGAAGCTTTCCAGGGGCCAATGTGTTATTGGGCAATCCTTAAAAAATATGTTAGCTATTTTAAGTTCTCTAAAATTGCCTCAAATCCATAAACCAGATTTCACCATGCACATGCAGATGGTCTGCCCACAGCTTTGCAGAGCCCTTTGCACGTGATCACTGTTTAAATCTTAGGTTCTGCAATACTGACTTTACTATACCACAGATTTTTAAGGGTCTTGCCTCAGCTCAACTGAAGTAATTTTGAATATGCTATCACTGGAAAGTTTTTCTTGTTTTAAAAACCGTATTTACCAATGAGTTTCAAATTTGTCTTCTGAAAGATGGAGGTATGCTATTTGTTACAATATTGAAGCGCAGAGAACATTTCTTGAGGTTTCGATTACTTAAAACTACACAGTTTTGCCAAAAAGAGCATTTCTGAGGAGATGTACAAATGCCCAGTGGCAGAAGAGCTATTTTCAGCTACACCAAAATGCTGTGAATTGGGTAGGTTGTCTTATTTAAACCATGCCCTCCACGAACATCTGCAAGCAGATAGAATGAAAAGAATTTGGTTTTCTGACTCATTTCAGTGAAGACTTCACTGTGTGTGGGTGAGTTCTGAAAACAAGGATGGGCAGGTTCACATTACCAAATAGGAGGGGGACACACATGATACATTTCAGGGTTTTTTCCTTGGGCTAGTTCTGGTCTGGCCTCCTGAACTGACCACCCATTAGCAGGTGGATGCTTTGGGTGGGCTCATCTTCAAGATCAGTTTAATACAAATGAATCCAGTACATCTTCACCAAGACTGTCACATGAGATGAACCCAAGTGCTGAAAGGGAGGGCAAAAAGGATATTTGCTTTGAAAGCTCAGTCCCGATCTGAGCTGAAAAACCAGAGCACGCAGCCCCTGTGAGCCCACCTCCTGGGACCTGCGAGCCCAAACCGCAATGTGGTGTGACCCAAAACCCGGCTTAGCCTGCATAGTTCTGGTATTCATATATTTAAAGTTGAAATGCTCCAATGAAAAGCCTCACGAGGTATTTGGTCCTGATAACCCCAGCTTCAATAAACACAGCTTGAGAGAGGAGTTGCTATATCATATGTGCAATGCCTTCAGAGTGAGAAAATACTGAGATCTAAAAAATTCTCTTTGGGAGAGAAACTTATCAGAATCATTGGCAATGAGCTGATGGAAGACAAATTAATTCTAAAGAAAACACAGTCTTACTTTTTAATGCTTAATATGTTTAGTTATTAAAATAATATAGAAAAGGAATATGTGGTATCTTGGTCCATTTGTATCTTAGAATCAAGACTGGACAAACACAAGTTACAGTCCTCAGTATCAAGGCAAAAAAGAGACACACAAGGCATTTGTAAAGGACATTGCACTACATAATTCAGTGTTTCTGTTCCTAAATATTACGGATCAATATCCTGAATTTCCATTATTCAATGAATGAGCTTTATTTTAAAAACATGTTGGTAAAACTTAAAATCCATTGGCATATTGAAACATATACAGTAAGTATTTTACCGGTGGGAAAACTATATACCCTTATTATATTTGGAAAGTTCACCGTTACTACAAGATTTACATAAGTTGTATATTTAAACTTTTAACACAGTATGCTTAAATAATAGTGCTAGGAATTAAAAAAAAAATCTAAGAAGGGATGAGCTCTCCCCTAAACAAAATCAACACCCAAGAAGACAGGCACAGAGAGAGAAATCTAAAAAAGGGAAGAAGTTATTCATGTCCTTACTCAAATGTGGTCATTTCTGTAAAAGTGACGTTTACTACCTTTGCAAAATCGTCTACAGAATCTATCATCTAGCAGCCCAAGCAAAAAAATCTGATCATCTACCCGTAATTGAAACAGTAACTCTATTTGTCTAAGATTAGGAATTGCTCTAGGAAATGTAAGTAGAATCCTGCAAAGCTTGCTTATAAGAGCTCAATATTGTATTTTTATTAGACAATAAATAGCTGGGGAAAAATGAGGGTTATTATATCCTCCAAATTGGTCCAGTTATGGCCCTCTTTCTAGATTTCACAGTTTCCCGCAAATGGCATTAGAATACATTCCTGCAAATCTCTTGGTTTCTAAGTCTGGATAGTAAGAATACCTAGTTTCTGATAATTATTTTTTTAAAAAAACAAACTCTAGTCTTTTGATAGAATGATAATTAACACAACATGTTTCCTTCTGTCTGCGTGGGCTTATAGATTTCCTACTGAAACACAGTGAATGCTGGTTACTATAGTTACAGTTTAAATTTAGAATAAATGCATTTCTCTGTAAGTGTGGAATAGTCACATGGAAACAGCTCAAATGCAGCTTTCAAATTAAATCTATGTTATTAAAAACACATGAACAGTCTTAAACTGAAACTAGCAGATGAAGTCCCTTGATAGCACCATTAAGAAATGAAGACTCGAGGCTGTGTAATTGCCTAAATAGGATGGATGCCTTCTGAGAAAATAATTAGCTCAAATGAACACGGTATTCTACTTATTAATCTGTGTTAACATTTAAACTCATTCCAGGCCTGTCTAACTTCCTAAAACTTCTGCTTTTAACTTCATTTCTTATTCACTACATAAAGAAATTTGGAAATTAACCCTGAAGAGTGCATCTTATTTATGAAATTCAACATAATTGCATTAGCAGCCATGGAGGCATTGCTGTTTTCTACAGGCGTAGCAGACAGATAGGGAGCTGTGGAAACATCCTACATTGTTTTGCAAAGTATATAAATAATGTCATTAAGTGCCGTTAATCCTCCAGGCAAACATACCAACAGCGTTCATACATTCTCAGCAGGCCTGTTGGATATCACGAGCATTGTGTAATCTGGTACTGTAGTAAGGATAGTAGATAGGGTTGCCTCCTATTACAATTTTCCTTACACCTTCCACAATAAAACTGTTCATGATTACTTATAATTGAGCTGAACTGTAAACTTCCAAGCTGAAATTTCACGTGTCTCAGGGTGCATACATTACTGTTGCTGCCCAAAGTGTCAATGAAATAGGTTGCTATTGGAGAAAGGCTAGGATAAAATACATGGTTTTGACCCATTTATAATATACTCTTAAAGAACTTCAGCTCAGGTGCTCTATTGACTTCATGTCTTGGGTCTGGGACTTGAAATGTGGCAGTGGGTTGCTCTGGTATTAGGAATATACCTCTCTCTTTCCTGAAGGAATCAACCCGATATCTGAAAGCTTTGGTTTTTACATGCTCTGGAGAACTACATGCTCTGAGGGCTACAAAAATGATCCGAGGGCTGGAGCACCTCTCCTATGAGGACAGGCTGAGAGAGTTGGGCTTGTTCAGCCTGGAGAAAAGGAGGCTACGGGGAGACCTGATTGCTGCCTTCCAGTACCTAAAGGGGGCCTATAGGAAAGATGGGGAACGTCTTTTTCATAGGGCCAGCTGTGTTAGGACAAGGGGAAATGGTTTTAAACTAGAACAGGGTAGGTTCAGGCTAGAGGTAAGGAAGAAATTTTTTACAATGAGAGTGGTAAAACACTGGAACAGGTTGCCCAGAGAGGTAGTGGAGGCCCCATCCCTGGAAACATTCAAGGCCAGGTTGGATGGGGCTCTGAGCAATCTGATCTAGTTAGCAGTGTCCCTGCTCACTGCAGGGGGGTTGGACTAGATGACCACTAGTGGTCCCTTCCAACCCTAAACATTCTATGATTCTATGATTCTAAGATTCTATGAACTCTGTTAGCATTTAGCTTGGTTCTCCAAAGAACTAGCCTGTGTTGGAAGTGGTCAGAGTGCAGGACTGCAGTGAACTAAGGTGCTCCCATAATTTCTCATCTGAGCTACAGGGACACTTTTGCTGTAGACCTAAAAAGGTAACTAAAATGAGGGAGATGAAAAGTATGGAATATCACTTCTTTAAGCATCATTGGTCCAGCTGTTAGAAAATATATCTTAATTATTTTTTAAAAGGAACACTAATTCAAACAATTCTAATACTTTTTTGAATCTTCAGTTTTGTAATTGCTACATTGAAAGAAAAATAAACTTGACCCCCTTTTTTCCGCAAGACAAAAGGAGTTTAGCCACAAGAAATCTTTTGCAACAGCTGACATTGCGAATGCCTAAATAGCACACAAGTGTAAATACTTTACATTGCTTTAGCTGGCAGCAAACCTACCCTTGGACAACATTTTTATCAATCAGCTGAGGAAATTGCTTTTAACGGAAAAAATGTTTCACTTCAAACTGTACCCATTTTTTATTCACCACTGCTGCACAAAGCAGGATTATGAGGGTTCATGCAAAAAATAAAGTGAAGGACGAGGATTGCCATATGCCAAATTTACAGAGGCCCAAATTTGCAACCCTAACTTGCCTGATATAAACATTGCTCCCATGTCCCTTTCTAACTATATATCTTCTTGACAGATCCATGCTTAAGGGATGGAGGAAACCACAGATATGATTTTCTAAACTACTTCATGGCTCAAGTCCCATTTTCAAAAGTGCCTGGGGGGTCACTGCAACTCAAAGAGATTTCAACAAATGTTCAAAGACACCTACATCCAGCATTCAAATGTGACTTGGGAGCTGAAATGCTCTGAGCCCCACATGGAGACAACATCGCCTAACACAACTGATGGGGATTTCACCTCCAGCTTTCCACCCGCCCTCCAGGTGTAGCTCCCTGCAGAAATACTGACATGTATAGGGAAATGGTCTAAGACCATCTGAGATCGTGGACAGTTGGAGTATACCCTGTATACTCATTTTCTCTTGAAACCTATCTTAGTAGTAGACAGCTCACAGCCCTTTTTTAAGAAATGGCCAGGTTTCATTCCCCTCTTCCCATGTATAGCTGAAAGAGTGGACAGGTACACTGAAAATGCATCTCAGCCTTCAGTGTTTCCTCACCAGTAAGTTCAAGACCTCAGTTCTTTGGGATGCTGTTCTCTTCAGAGGAACTTACTGCTGGGATGCAGCACCCACTGCACTGCAATGTCTATCTCCCTTTGCGTTTCTGGGCACATGTTGCTATTGAAAATGGGCCTCTGGGATTTTTCAAAATGAGACTTTCAGTTCTTTGTGTGCACTGCAAACAAGAAGAAATCAAGCGTAACTCAACCAGATGTGAACTGTGATCCTTCACTGTGGGGGTTAATGGACCACTGGAAATTTTGTCAGTGCCTTTCTAAAAGCACTAATGAGTCTTCACAGCAGAGATGTAAATTATCAAGTGAGACATGCTGTAATCTTCAATAACAGTGATCATCACGGATGTAGAATACAGATGCAAATTACAAACTGGTATTGAGAATCAGATAAAATGGTTTCGGTACCCTAATTTGCACAGATTTAGCACTAAGGTGCTCTTCAGTATGAGTTATTTCCAAATGCAGCATGAGAACCGTAGTAAGGAGAGTTATCAAATAGAATAATGCAACATAAAATGGATATTTGAAAGACCTTGCTATATTTTACACCTCTGATAACATGTTTCTTCTGGTCTTGCTTCACCATTTCCAGGTCATCTGCATTATATTTGTTTTGCCTGCCCATCAAGTGAAAGATAAGTGAAAATATGTATTACTATTTATAGTCCAAATACATGGATGCAGTCCATAGTTTTTTATTGCTTCCATCCTCTGCACTGCTTAACCTTGTTTATGTCAGGCTTGAGCTTACCAGTAGATTCCCATTCTCCAAATTATTTTTGAGCATTCCTGAAGTGGTATTTTTGCAAAAGAACATGCATTTTTCAGTAGGAGAGAACGTGCTCTTGTTCAGCTTTCCACCTTCAGCGACTGGCTTATAGAGAGCAGCTCAGTACCTTGTCAATATTTTATGAAAAGAGTAGACCTAATGCCATTAGGAAATGAATTCTCATAAAATTGTAGAACAACCTTATTCTGTTTAAAAGCTAAGGGCTGTTTTCCTTCAGCATAAAAGTTTCCATATCATTGCAAGTGAATAGGAAGAGGTTTATACATATCAATTTTATCCCACATTTATTTTTTCCGATTAGATTAGTAAGTATAGTTGGGTAACTTATTTTAGACAAAGCTTACATGATTATGCCATGTTAAAAAGTTTTATCATCTAAGGATTAAAATCTTAAGGGATGTTTAGAAAGGTAGACAATGTATAGGAAAGCATTAAAAATAAAACTCACTTGAGTAGGTAAACATGCCCTTCTGCCAAGCTGAGCAGAATAACAAATTTAAGTTGGCTTTTTGCCCACAGGGACTTCTGTGCTGGGAAAACCTCTTGTTCCTTGTCCTTAAATGTTTGTGAAACATTGGGTTTTATGTACTTTTCCCCCCATTTTGCTCTGAAAGGAGAGCGTGGTTACATGTATTTGTGGGGAGAATGTCGTCTATTTGAGAACACAAGTAGCAGGCTGGTACCATCATACACCTTCAGCTAGTAATAACAGAGATACAAGTTGCATAACATTTTGCAGTCAGATGTACTCAAACTACCTGAAGATGGATATCTTAGAATGATGTCCAGTCTGTAAGCAGTTTTGTGGCTGCACATCTTAAAGAAAGATTAGTGTAAATATTTTAGCGTTTCAGGACCAAATCCTCACTGGCTACAGTGGGACCAGTAGTAGAAGTGGTGAGAATTTACCCTCAACCATTCTGGGGCAATCTGTGTGAAATTGTAGACTAAATTACTTTCAGACCCACAGACCCAAGTCATGCAGATATACACATGCCATAGAAAATACCGACGCTTGGCATTCATGAAGTGGGAGGTTGCTGTTGTGTTGGGTTTGCAATGTCAGAGCTTCTCTGCATGCAGAGACTCAGCAAAGAAACAGTGAAAAGAACTGGAGGTGTAAAATCAATGCTACAGCAAATTAAAATCTCTTTACTACTGAATTAGAGGATCTGTCTAGGAATTTAATACACTAACTTATGCACATTGGTTTCATGCTTTTTGTTGATTCTCTTTAACTAATGTGAATGTTTCCATGGGGAGGGGATCTTAGGTATCAGCTGCTCAGCTTGCTACTGCCCTTTACAGGAAGCTGAGTTTGTTTTGCTTATCTGGATAATAGAAAGGACAATGAGGCAAATAAAAATTCTTGTGATCAAAAGCCCAGTATATGCAGATATTCTAATCTAAGTCTATATATCTATACATATAAATGCAACAAAAGTCTAGTGTAAATTTAATTCTGTTGGTCATTCTAGTATAAAAATAGTATTTTTCAATGATAGGGGAGCAATTCACATGCAAGTCACATAGTGCAGATATAATGCCACAGGCTGCCTGCGACATTGGCACAGGACTGTTATGTCCCCCCTCCTTGGAGACCCTGCCCAGCATAATAACTGCCCTGCTCTCACTTTGACATAGCTTGGATAAATCCTGCTCTAGGTGACCCTGCTTTAGCAGAGGGGTTGGATTGGATGATCTCCAGAGGTCACTTCCAACCCCTGCCATTCTGCAATTCCGTGTGAAATCTTTTTGGCAGATGTGGAACCAAGAGAAATTTGGCCTGCAATATTCACTCATTAATGTTATATAATAACAACTATTTGGTGTCTTGTTAAATCACAACTGAAGTGGTTTTCAGCCTCTTATGCTGAAATCGTACTGTTCCCAACGTCAATACGATACAATATCACAACACTTTTATAGCATTGTTTTTGGTTTCTACCCAACTGGCTACTGAGTCCCGTGGTCGAGAACAACAGCTGTAGACAATAAATACATACTGAAAAATGGACAAAACGTTGTTTTGAGATGCAGAAAGGGTCGCAATGATATTTTAGCACTGCAGGATACTGAGCATTTAGTTTTCATTAATCCCCACCGAGGTCACTGGCTTACAAGTTCGTGAGATTTAGTCCTTGCACTGAGCAGTGGAGGAACACAGGGCCACCCTCATTTCTTCAGGCTGCCTCTTTCAGTAACCCTCCTTTAGCTGCAGTGCTACCCTCCAAAACTCCCTCTTAAAGCTTGACTTTACAATTCAACAACCAAACAAGGCAACAAGTCCACACATTGGCAACAGCACTGAAATCCAATGACAAATAGCTTTCAAACTCCATTGAATCACTAAGAGGTGAAGTCTGGTAATGTATCGAACATCCTGGAGAGAATCATGATTCTGGCAGCTCCCCTATAATTATAAATTATGATTTCTTCTGGTATATCACATATATCATAGAGGAGAAAGAGAACGGAGTCTTGATTTATCATTCAAAATTTCTCTTATCAGCTCATGCTAATTTGTCACTGTGTGCAGGGCTCCTGTATAAAGATGTAAAACAAAATGCAAAACTAAATACTTGGAAAGCAATTCCCATTACACAGCACATTAAAGAAGTAATATTATGTGCTTGTTATGCCTTTGTCTGTATATATACATATATACATATACTTGCACACCAAAATAAAATTGAAGTGGTCACTGCCTTTCAGAGCTATTCCATAATGATTTCAGTTACGAAAAATGCAGGAATTGTGTATTAGCTGTTGCTGGACAGGAGATAGGGTAATAAAGCAGATAGCAAAAAGATTCACCCTGGCACTAATAATCCCTGGATCTGTATAGCCTCTGCCTGACCCAAAGTGCAAAAAGTGTTACTGTCCCACAGGACAGTATTCCTCCATATGTATATAGGCAGAAAAAGGAGTCCCAGCACACCACCAGAAACAAAGCCCAACAAACCAACCCCCGCCCAAAACCTCAAACCCTGAAGAAAAGGAACAGAAATGAATGGGGGATTGAAAAATACAAGACAAATATAAATTATTGTCAACCTATAACATCATAGGGTGCTGGGCTTTCGGGACAAGTCACAGCCCAACAAATAGTTACAGATGCTCTTTTCCTCCTGTTTTATCACAAAGCATATTTTACTGATAGATATTACATATGCGCTATTACATATAATGCAATGCCTATAGGAATAGTCCCATATAAACTATAAGATATATAACATCCTGGAGTAAACAGCTTAAATTAAAATTTCCGTGCTGCAGTTGCCTACGCTGGGTCAAATGAATCCCAGGACTACTCTAGTTTAGCTCAAGCTTCTCATAGTCAATAACCCACACCTGCAGAGGAAATTAAACTCTGAATTAGTACATTCTGGCAAGTACGATGAGCTTTATTCTCTGTAGCTCAGCCCTGTATGCATTGATTGCTCATCCTCCCCTTGGGTGGTGTAAATCACTGCAGAAGATGCTGTCAAGAGCACATCAGTCTCACTGGCTCTGAGGGATCATCCAGAATCCACAGATAGGAAATAACAGGCACTTTTCAGTGCACTGGAAAAAATAACCTTGTACAACTGAAACCTTTTATGAAACAATAGCAACCTTCCCCCACCCCAGCTCAGGTGTGGTCATTACATTAATGCAGACGGAAAATCAGATGCCATTGATTTTTTGCAGACCTCTCAGATTCACTAGTGAAGAATCAGGATGAAAAGTGGAGAGCATGGCAACTACACCTGCATCTTTTTGAATTCAAGACTCTTATTTTTAGACTCTAACCAACCTATTTTCTTCTTGCCTTTTTTTCTTTTTTTTTTTTTTTTCCTCTTTTCTCCCAGCGTTTTCTAAGCCACATCTTTTTCCTCGGCGGTATCATATGTCTGACCTTGACTAGTGAGCTTCTATCTTTTGTCCTTGAAAATATCACTGTGCAGATAATCCAATAAGCTCTAAGCACTTACATCCTCTCCACCTTATGGAAGATACAACTCCACATCTTAATAAGTTGCTTTGTTTTGCTCTTTTTTCCCCTACAGTTGTTTTATTATGTATGACAGCTTTTTGTAGCTTTTCGTAGTACGTACTACACTGCAACATTCTTCCCTTGGTAACAACTGAATAGACTTTCCCCTTTTCCCGTGTGTGATCCAACCATGTCATTACATCAGTATTTACTGTAGCAATTAAGAGCGGGCAAGTATTCCTTTTTCAATATCTAGAGACTAAATCTGTTTAATGGGCACATTTTTCCCATCTCAAAAATTATAATGTAGTTTTTATTTCTACCTATTACACAAATCCAAAATTGCTTTTTGCTGAAAATCCTAGTTTGGTTGCTATTCAAACATGGTCATGATTAGAGAAAATAAGGTCCTTGCAAGATTCATGTCAACAAGGTGTTTGATGGCCTTTCAGTTTACTTTTACGTGATTTAGAACAAAGAGTACTATGAGCTCTATAAGCACCTGGACCAACGCTCTTGAAAGAGCAGCAGGTGCTCTATAGAGCATCAAATGTCCAATTTCCCCACTATAAAAAATGGGCACGAGCATTTCTGTATTAATGCTAAAGCTGAAATAGCTAAGATTAAAAAGTTTATATGCAGTATTGGAGCATTGCTGCAAAAGAGAAATGTAATGTGGTTCGACGGATTTCATTTTCCTCCTATCCTTTCAGTCCTTGACCTTTCTATAGCAACTATCAACAGAGGTAGAAAATAATACTGATTTGTGGGGTAGTTCTGATACTATCAGAGACTTGTGACCAATTTTGCAAAAGCACCTAGGCAGAGTAAACAATACAAACAATGCAAGAGAATCAGATGTCTGCTCTTTCTCCGTCAGTCAGCATGGATCCACCGCAGCTAAACAAAGCTTCAGATTTAGCTTGGAGAGTGGATGAAAGTTTCCTTCATTTACATTATATGAAAAAATGACTGTGATATTGATTTTTCATCAGTTTCCAGGCAGGCAGAGATTAAATTAACAGATTTTGAAGCCAAAGAGGACCATTATATAATTTAGTGTCATTTTTTACATCACACAGGCTGAGAAGTTTAATTCTATTACTCTCTCAAAAGAAAGACATACAGTCTTGATTTGAAAATGTCAAGACATTCATTACATCCCTCAGCAGTTTGATGCAATGGCTAATCACCCTGACATTAAAACATGTGCTCTACTTCAAATTCAGAGCTAATTCCCAGACTTGGGTTCTGGTTATTCCTTTTTCTGCCGAAGCTCTTTAGCAGATGATGCTCTTCCCCCCCTTCCCCCTTTCTTTCTGGAGTTACTAATCCACTATAACTGAGTCACCTTTTGAGTTGCTTTTCTGTATAGTTAAACAGCCCGACCTCTTTAAATCTCACAGCAAAAATTGTATCTTTCAACTCTTGGAATAATAACTGTGGGATTTT
Source organism: Egretta garzetta (assembly GCF_000687185.1). Classification (NCBI taxonomy): domain Eukaryota; kingdom Metazoa; phylum Chordata; class Aves; order Pelecaniformes; family Ardeidae; genus Egretta; species Egretta garzetta. Next base: position 387,085 of record NW_009258388.1, read on the forward strand.
CCTCTACTTTCCCCATTTTTTCAGTAGATTGACGCATGCTGTCTTTGGAATAAAATGAAATATTTTAACATCATGGCCAAGGAGGTAGGACGGAGAAGGCAGCACTCACCTCCTCTTGCTGGGTATAACTCCCATCTCTTCGCTGTCTCCCTCCAGAGTGACCCTCCTCGCCTGCCACCATTCATCATCCGAGGCGTTGATGACGTGAAGGATGTCTCCATACTTAAAACTAAGTCCTTGGCTTGGGAGGCCACTGTCTTTGCTCTTGTCATAGTCAAACATGGCTCTGTGAAAGGAAATAAAGATATGAAGGTGATTATATCAGTCTTGGGAACATTTACTTCTGAGCAATTTGTCATATTTTATGTTACAACCGACCCTTGCTCCTTTCCAAAGGGAAAGGTCTTCCTCAGAGGAAAAATTTCCATTGTGAAGTTATTCTCTACAGAATCCTCTTTTTTAAAAAGAGAAACTGAACAGTAAAGTATGGTATTTACTGTTTCACTTAATAAAGAACCATCAGCATATCAGGGTATCTAGTAAACAAACCTGGTAGCCAGAAGCCTCTCTTAACAAACCTGGTAGCCAGAAGTCCCACTTGTAACCTTGTCAACAGCAATTTGTGGCTGTTGAGCTTCTCCTTTTCTCACACTCCCCTGTGCTCAGACAGGGGGTTGTCTTGCAGACAGGGGTACATTGGGAGACCTAAATACAAGGGACCAAACCCATGCTCAGGGTAATGCATTTCTTTAGGTGAATGGATGCACCTATCTTAGCATCTAGTTCAGACCAGAAGTGAGTTTTCAAATGGAATCTCTTGATTAGTCCCACTCACAGTGCTTTGGTCCATGTCCTGGAGCTGCGTTAGGTTGCACAGATTGGATTCCTGAAATTTGAAACTAAACTGAAAGATGCCCTGACCAGAGTAGTGCTAGCCTTACGTACACCCCACCAAATGCACTCAGGGTGCACGCAACACCACTGCTTTCACTGCCCATGTCAAGCCCCCCCATGCTGCAGCACCCGCTCAAGCAGCCTCAGGTATTTCCTTTCATGTTGAAAATGTTTTCCACCAGTTTGAAGTGGACCTCTACCTTTGGGTAGGCTTATACAAAAAAGTCCCATGTGTATTAATATAGGATGCATATATAAGTCTAGGGGCTCCATGAGCACAAATTGAGAGTTAGCTTTAAGGTACGTGGCTATCAAATGGTGGCAGGGCATAGTTCATCATGAACTTACTGCCTCAGTATTCAACCTAGATCCTGGGAAATAAGTTCAGCCTGCCCTGAGCTCTGTACTACCAGGCCAGATATCAGGAAAAATTCTTTCACCAAAAGGGTTGTCAAGCACTGGAATGGGCTGCCCAGGGAAGTGGCCAAGTCCCCATTCCTGGAGGTATTTAAAAGATGGGTAGATGTGGTGCTTAGGGACATGGCTTAGTGGTGGGATGGCAGGGTTAGGGTAACGGTTGGACTTGATGAACTTAAAGGTCTTTTCCAACCTGAATGATTCTATGATTCTATGATTCTAAGCTACAGTGATATCAATTCTCAGCCTCGTCCAGTTCATATGCTTGGCGCCTACACCAGCAGTCTTCAGGGTAGACATACTCCAGTTTCTCAGGGGAAGACCTTGCACATGAATCCCAGCAAGGCACTACACACGTTCAGGTCGCTCATTGGAGTTACCTATCGAACAATCCAGATCTTGGTTTCTTGCATGAAAAAATATATTGGAATATTCTTCCCATATAAAATATTGTTTAAAGATCATGCCTGTCAAGAACTGATGTTTATTTCCTATGGGGAAAATAATACGATTATAATCCTGACCTCAGAAATGTTAGATCAGTCAAATCCCGAGAGGTGTATAATATTTCCTACTCTTTTATTGTCAGAAATAAAGCTGTGGCAATCTCTCCACTGGTAAACACTTCTGTGAGAAGGATTTGATATAATTAATTGTTGTGCATTGTAGTGTAATTCCAGAGAATGATTATAGCAGCTTTATGGGTAGATTTAAAACACTCAAGGCTACCTCTCATAATGAGAACTGAAAAAAAAAAAAAAAGTTATCAGAATTGTAACTATGCAACCAAAATAATTTAAAAGCTTTCATAAGCACTCATTCTGCATGAAAGGTCTGGTTCAGGAGGAGGAAGAATGCTATTTGGAATATGTCTTCTCTCAAAGAGTTTACAGTTGTCTTCAGAAAAGCCTGGATAATTCCCTTCTTTGAGGATGAACACAATAAATAATTCTGCTGAATTTTACATAATCCGTGAGTTTAGATAAGCTTGTGCCTTTCCTGTTAAATGTTCTTGGACTACATGTAATCTTTGAAAAATTTTCATAGCTTAGCAGTGGAAATCCTTTAAGAACTTGGCTATATCTTAGTAAAAATTGACATTCGTAAAGGATTTTTATCAGTACTAGGTCATCTTCTGGCTTCTCAAATAAGGCGTTCTGTGAGGACATATGATGAAGTAGCATATAAATCCAGAAGCAGCTAAGTATCATCAGTCACCTCTTCTTAACCAATTAACGACACCTGATCTCTGAAGAAATGGCAGCGCACTCACAAACAGGCGTACAATGTACCAGCTTGTCAGTAATGCCCTCATCCGCATGCAGCGCTCTGAGTTTTATCACTGTATTGAACATTCATCGTCTTAAAAATTCACCGAATAATTGTGTGTCTTGCCGCGGTACTCTACCAACATCTCAAACCCCTGACCACACAGTTGGCAACCGTGCTGAACACTGGGCAGATGTGATACAACCTTGAAGCCACACATGTTGGTGAAGACACCGAGGCAAAGGGCTCCGGAGCGGAGGATCGCGCCGGGGGACCCTTTCCTAAAAGCGGCAGAACTGCGAAGTCAAAAGCGCAGGGAGGGAGAGGGCACCCGAGCCCCCCCCCCCCCCAGAGCCAGCTCCTTACCAGCGCCTAGTGCGCGGGCAGCTCTGACTCAGCGGGAGGAGAGTCAGGGGGGATGGCGGCCTGACCCTCCTCACGTATAAAAGCAGCCCCAGGGAGCGCGAGCAACCCAGAGCGCGGCAAACGGGACGGGCAAGTGGGACGGACAAACGGGACGGGCAAACAGGCCATGGCGTGTCAGAAGGGCATGGCGCGTCAGTTTGCGTGGGCAGGGCGTGCGGGCAAGGCAAGGGCCCTCCCCCAGCTCCTGAGGTAAGCTCAGGAAACTCAGCTGCTGAGGGGAAGCCCGGCCATGGCACCCTCACGTCAGAAGGTTACGTCTAATCTGCTGGTCAGAAAGGGAGCCTCAACGCAGACTGAGGGCCTCGGAAAGCACGCAGCTGTCTAGGCCTCTGGCTGCAGGGAGTGCCACCAGCTGGCGCTGGAAACAGACACCAGCAAGGGCAACACCTGCATAAGATGTGACCAAGTGGACTACCTACTCTGCCTGGTGGCAGAGCTAAGAGAAGAGGTAGACAGGCTGCGGACCATCAGGGAAGCGGAGCAGGAAATAGACTGGTGGAGCCGCACCCTGTCCTCCCAGATATCTATGCAGGAGCAGCCACCAAAAAAGGCCCTGGATCAAAGGGAACTAGCATCCCCCCCCTGTCAGGATGACGGAAGGGCCTCAAAGGAGAGCAGTGAGTGGAAACTGGTCCGCGGTCGGGGCAGGCGGAGAACCGTTTCCTTGCCCACTGCTTCTCCCCAGGTGCCTCTGAGAAACAGGTATGAGGCTCTAGAGGTGGAAGTGAAGGCGGTGGACGGGGTAGGTGGTGACCTATCCACGTCGCAGGAGGCACAAAGATCAAAAAGACCTCCTCGTTGGATTACCACTACATCCACGAGGAAGAAGAGGCGGGGAATAGGA
>NW_009258388.1:393702-404199 GCF_000687185.1 Egretta garzetta
GCAATGTGCGCTGGCAGCCCAGAAGGCCAACCGTACTCTGGGCTGCATCGGGAGAAGCGTGGCCAGCAGGTCGAGGGAGGGGATTCTGCCCCTCTACTCTGCTCTGGTGAGGCCTCACCTGGAGTACTGCGTCCAGCTCTGGAGCCCTCAGCACAAGAAGGACATGGAAGTGTTGGAGCGGGTCCAGAGGAGGGCCACAAAAATGATCCGGGGGCTGGAGCACCTCTCCTATGAGGACAGGCTGAGGGAGTTGGGCTTGTTCAGCCTGGAGAAGAGAAGGCTGCGGGGAGACCTGATTGCGGCCTTTCAGTACCTAAAGGGGGCCTACAGGAAAGAGGGGGAAAATCTTTTTAGTAGGGCCAGCTGTGACAAGACAAGGGGTAATGGTTTTAAACTAAACCAGGGTAGGTTTAGACTAGATATAAGGAAGAAGTTCTTTACAATGAGGGTGGTGAAACACTGGAACAGGTTGCCCAGAGAGGTAGTGGAGGCCCCATCCCTGGGAACATTCAAGGCCAGGTTGGACGGGGCTCTGAGCAGCCTGATCTAGTTAGCGGTGTCCCTGCTCCTGCAGGGGGGTTGGACTAGATGACCTCTAGGGGTCCCTTCCAGCCCAAAACATTCTATGATTCTATGATTCTATAATTAAATTACTCAAAACAAATTACAATGTCTTCTGTTGCAGCGAATATGCACGACTGTCACATCCCAGATGTAAAATGCATGCCAAACTGGAAATGCTCCACACTTGGTGAGTTCTAAGATGAAGGGTGTCTTTCAAAAAGATGTAGGGCAATGTTCTTCGTCCTTGAACAGACATTTGTACCTCAGAGCCTATGTATTACTTTAAAATCCCTGACTGCCATCGTGCTTGCTGATGTTAACGATGAATGCAGATGGCAATATTTGCCACCGACTTTCTTTGATTGGAGTAATCATGTGCAATGCTAATTAAAATGAGATTATAGATCTCAGACAAGAGACTTCTTGAGCACACTTTTCACTGAGTGAAAGATTTTGTGGCGGCATGCTCTACAGATGTTGATTACTCCATTAGTAAATGAAAATGATATGAGAGCTGACTTCAGTGTTCTTTCCTAAACATTGCAAATTAAGAGCCAAGTTTAAGTTGATAACATAACCGTATTTAAGCTTATAACTTTGATAACATTGCTGGCTCTGTAAAACATACTTCTGCAAGTTGGCAGTGGGCGGAGCTATAAAACAAATGGAGATTTTCACTCTGGGCGACATTGTATGCATATAGAAGTTAGTGTGACTACCTTGGGCAATAGAGAGACCTAGGCACACTCATCTCACCTCCTCCTTTCAGTTCTCAGGCTGTAAGTACAATTTGGATCTCTACACGTCCAATTGCAAGCTCTAGTTTTGCTTATTTAAGAGGCTGAGATGTTATTTCTAAGTTTGTACCTGATGAACAACACCCGCTTCTGTTTGTGCTCAGCCTTGCAGATGTATGTAAACACAACACATCTGCATCTATCGAGTGTCAGTTGAAGCGATACGAAATGAATGCAGCCAGACCTCTCATTTGGTAAAGGAACTGGGCAGGGCAGACAGAAAAAGACGGGGTTTTTTTGCTTTGCTCTTTCATGGTTTTGGACAATGACAACCCAGTTTTACAGGATACCACACTAGATCCCACAAACACCGAAACTTTCATCAGAGAGCCCAGTTCAGCTCTCAGCAAAGTCTATTTGATATATGCAAGCTGCTGTAACCACATAACATGCTAAGGTATATTAGATACCTTAGATAGGTTCTGCCATGCCATGGGGAATATCAGAGGAAAAAGCTAAAATGCAGTAGCATCTTTGCAGAATATTATGTGTTGAGGAAAGGACATAAGCAACCCAGTTGACCAAGAGACCCACCCTCACACAGAGCACCCATCACCCCTCTCTGAGAGGTGAGCACCATCTTTTCCTTTCAGTTAGAGAAAGACCAGCACGATCAGGACTCAACTGCCATAACACCCCCAGACAAGTACTTTTCCAAAACAAGAGGTCTAAAAGAAACAGCGAAGATTATTGGTTACTGGTTATTCAAACCAGCCGGAGGATTTAACCCATGAAGAGGTGCCACAGTGCCTCTCTCTGTGACGAGTTAGAGGTATCTCCATGCAATGCGAGCACTCGTAGCGTGGATACTGGTGAGCCTGCTCAGCAGAGCTGAAGAGCTTTCTGAACTTCCTAACATGACTATGGCTGAGTCTGCTTATTCACGGGTTACTTGGGCAGTTCTTCAACGCACTGAGCTGTAACTCATTTTAGTGCCTTTTACTGCAATTTTAAAGAATAATAACCTCAGTAACCTTACAGGTTTCTAATGGTGCTTATCTGACAGGCTTGGATACTAACAGCTTCTCCTTTTTTTCTCCACAGCTGATAAAAGCGTATTTTAAAGAGCAGTTCTTCTTCTTCCAGGTGTTTTATATCCTTAGCTAGCTGCTTGTATCCACTGTTCAGCCCTTTTTGGATCATATAAGACAAAACCAAGAGCTCTATAAGGCTTCCTCTATAGCAGTAAGGGCTCTTTTTCCAGCCAGCTGATTAAGCCTACTTTTGAACTGGGATAGTCAATTTTTAATAACAAAGGAAATAAATTTAAATTATTTAACTTTCATTTTAGAGCTGTCACCCATGTCATAATCACACCAGCATCAGGAAAATGCCTGTTCAGTATCTTCTAGACAGTGCATTTCAGAAACAGGACCCTGGGTTACTCAGGGTACATAACACATTTTCATGTTAAAGTATAGTAAGCCCAGTGATTACCGTGAAGTGTAGATAAAACACTGAAATAGGGAACAGAGCTTGCTACAAACTAATTAAACAGATGTGGTGAAATCATGATTTGGACATCTTAGTTCCTTTATTAGAAAAATAGCAATAGGTTGTGATTATCAAAGACAAAGTATATGCACCAAATTTCCATTAACACCTTTAATTTTTTTTCCCTAAATTCCCAAGTTTTGCGTAAGTTTGGGAAAAAAGTTTAATATCTGACAACATTTTGAAAGCAAAAAGTGCTAAGTATTGCTGCTATCTTCTTGGTGAAACCCTCCTGCTTGCAGAAAATTAAGAAATACTGTTCTGAGAAGTGAAGCAGAAGGTGCAAACATTTAGAACAAGCTGGATATCGCAAATATATAAGAGTATGCAAGTCTTGTTTCCTTCATATTATTCCAGACTTCAGAAGTGATCATTACACTAGGCTAATCCCAGCAGTAATTTGGACAGAACCTAACAGGTTTTGTTTTTGTGCTTGGGTGCTTCTTAATCATTTTTAGGAACCCACAGCAGTGGAAAACACGAGACAAGCATTTCTCAACAGCATCGAAATTCATTGCTCAAAAATTGTTTGAAATGAAAATACTGGCAGTGCCAAGGTGTAATATACTGGAAAACATGCAGTGAGGTGTCCACGTGGCAGTGAAGAGCACTACAACGGGGGCATTTTTTTCCTCCACTCAGTATAAATAGAATCATAGAATCATAGAATGTTTTGGGTTGGAAGGGACCCCTAGAGGCCATCTAGTCCAACCCCCCTGCAGTGAGCAGGGACACCGCTAACCATTTCAGGCTGCTCAGAGCCTCGTCCAACCTGGCCTTGAATGTTTCCAGGGATGGGGCCTCCACCACCTCTCTGGGCAATACTTCAGCATTTGAGGTATGTCCAAAAGCTAAGTTGTGTTGTGCAGTAAATTTCTATTTCTAATGACACCTATTCTTGCAGCTAGAGTAATAAAGGTTTGACATAGGAGAAAATATATTCTCTTTAAGGAAATAGCAAACCAATTCATTGCGCAAGCCCGTATATTGCAGCCTACTGGCACCCACCATGCCTATTGTTACCAGCATTTTAGGAATGATAAATAAGATGCAGAAAGACTACGTGGTCTTGCTAAGCCTGTGTCAGAAAAGGGGATTTAACAGAGGAATGTAGCTTCCTCAGCTAATGCTGTCAACACCAGTTGTAAGGTAGTAGTATCCATGATCGTCCTGGCAAGGTAAGGGATATTAATGCATTTACAACACAGCAATATATTTTGCTGAGTGCTCCTCTGTGTTCAGTGCAAAACCCCCAAATCTTCAACTCCCATATCACTGCACTATGGCCAGTAATCTCAATTTGATACAGCTCAGGTACCGCGTGGCAGCTTTATTTGCATCTTTGAAATGACTTTCTTCTTCTGGCACAGATGGGAGTTTGCACATAAATTTACAGACTGCTCTTTGCCGTTTACTTGATTATGAAACGACAACAACATTTAGCAAGAGAGATATTCAGGTTCTGTAAACAGTCCTAACTCTTCTGCAATCTGCCAGCTTATCTGCATTTATACCACTAAAGGATATTACTCTTTTCTCTGAAAATTTCCTTAGCAGAGATTCTCAGAAATCAGGCTTTACAGAGTCATCATAAGGGAGAGTTACTTTATTCTCCTTCTTCTCTGCATCTATCCTACCCCCGCCCCCCTTTTTTTTTCCACAGATGGTGAAATCCAGTGTGCAGAGGTTTAATCATTTGCCTGGGTTGAGACAGTAATTCAGCATCAGACCCCAAGTTTCAGTGCTGTCTTTTCTGCACTCTCAGTAATAGATATATTTCCACCCACTTGCAGGCTCAGCTTGAAGAAAACATTAGGAGAAAATGAAAGAAACCTCGGCATAATTCATCACTATAGCTACAACAGAGACCGCAGCAGTGCTGTGATAGAAGCAGCCATTGCAATACAATTAAGATGCTATTAAAAGGGCTCAATTTTCACATAATGGCATGTCAATAAACACTTTCAACTTCTCCTCCCAGCTTCGTTTCCATCTGGAGAAGCTGCACAGGTAAATCCTGTGTATAGAGCATAGAAGAAAGCTGCTCTCCCTGTGAGGTGTGGGAAGCTCTGAGGTGCTGCTTGCTATGGCTGGACGCTGCCAGAATAGCCCCTGTGCTAAGCGTGGCCCAGTCATATACTGTCACCTCCTCCGAAAGAGTGGGAGGGGACTGTTTTATTGGCTTTTATTAGGAATATACTACAACAGTAAGCTCAGAGGTGCTGTGATTCCTGCTTTTTATCTCCTCTCCTCTCCTCTCCTCTCCTCTCCTCTCCTCTCCTCTCCGAAAATGAAAGAACCCCAGCATAATTCATCTCTATAGCTACAGCAGAGACCACAGCAGGGCTGTGATAGAAGCAGCCATTGCAATACAATTAAGATGCTATTAAAAGGGCTCAATTTTCACATAATGGCATGGCTCTTTTCGTATTTCCTGTCTTAATAATGTTGCATCATGCAGCTGATTCCTTCAACCTTAATTACTGAAGTTGGGCTGAGACAGACAGTGTTAGCAGCACCTGTGTTTTCAAACTCAGTCATGCCAGGGCACTGCCACAATTGCTGTGTTCCCTTTGGAATTTAGCACACATCAGGGACCATTCCCAGCAACAGTTTGGATCCACCACCCTTTCGTGGTGGAGAGGAGGACCCAAAAGAAGGGATAGGGGCTGTTGTGGTGGGCCATGGAGGATGCTCCCACGCACGTGTAGTTTAGGGTGTTAGAATCATAGAATCATAGAATGTTTTGGGTTGGAAGGGACCCCTAGAGGCCATCTAGTCCAACCCCCCTGCAGTGGGCAGGGACACCTTTAACCAGATCAGGTTGCTCGGAGCCCTGTCCAACCTGGCCTTGAATGTTTCCAGGGATGGGGCCTCCACCACCTCTCTGGGCAACCCGTTCCAGTGTTTCACCCCCCTCATTGTAAAGAATTTCTTCCTTATATCCAGTCTAAACCTATGTCAGCATAGCTGACAGCACTGACGGGGACCCTGAGGGAGTGGAGCTGCCCCTAAGGCACCTTCACTATACCAAATCCCATTGCACATTTGCATCCAAGCCTTTTCTATTTGCTACTGTATAGTTTCTTTACTTCCTTCAGCAATTTCTCCATTCAGTCCAATTTGTTCTTTATGATTTTGCTCCTAGTGGGAATTTGGCAGAGAGTTATGCCACAGACTTCAATGAAAAAAGGATTAGAGGCAGCAGTATTAGTTCCAGGAAAAAATCACTAAGAGGAGGGAGATACTTTCTTTATGGTGTTTACATCAGGAAAGAGGACTTCCATTTGGCCTTGAGGAATATTTTGTTCATTTTGCAGATCTGACCATGATTCTTAATGTCAGGTCCTATGAGCCAATGTTTATGTTGTTGATGGCCTTTTTTGGGTCTTTAGCAAGTGGTCATGTTCTCTGCAGGAAACGGGCTTTTCTGTACAGGACAGATATAAATCAACATTTTCAGAAGTATCAATCAATGAACGCATGTTGCATTTTTGTGGTCTTGCTGTGCAACGGCGTAGAAGGTCCTGTGTTAAAGGCAAAACCTCTCACAGCCCACAGTGAGGAAGGACTGGCAGCTTTAGTTTTTCAGCTGTGGACATGGACAGAACTGGTATTACTCCCAGGTTTGCCTGTCTTTAATCTTTTCCAGCAGGAATTGAAATGTGGCTTGGGAAAGTGAAGCTCTTTCTCGTGTCTTCTCTTGTGCTGGCACAAGGGGAATTCATTTTGGGGTATACCTGCTTTTTGTTTCTTTGGTATTTTACAGGGCATAAAAGGGCCAAACAGGATTCGCCTTCTGCTTGCAAACATCTGAAACCAGTAGCAAGCTGCGAATGTGTGCCTCGACCCTTTCTGTAATTTATTGACTAGGAAAAACTGGCTGCCCAGCTTCATCCATGGCAAACGCAGAAGTGTTTAAATACATCTGCGTTGTACTCAATGAATTCCAGATTTGCAGCTTTGAGGTTTGCTTTAAAACTGAGAGACTGCATTGGGTCAGAACATGAAATAGATTTAGCCTTAGGTATTTTGACAAACTCAACAGCAGATCTGCAGTAGCATCTTGATTCTGGAGTGCTGCTTCAGCACTCCTGAATTTGTGTGTGAAATTTCACAATAAAATCCCAAACTTGTGAGTAAGATTCAAATTTCACAGCAAACTGGAAAACTTAGGCCATGTTTCTTCTAAGTTTTTTTTGTGTTTTTTTTTTTTTTAAGAAATGAGATAATTTTTGACTGACCTTGGCCTGGCCTGAGGATTATGCATCAAAATTATGTGAAAATTGCAAGTTCTTGGTTTGGTTTTTTTCCCCCATGCAGATGAAGTGAAGCTGCTGCTTGACAGCATCTCTGGTTTCTGTCTAAGGAATCTCTGCAGTTTCTCAGCACAGATTCCTGTGTTGTGACATTTAAGATTATCCATATCCAGAAAGGAAAAGTGACTGGATGTCAAATCAGGGATACTTCAAACTACTGGGTGATTCACCTGAAATTGCAACCTGTGAGTTGCACAGTTTGATACAAGAGCCAGAGAGTCATTCTGTGATTCTTAGTTTTAAAGAAATAGTAACTGATATACTGTCTGAGAATATTGATTTGGGGATTCTTTTTTTCCCCCAGGGAAAATAAATAAAATAAAATAAAATAAAATAAAATAAAATAAAATAAATGTTTCTTTCAAAGACAACAAGACTTAAAGGGAATATTGTGACTCTGTAGCACAGCCTGTAGCCATACCCCTCCCTCCCTGCTCCCAAATGTATCATCTTTCTAATACAGAACACACTGTAAAAAACCACTGAATTTATTTTTTTTTTAAATAATTGGTCTACAATAGTTCTAAATATTACAGTAGCTCTCAAAGGTCTGCTTTGGGTAGTTGGGTTTTTTAGGCAGTTGTTTCAGATACGCTGTAGCTTGCAATTGCTTTCCCTTAAACCTAATCATGACCCATATCTGTTAGTGGCTTTTAAAATTACATTGGGGCCAGGCTGCCCACAGAATTCATTGCGTTTCTACTGGGTGATAATCAAAAGGAAATTTTCAGCACACGAAAGAACCCCACTGATAACATAATTATTACTACCAGCCAGATATATGATGGCTTCTTTGTTTTTTTGGACAAGGATATTAGACATCTGGAGAACTAAAGTAAGAGAAAGCCTTCCTACAGAAAAATGATCCACATTTATGATTTTTATAATTTGAACATAATGGTGACAAAAAGATTAGCAAGAGATGGACTAAATACAATGTCTCTAGTACTGAAAAACACCCCACCAGCCAAAATTCAGACAATTGTGGCAGAAAAACAGAAAATTAATTTATTTATTTTTTTTCAGAAATCAGCATGTAATATTGGAGCAATGTCAGTCAGAATATTCTTACTTCTGTGCAAGAAATGTAAGAGGTGGGAAAGTCTACAGACTTTTCTAGCATCAAAGTGTGCTTTTGTTCACATCATAATAAATCCATTTATACATTTCAACCTTTAGAGATTCTTTTTGAAAAAGAATTGTTCTCCAGCTATTGAAAAAGTGTAGGCAAACAAAACTAGGAGAAAGTATTAACGAGACAGAACATTGGCTGCTCTCTTTATGAGAGAGGGGCATTTTGGAGAAGTTGAGATATCTGTTTGCAACAGCTCTTTCTTAGCAATGGTTTCTGCTTGGCCTTGAATGTTGTCCTTTGACAACGAAAGAGTCAGAAGTCAGATTTGCGTTGTTATTTTGTTGGCTGATGAGGTTTTTCTGAAATAATGAAGTGTCACATGCCTACAGGAACTGCACCATGGAACACCACTGAAAATTATTATGGAAATTAATTCTCCAGCCTAATGTGGAGAAATGTATTAAGTCCATAAACTCTGCTGGATGCAAGTATTTGAGAAATCACAAAATCCTTTTGTCTCTAGGCCCAAACTTGAAGAGCTCGTTAAGAGTTTACTCAGTCAATGGGAGGTTGCTGATAGAGTAAGTCCTTTGTGTTTTAGCACAGACTTCAACAGGAACCAGTGCAATTAATTTTTGGTTTTGACTTTGTCTCTTTTAAAGAAGAAGGGTGATTTTGCAAAGATCCAAATGCTATCAAAGTCTAAACCGTATTTTTATGGCACGAAGGTAACTCTACATAACCTTTGGTTCACAAGGCTAAACAGGAGAATCTCATTAAAGGCTTCACATTTACAAGGTGTAACTCTACAGAAATCAATAGCTATGGAATGATGCTGAAGGCCTGAGCTGAGCTCAGCTGAAACCTGCTAAACTGTAACGGAAATAACACAGAAAGTTTCCTGAAAGAGCAGCAGCTATAAGACGAAAGATACTATTTGGTCAACCAGTTCTGTGGATTCCTTGAGCTTATCATTACCCTTATCTGTCAACCCTTACTGATCATGAAAAGGTTTATCCCACTAAGTTTTATTCTGTGATTAGGGTTGAACATTCTCCTGGTAGATGATGTTTCTTATAAACCTCCATCTTCTGGAGTCAAATTAATACTTCAAAAGCTCAGTTTTCATTCATGTACCCTTCTCATGGAGAAAAGCTTGAAAATAAGATGTTAGAATACACAAAAGCAGAAACAAACAAACAAAAAGGGCAAATAAAAATAATAGCCTTTGGTGTCACCTCGCCTATGTCAAAACATTGTGATTGTTTTTTCTTTTCAGTAGTTAGATTTGGTGGTTTCACTCTGTGTGTGTTTGTCAGTCCTCTTTAGAAACAGACTTTGAAGAAAAAAGTGCTGATCAACCACTGCTACCGAAGATATTTAGCAGCAGCAATACGTATTTTAATATTTATTAAACAAACTTGCAAGAGGATGATGCTAAACCTCTTAGCTTCTGTCCTCTAAATGCAAAATTAAGTCCATGCTGCATGAGCTCCTTGCAGCCCATCAGTCACTCCACTGTGTTACGTACACCCTCCTTCCCTGGGAGCCCCGGTTCTCACGTGCTCAAAAGCAGGATTAAGGGTAACAGCAGAAGTTCCTGCATCCTATTTTTAAAGGTAAATTAAGCACATCTGAGCCTAGGTTTTGTTGACTTTCAATGAAGATTAGACTTTGAATTGCTAAGTCGCTTTGAAAATGTTACCCTAAGCAGCTTTAAGATTGACAGAATTTGCCTTAAGCTGCTCTGAAGCTGACAAGACGAAGGTCTGGTACAGTAACAGAAACGCTTTGATTCATTGCTCTTGGATGGTGCTAGGAACTAGGATAAGCCATTTTTTTTTCTGCTATCATGAAGGAAGCTAAGAATTTTGATGATTTTGTCCATAATGCCACTTCTTCATTCTGTGTGTAATTCCTGATTTAAGCAAGGACACTAAGCAATGGAACTGGGACCTTTCCTTTTAATATTGTCATTTAAAATTAGTCTCCTGGTAATAAAAAGCCTAAAAATAAATCTTCCAAGAAAACCAGTTGTGTTCTTCTCCCTCCCCTTGCCTTGAAAAGTTTCTACCTATACTGGCTTAACCAGAGAGACCTGGACAGGCTAGAGAGGTGGGCCTGTGTGAACCTCATGAGGTTCAACAAGGCCAAGTGCAAGGTCCTGCACCTGGGTCGGGGTAACCCCCAGTATCAGTACAGGCTGGGGGAAGAAAGGATCGAGAGCAGCCCTGCCGAGATGGACTTG
>NW_009258388.1:404284-451168 GCF_000687185.1 Egretta garzetta
AGGGAGGTGATTCTGCCCCTCTACTCTGCTCTGGTGAGGCCTCACCTGGAGTACTGCGTCCAGCTCTGGAGCCCTCAGCACAAGAAGGACACGGAAGTGTTGGAGTGGGTCCAGAGGAGGGCCACAAAAATGATCCGGGGGCTGGAGCACCTCTCCTATGAGGACAGGCTGAGGGGGTTGGGCTTGTTCAGCCTGGAGAAGAGAAGGCTGCGGGGAGACCTGATTGCGGCCTTTCAGTACCTAAAGGGGGCCTATAGGAAAGATGGGGAAAATCTTTTTAGTAGGGCCAGCAGTGACAAGACAAGGGGTAATGGTTTTAAACTAAACCAGGGTAGGTTTAGACTAGATATAAGGAAGAAGTTCTTTACAATGAGGGTGGTGAAACACTGGAACAGGTTGCCCAGAGAGGTAGTGGAGGCCCCATCCCTGGGAACATTCAAGGCCAGGTTGGACGGGGCTCTGAGCAGCCTGATCTAGTTAGCAGTGTCCCTGCTCCTGCAGGGGGGTTGGACTAGATGACCTCTAGGGGTCCCTTCCAGCCCAAACCATTCTATGATTCTATGATTCTATGATTCTAACCTCTCCTTGATTTTTCCTACAGAATAAAGATTAACTGCAAACCCCTCTTCTACTCAGCAATTAATTTTATATGGGAAATGTTTATCAAAAGCCATATCCTTAAGTTTAGGTAAAGCAGTAATAGCAGTCTCTTGAGTCAGGCTCTTAAAAATAATTTTCTTTAGTATTGAGTAATCTGACCAATTTCAAGCAGATTACACGTACTTAAAATTATGCATTGAGATTTATCTGTGCCATAACACATTTTATGTAGTAGAAAATAATTCATGGGTGTGGTTGCTTTTCTAATATTGTGCAGTTTTTACCTATATCATTCTAATATAGGTAAATATTTTCTATCAAATGTATTTTACAAAAATTGACTGCACACTTCAGGACATAAAACTCAGTTTGAAATCTCATACACTACTACCATTTCCTGAGCCTGAATCAAATGATTGTGTCATGACGGAAGCTGGAACATGATGCACCTTAATGTTAGGTTTGTGTGTGCAGGAAATAGAAGACTGAGGCAGGAATAAAAATAAAAGTCCAGCTTGTGTCTTCAGCACCTATAAATGAACAGTAACTCCCTCACTGGCTTATAGGTTATGCTGGCATCTTTCCTCCATTTTTAAAAAATATCAGATAATGCCCTCTACAAAAAGGTTCTGTAGCTGGGAAAGTAGAAGAGATCAGTTTAACAAGTATGTCTTTGTGTGTCATGTTCATCACGGGGTGATTCAGAAATTTCCGCATTTTATGTTGCTTCCTGACCTTGAATAAGTACTTTGGGGGAGGAAAAGCCTCTATAAGAACAAGAAACCTTGGCATTAACAAGGAAGATGCATGAGGACAACTCTCTTGCTTCCACTGTAGGAATGAGGAGCAAATCCCGCTCTCCCAATAGAGAAATCCATAGGAAGCATGACAAGAACTTTTCTGAAAATCCAGCCCTTAATATAATGGGTCATGTATGACTAAGGAACAGTGCTGGACCACATTCCCATTTACATTACTCAGGGATCAGTTCATCACAAATGGAGCTGCATGTGGGAGAGGGCAGAATCTCACCAGGATAGCGGTGAATGTTGGTGCAGGCAAGGCAGAGAGGTTCTGCAGTCCTGAGGGATATTAAAAACTCAGCTGAACAAAGCCTTGAGCAACTTAATGTTATGTTTAAGTTGACTTTACTTTGAGAGGGGGGTTGGGCATACAATCTCAGGATGGTCTCCTCCAAGCTAAATTACCTATGATTGTATCTATTCAGAAGAACTAAAATATAAAATATGTTGAGACATAGGAGTCTATTTCAGATCATATTTATCACTTTTTGACATATTAGGAATTTTTAATATGTATTCTGTATAAAATGACAGTCAGACTTGGGTGTCTAAGAGACAGCATTTTCTGCAGTGGGTAAAAATAATTCACTTTGCTTAAAAGTTCCTTGGTTTTACCAGCTGAGGATGGTACAGAGACCCTCAAGCTACATAAAAGTTCAGGTGATGTTCTCCAGAACTGTGCACTGGTACCAACCCAAGCTTGAAAGCACTATAGCCGAGGTAAAGCTGCACCTCACCATGGCTGATATATGGCTGTACGGTGGTGGTTTGGGAACTGCAGTGTGTCTGGGAGCTCAGCCACCTTCGGGCAATGTAGGCACCCCTGGTGTGATGGTGGACTTCTTGTAGAGAGGGCTTTCTTTTGTTCCTATTTTGGGAAAACAAATTAGGTGCAATGCAGTGATTATTAGAGGAATCTAAACGCCCTAAACAGTAAAGGAGAGAACTAGGTACCTATGGGAAAGGAAGAATACAGAGCATTTGTATTAAATGAGAAAAATAGGCTGATATAGGTGGTATGAATCTTTCTCTGATTCCATGTCCTGTTTCCCTACTTGTAAAATAAGAATACTTAAGGAGAGTACTGTGAAGTGCTCAGAGAGTATGGTAAAGTGGCCATATCAATGCCTGTGATGGGTAAATTAAACGTAAAGGGTGAAATCTCTTTGATTTCAATAGAAGGAAGCATCTATTGAAGCTACATATTTTGTCAGAAAAGCCTGCGGTGTAAATTACACTGTCATTTAGCATTTGCTTATACAAAACCTGTGCCATTAAAATGAATTGAGTCTTACAGAATAACAGAATAGAGACCCAAAAGTGAGTTCTTTTTTTTTTTGATTCTGACATCCCAGAGAGTCGTGGAAAAACAAACAAGCAAGAAAGGGAACAAACAAATGCTTCTGACTGAAGAGTTGGTTTTGTTTCACTTCATGTGGACAAGACTGTTTGAAATATTCATCAACGGGATGTTTTTTGTCTGGACCAATTCTTAGACATTTTTAGTATTTCATAGCCTCATTTGCAAACTGTAGGAACTTCATCTTTCTTCCCTTCCAACATGGAAATAGCAATGCAATTTATTGGGTGACTTAAGGGCTGAGTAAGGATGCTGTCTTTGGAGAAGGCTGTGGTGTACAGCGGGGAGAGGATCAGACCATATGTGCCCTGTTCCTATATGTTCCCTAAACATCTGCTGCTAACCACTGTCACACTTGGCTAGATGCACTTTTCTTCTGAGCCAGGGTAGCTGCAAACCAGAATCGATGTCGCTTTTATAGAGAAAAATAGATACAGAAGGTGGAAAACTGAAATTGCCTGTACTACTTGCATTAGTGCTGACAGGAAAAAGGACATGGAAAATTTTCAGTGTTTAAAAAACCAACAAAGCAAGACAGATGGAAAAAAAATCAAACACTTGAAATATCTGCAGGTGACAAATTATGAAAACAGGCAGCTTAAGGAGAATCAGGTTGAACCCTTCAGTTTGCTAACAGTTTTCCCAGTGTGTAGGTGATGACTCTCACCAGTCAGTCAGTGGGGGAAGAGAAATTCCCAGTGCCTGGAATCATCAGCCCATAGACTGCCAGACATCTCAGGGAGAGCATAGGGGCCAGGGAGGCACAATTACAGTAGGGCTGTGTAGTTTCTATGTATGTGTCCATCCCAACGTTACATTAGAAAATTTTTGACCAGGGCTACCTTGTGTCTCCTTGATGGAGGGTTGTGTTTGATGCTTAAGATTACTTCAGCAACCCCAAACCTGCCAGAGCATATGAAATTTCAAATCCCCTTTGCATATCTGCCTTAACTTTGTACATTGACCACACCCAGCACCTGATAACCAGATGTGTTGTCTTTAAATCATTTTACTACATCAATATCCAAACTTTTCTCCTGTGCTTGGCTCTACCATTCCTGCCTCTAGTCTTATAGGATCAAACTCCTTTTGTTGTTTAACACAACTTGTGATTAGCGGTGCAGTTGCCATATTTTTTATAGTTTCCTTCTGCCTCTGTCTCATTAACTTAGTATTTCCCATCAAACATCAGCCAAAGAAATAGCTGTTTCTCTAGCAAAGTCTGAAATATTTCTTTTCCATAGCTATGATTTAGCACTACAGTTCTGTCATTAAGGTCTGTAAATTGAACCAAGTTAATGGAAAGACTCCAAACAGAGTGGGCTTGTATTGTGATGAACAGCTTTCAGTTTTTCTATATAAACAAGCAAGTCAGTACAAGATACAATGTGATGGAATAAATATAAATTAAAAAACTTTAAAAATAGATTGTATAAAACATAATTTATCTTCAAAAGTTCCTTTGCCTTATGATCTCAAAATCTGTGTCTTAAAATCCTTATCTGAAGTTAAGAGCAAGAGTTTCTATCCCTTTAAATAGCAGATACAGGCACTATCTTCTTTACTGGAAAGTCATTCATTAAGCAAACCCTGAAAATCTTTGTATCTCCTGCAGCTGTACCAACCATTTAATGCTGCTAATTTATCAGTCCCATTGCTTTACTGGTCTTTAGTGAGGTGGGTTGAGATTTTTTATTTTCTTGATTTGTTTTTAAGAGTTTGTATTAATGTTCCTCCCTTTACACAAGGCTGAAGGAGCTCCTGCATGTGACAGTGGAGTTGTCTACGCTTTCAGATAATCTCCAAGTGAGCCCATGCCCAAGTCCAGACTCACTCACTGTTCAGAGTCCAGCAGAAGCTTGGGGCAGGCATGGCTTTGCACTGCAGACTCTGCAGGGACACTGAGGAGAAGAGGATGTGCTCCGTCAGATCCTTTCACAACCAAGGTGCGAAACAGGACAAACCAGGACATTATTTTCAGCACTTTGACATGCACTTCTACCTCCTCAAATGCTTGTTTGCCAGTCATGTCAGACCGGCCTGAAGGAACTGGGGTACCTAAGTCCTGCTAGAGCAGGTGGTAGGCACGAAAATAAGGCTGGAAACATCCAGCTCTGAATCACAGAGCCCACCAGGAGCCAGAGCTTCAGACACATCTCTATCTTAGCTTTTCTGGTTGGCTGCTGTAGGTGTCCCAACACTCAATATACTTGTCATGAATCCAGTCCTTGGCACCTAATTCATCTCCCCCCTCCAAGCTGATACCTTTTAGGCACTGAGATCAGTCTTTGGGAGCTCTGTGCTCAATTTTCATAGAATCATAGAATCATAGAATCGCTTTGGTTGGAAAAGCCCTTTAAGATCATCGAGTCCAACCTTTAACCTAACCCTGCCATCCCACCACTAAACCATGTCCCTAAGCACCTCATCTATCCTTCTTTTAAATACCTCCAAGGATGGGGACTCTACCACCTCCCTGGGCAGCCCATTCCAGAGCCTGAGGCACTGCAAACCTCAGTGTTTCATTACTCAGCACCCTTTACCAAATGCCTGTCTCTGGGATCCTGCCTCTGTCTTTATAAAGCAAGGATGGATGGCATTTCCCTGCCACAAAGGAGAATAGTGAGGATAACTACAGTAAGGACTGTGCAGCATTCAGACACTAAATACCAATTACACAGGGCATTGGGGTGTAATAAGAAATCTCAGGAAAGAAAAGGCCATAGCAATAAAGCTAAATTAATTATTTACAATCAACTCCAGGATGCGTCTAAGGATGAACCCACAGAAGAGCCTTTCAGACCTGTCAAATCAATGGAACCGTCTGCACCTGATGTGTCAGTAGACAAAGTGTAATAAAAAAATCAATAAAATGAATAGTAATAAATTACCAGAAAGAGATCAATGACTCAAACATGTGGAAGCCAGTTTTTGCAAGGGAGACCGCAAATAAATTAAATCTAACTTGAGTAACAGGTAATCTACTTAATCTCATGGACCAGGAATATCACTTGGATTTCCAGAAAGCTTATGACAGACTTCCTCACCAAAAGATCTAGTTAGCAGTGTCCCTGCTCACTGCAGGGGTGTTGGACTAGATGACCTCTAGGGGTCCCTTCCAACCAAAACATTCTATGATTATATGATTCTAAGATCATAAAATATAAAAAATATAGTAGTCTAGGCGTGAAGGATTAGTGAATGTTTAAAGGATAGGAAACAAGGGTCAACAAACAAGGTTTCATTTTCACAACAGAGGAATTCGCACTAGTGATGTAGAAAAGGTGGTGAAAAATGAGGCAATAATATTTATTAAAGACACTGAAGTAGCAAGGGTAGCAAACCCAAAAACTGACTGAGAAGACTTACAAAGGGATTTCAAAATGTCAAGTGACTGGAGGATAAAACACTTGATGAAATTCAATATCTATAAATGCAAAGTGAGGCATGGGGAATATCGGTCCCTGGTAAATGTACATACTGATATACGCTACCTAAGCAATTGCTCCACAGGGAAGAAATTCTGGAGACTTTTTATATTGTTCTAGGAAAACATGAATTCAATGCCTGTCAGTAGTGAAAAAGGCAGATTTGTTCCTACAATTTAAGAAAATGAATAAAGAACCAAACAGAAATCTTTGCTATTATGCCATGACACAGACACACACACACTTCTACTACAGACAGTCCTGATCCCCTCATCCTGAAGAGGACCTGGAAAAGGTAGAGAAGGAGAAGAGAGGCCAATAAGGGCAATTTTCTCACAGGGGCAGATTATACAGGCTAAGCCTTCTCAGCTTTAAAAAAGATGAGCAAGAAAAGAGTATAATAAAAGTTAATGAAATTATGAATTTCAGGGAAGGCAGAATATGGGACACTTGTTCACTGTTCCCACAATACAAGTCACGGTGGGAACCATAATTTCACCACTAACAGATAATAGACAGTATGCTATTAAGCAGCGGATTTTATAGAGACTGAAAATTTAAATGGGCCTAAAAAAATTCTTCCAAAGAAGAGAAAAATCCATCAAGGGCTATTTTTATAGTCTGAGGGTCTGCTATCAGATTCTATTTGAGTCAGAATAATGGGTGGGGAAGGACCTTTGATCCAACAGAGTTTGGTGGTCATGTTCACCTTCACATGTTCACCTTACACCACTGGGGCTTGGGTTTGATCTGTAAAACTTGAAGCAGTAGTCATTTAGCTTGTGGCAACCTGCTTGAAAGACAACTTTTATGTTTATGTCCTGCCATATTTGTGGAAGCCAACTAAGGAATTCAAGCTGAAACCCTGTTTGTTCATATGCGATGCAGCTGCCCATAAACAGAGCACTAGGATGGGACCCAGTACAGAGTTGTGACCCACTCCTAGGGCCAACAATTTTCTTCAGGCTATGTGAGTCACTGTCTATAGCTCTGTTTCTTCACTTAGTCCTTCCTTCAGAGAAAGCTTAGAGATGTGAAAAGTGCTAATTGAGAGACAAATATGTCTATTTTTATGTTATTATCAACCCCTTTCTTTCAGACAATACACCTCCCTTTTTCTTTCTTCTGATGGCTAGGTTTAAAGGCATGGTGCACTTAATTTTTATCTGAAAGTCTTGGCACAGTTACTAAGGATTTTAAAGCAAAATAATTTAAATAAATTTATAGAATATTATTTTGGGTAATCTTTTGGTTTTCCACTATTGAGTGGTGTTGCACAATTACACTGAATACAAGGATTGAAAACACATCACAGATTTTAAGAAAAATCTTCCCGAAAAACAAATTTTACTGACTGATTCATTGATTTAATGAAAAACTACTTTTTTTTTTTTTTTTTTGTTATAGAATTTCACTGGTACAAGACTTAGTGCATATGATAATTTAAAAATGACTTATATGTGTTTAGCTTTGCCAGATTGCAGATGCATGCTCATCTTCCTAACCTAGCACAGAAATATTAGGATTTTAACCAAACTGTTGAATACATCTAATGTCCTCATACAGCACCAGTTAATCCATTGTTTTAGAGAAAAACCCCCAGTGCAAATCAGGGTTGTTTTGCCTTTGGGTAGAGATAGGAGTAGAAAGGTAATTTCCTGGAAACAGTTTCTCAAACCTAATTAGTAAAAATGTTTACATTTCTAGGGAAAATAAACCATTAGGATTTTAGATAAATGCTGGAGCAGCAACATCTAAAGAAACATTTTAAAAAATATTTTTTATGCTTACACCTCATAATAAACTAAGTAAGATAAATGCCATCATAATGTTGATGCAAAAAATGTCTTGGAGAAAAAAGATGCCACGTATTCCCTAAGGATATCTTTGTTCTTGTCTCTTGCTAAATGATTGACAGGATAAAAAATGAAGTGATTATCTTCTAGCTGACAGAAAACAGTAACATGGGTCTGTAATGATGACACCCGCAAGTAGCATAGTGTCCTACTTATCTGCATTTTAAAGCAACAGCTGCTGGGTCTTTTGCAGTGTCTGCAGAATTTTAAAGAGAAGCAAGATTAGAAACAACAGTACGTCTTTGCTACAAATTCCATGAAACTGGCCCCCACAAGACATAGATTGAACAGAAAGTGTTGGGCATATGTTAATTATATGGGGGGTGTGTGTGTGTAAAACAGTTCTTGTAACTCTTGACATGTATGTAAAAATACCCTGACGTTTCTGAATCAACATAACCCAGATGTATGGTTTCAGTGTCTACTAAATTTCCTCTAGACTGAGACATTCGTCTTGAAGATCTTTTTGAATTTGGGCACTTTTCCTAAAAGAAGTTAATTATAAAATAATGCAGATGCCTTATTATTAGGCTGTATTTATGCAGTTAGACATATCTACACCAGAGAGTGTCAGTCCTGCCGAGTGGTTTGCAACCTCACTGTCCAAAGCTATTCCCCTCTAGCCCATACGATCCACACTGCTTAGCGCTGGGCTCAGGGCTGCTTTGGGTCCACATCACATCGTATGGCCCTGAGAAATAATTATTTTATGAACGTGGTATTCTTCCTCTTCCAAGTGGCTGAAGTAATGTGAACTACTGTTCACTCACATGTCATAGCCTCACAGACCATGTTTCCTATCGTGACACCAGAACAGTGTTGCATGTCCTAAACAAGCAGCATGAGGGTGTATGGGGGCCTCTTAGATTGAAGACTGTGTCATGCAAAGGGAACCAAACCCAGTGATGTCTTATCCATGCTGCCCAGAGAAATCTCTGTAGTGAACTGTCCTAAAAATAACCTATCCTCATTCAGTCTTGAAGAGAAGGAACTAGTTAGTTTGCTTCAAAAGAGAGCTTGGGAGTAAACGAGCAGTACAGTGTGAGCAATCAAGGCCCTGGGTGCAAACTGGGCTGCTAGATTATCTGAATTACATAGTCATACCCAAAGAATTGAGCCACAGTAATATGTTTTAAGAAATAATATAATTTCTGTTGGTGAGATAAAGCCGTATCTAACATATCACATTGCAGCACCTGGAATTCCTATTTTGGAGTGAAATGAATTAATTAATGCGAATGTGGCTCACAAATTACCTAGGATATTTTCTTTGCTAATCATTGATATGTTGATATGCTAATCATTAAAATGGCCTTCTAGTTTAAGGGTTTCTTTGGGAGAAAATGGCAACTCTGAGAGCTCTACAGCGACGTGAAATTCCAGGCTGGCATGTGATTTATTTTAGATATAGCTATGACTGTGATTGTAATTGCCTTGGACTTTCTTGATGATCACTATTCAGAAAGCTTCAGATGATCCTGAAAATCAGACCCAATTCTAATCTTACTTCTCTAATAGTCACTTGAAGTACAGTAAGGTAAAAGGGTATTGAATACAGTTTATGATGAAACTTTCTGGAGGCTGATAGGTTACTCAAAGCTGAGAATAAGATTCAGAGTGACTATTTTTAATGCCTAATATGGACTTAGATGGATTTTAAACACCAAGGCCTTACTGCAAAATTCAGAGTTCCTACTCCCTTCCGTAGACCAGGTATTTTAGACCACATTTGCTCACATATTTATGAGAACCTGGGTGTCTCTCTCTCTCATTTAAACATTTATGGAATTCACACTGAAAGCAGAGAAATATCCAGACTCAATTTAAACCCTAAAGGGGTCATCTTATTATACTTTGAATATGCTTGACAAACGTATACAAAAGTGAATGCAGAAAAACCATAACAGGAAAGGCTACTCCCATTCAAAAATGCAGCTATGATATTTACCTTTGTCTAGTAGTCTAGTGGTTAGAGACTTACTTGAATATGGGAAATTCAAGATTTTGCCATACTACTAACTGAGGAAGTGGGAGATAAAAATGCAGTTCACTCAGCAGACTGAAGGGATTCAAAGCCAGAACTCTCTCGTCTTCATAAAGTGCCCTAACCACCAGGTTGCCATTTGTGGAAAAGACATTTTCCACCCTTTCCCTTGAAAGGACAGTGTGACTGAGGAGTTAGGAAGGTTAAAGTTTGGGAGACAGAAGTTAGTGGGGACCCCTCAACCAAAGGCTGAGGAACATGGTGGTGAATAAGCTGCCCTGACTGCCATCAGTGATTCTGGGTTGGCTTTGACTGAAACAGCAATAATGCAGGGAAAAGGGATATGCACCTTCCAGGGTGTTTTGCAAAATGTGAGGAACACCATCATCACCACCATCTCTTCCTCTTACATTTTAAACAGACATTGCTGCTCATTAAAGTCCCTTTCCTCACTTGCAATCCTTTGGTCTTAAATTCCCAGAAGAGTTGGTATTCTGTATTCCCTAATACAGAGACTGAAGCCAGGCTTTTGGCAAGAGTGAGAATTCAGACCTATTCCAGCATTTAGTTTTTCCTCTAAGCTAAATCCAGGCAAAGTGATTGAACCTAACCCACCCCTAAGGTGTTGCCGTGCTCTGTAAGGGAGCTCCATTAAGGATGCATTTGGCCAAACTCCCTGCTTAGCACAGCAAAACTGAATTTCCGACTCAACACTTCCATTTACTGTATGCAGAATTTATGTAACTCAGGCACCTTGGATCACCCTCTGTAGACCTCATTTTATGAGATGTTGTGATGCCAAAGCTGGGCTCCTGTAGCTCAAAATATGGCCCGAAAGTTGCGTGTACATCTATCAGTTCTACAGGCAACATTTGAGTCAGCTGTGCTCACTGCCTCTGCACCCTCACCCGCTGCCTGAGGATTGCTTACTCCTACAAGCCACCTTGGAAAATGCATTTAACAAAGTCACTTCCAAGTTTCTCCCCCCATCAATCAGCAATAATGTTTTTTATACAGGCTGCTAAATTCTCTACTTTGAACAAGAAATCTGTTCTCCTTGAGTGACACTGAAAACTATTCAGTATGGAGAGTGGTGGTTCAAGGTCTGACCCATTTTGTATTGACTTGAGGGAGAACAAGAGTGTGCCATGTTGCTGAATGGCAACATCAATTCCTTAAACACTGTGCAGTGAGATCAATGAAAATAAATCAATACATCACTTTAAAAATGGGGTCATGGAAAGAAGTCTCATAGGCTTTCCCTTAAGAGATAAAAGAGGTAAAGAACAGTATTTGCTGCAAACACGATAAACCAACTACTGGGAAAGTCCTACAAAAAAATGCATTAACCTCCTTCACAGACTGTCACCAAATGGGATTATCTCAAAGCTCATTTACTTTGCTCCCTGTCATTAAGAGGAGCAGCTCATCCCTGAGTTTTACTAAACAAAACCTAGAGGTTTACCAAATAAAATGAGATTATCTTCTGCCAACATAGCATAAGGAAAAGGATGAGAATAGGATTTAAAATAAGGTAGGAGTGATGTGATAGCAATGAAAAGATTTATGTTATTACAAAGGTCTGGGAGAGCCTGAAAAAATCAGAACATTAAAACATGGGGGCTGTCACCTACCATGCCTTGCTAAGCCTTTCTTCATTTCCAGGAAAGGAATGCTGTTGAAACAGCATTATTTGTACGGTTGAATTAGGTGTAGAAATATGTTTTCAAGTCATTAAAATTCTTCTGTTTCCCTCATACCACTTAATCAATTATGAGGGCTGATTTGTTTGAGAAGACGACAGACTGGAAGCAGAAGGCATTCGTGATGGTTTAATTATGGTGTAACTGATGTCTTACGAAATTTGAGAAAATGGCCAGATTATTGAATGGATGAGAATTTATTGTGATGCTCTTATATCAAAGTGAATTGTGATGTTATTCAACTAAGCAGAATTCTTAGAACACGAAAATACATCATTGATAAAGGTGTATTTTTTCAATTACCATTTTATTTGCATATTGATGCAAGGACCTGAATAGAGCAATCTTTTAGAGGAGAGTAATCCTATTCTTTCTGAAACCCAGCAAGGACTGAATCCAAATTAAGCTAGAAAAATTCATTTGAAATACACACCTGGACTGCAAGAGTGGAAATATATATCAAGGGATGGACTATAATTTCAAAATTGCCCTGGGGAACAAGTACTGAACAGTGGAGTCTCACTAATTTGCTTCTCACTCACCCCCCCAAAATAATAGATGTCGGTAAGTATAATCACAGTGAACATCCTCTAGGTTTGTGCATTACAGCCTGAGTCCTAGGCAAGCAAAAGCCCCTCCACTTCACTCTGAGTTCCAGACAGGCACAAAAGCACGGCTGTGAAGGGTTGAAAGATGTGAAATGTAATGACTGAAGCTGTGCTGCTGAAGTAATGAAGAGCTGAAAAGCGTGACCGATGAGCTCTTGGATAATGGATTAATGAGCAAGATGCCTGTAGTTCATCAAAGGATGAATGGAAATCTATACAAGGTACCTGTGGTATACTATGGAGAAGGATGTGGAGACTGGGAACCATCCAAATATAGCATTAAAGAGATGGATAGAGTAAGAACAGAACAGAGTGATGTTAAACATTTCAGCTTGTATGTATATTTTATGTATGTTAACCAATTAGAGCATAAAAAGCATGATGGAAAATAACTTGCAGAAGACCATGATTTAATATATAGAGAACAGATAAAACATGAGTAAAAGAAAGATGCAACTTGAACATTTTTAAAAATCTGAGCTACTACGCAGATACTACTGTGTGACGCTTGATCATTGGCCCCCCATGTTATATGCAAAAATGCAGTATACAGGGGTGGATGCAGGGACAGGCTACAAAGGAGGAATTTAGAAATGTTGCCCAGGCATGTAAAGGATGGTTTCAGGAAAGTCAAAGCTCTGCTTGAGTTAAGGCTTGCCAGGGGCATCAAGGTCAAGAAGAGCTTTTACTCCTACATTGACAGTAAAAGGCTGAACAAAGGAAAAGTGAGTCCGTTGTGGAATGGGATTTAGTGACAGCAGACACAGATAAGGCTGAGCACCTCAGTGCCCACCTTGTCTCAGTCTTCACCAACAAGGTCTCCCAGGGTGCTGTGCTTGGAGGCAAGGTTCAGGAATAAGAGTGACCAGCAGTGGCTGAGGAATGACCTTGACCTATGCAAGTCCATGGGACCTGATGAGCTGTGTCCAAGGTGGTGGAGAGAACTGGCCAATGTCACAACCAGGCCTCTGTCATCTTTGAAACATTGTGGAGATCAAAGGCAGTCACTGATGACTGGAAATGTCAAACCCATCTTCAAAGAAGGCCAAATGATTTGAGGCTGGTCAGCCCAAGAAAGTCAAGCAGCAAGTCCATTTGGATCACATTTCTGAGCACATGAAGGAGAAAAAGAGGACTGGGAACAGTGAGCATGGACTGACTACGGGTAAATCACGCCTGGGAAACCTGATGGCCATCTAGGGTAGAATGATTGTGTTTGTGGATGAAAGTGAACAATGGATGCCATTTACCTCGACATTAACAAGGCTTTTATTTCTTTTTGTATCTTTTGTTATCCAAGCTAGGGCATTATGGTCTGGATGGGTGGACAACTGCTTGGGTAAAAGACTGGCTGGATATCAGCCTTGGAGGGTTATGGTTAATGAGTTGTACTCAGGACAGTATGAAGTAGGATATCACCTAGGTCTATCCTGGGATGTCTATCCTGGGGTCTATACCTGTCACATATAACACCTTTATCAAAGACCTGGAGGAAGTGAGATGTGCATTCTCATCAAGTCAGCAGACAGCACTACACTGGCTCCAGCTGATATACTTGAGAGAAGGACTGACATCCAGAGTGACCAAGGCAAGCTGGTGGTCAGGGCCAACAGGAACCTTGTGAAATTCAAGAAGGACAAGTGCAAAGTCCTGCACCTGGAACAGACTAACTTCTTTATTGTTATGGGTCAGGGACTGACACCCTGGGAAGCTGCTCTGCAGGCCCTGGGAGGCCTGGAGGATGGCAAGCTAGGCATGAGCCAGCCATGGGCCCTGGCAGCAAAGTTTCAGGAGGGTTATTGCTTGTGCCTGATCCTACTGAAATTTCCCAGGGTATCATGGGAATGGCGTGGTAGACAAGGAAAACAAACTCCAGCTTTCTAAATCTAAGACTATTGATCTAACCATAGGACCATCCATTATTGGATGTTTGTAGTGGTGACTGGTTTAGTGGTGGGATGGCAGTGTTAGGTTAATGGTTGGACTTGATGATCTTAAAGGTCTTTTCCAACCTAAACAATTCTAAGTGAGTCTAAGTGATTCTAAGTGAGACTGTGTGGAAGATTTCCAGGCAGGTTTAACAGTCTACCATCCTTTAATATAGGGACTATCTACAAGAATGTTCATTCCTGACTGTGGGAAGCCACCTCATTGCTTCTGTCCATTTTGGGGATTTGTTCTCCAGGAGGCATTTAACTCTTTTGTAATGGAAATAGGAACCATTTCCACCCCAGGAGACAAAGTATTCCCAGCAGGGGCTTAGAAGGGAATAGAAACAGGAAATATATCCTTCTAACATTACTTTCTCTTGCTTGCAGGAGAAGCAGGATGACTGAGGCCATCCTAAGATTCAATTATTTTAATTTTAAGTTGCGAATGCACTGGAGTCAAACTGTAAGTGCTCTTTCTCCATTAAAACATGAGGCACATCTTCATAGGCCTTCAGGAAATGTAAAGAACTGCCTCCTTCTACAGACCATGATTGCTCAGCAACTCAAAACTATAAACATCTAATTTTTTATTACACCAAGCACAATTACCAATTAATCAGTCATTAGGGAAATCTATGTCAAACAAAATATTGGCAGAGGAAACTTTAGTCTGCCTAGTGCATGGCTGCTTTTATCAGTGAAAAATGCTAAGAAATCAGAAAATAATTTCTAAAATTAGTTAATCAGCTCAAACAAAGTTTCAATTATTCTTGTAATTGGGGATGATTAGATTATTCTGTACACACACTGGGAAAAATAGTTCACAGAAATACAGAATCTTTAAGTCCCAGACTACCATGATTATTTAAAAAGTATTTATATTTTCATACAAGCATTCCTCACCAGCTCTAATTAGAGTAAATTACTTCTGTTGGTACTTCATTCTTCCAGGAATAGTCTGCATAGCTGATTTTTTAAATTATTTTTACCCCATAAAGTTCTATTATCATGTACACAGTGTGAGTAGAGGTAAAGCACATCAAGAAAAACATATTCAGTGTTCGACTTCGAGAGATTGCAATGCTTCTGGTATAAATATCACTCAGAAAGAACCTTACTGAAGTATTTGACCTAAACGTCAGCAAGTCTACTTTCTAGCAATCCTCAAAGAGAGCACAAGTGTTGGTTTTGCCCACATCTCAGCACTCCTGAGCCTCTCTTCTGGGTGTAGCCTTTTTGGTATGTAATAGACACAATTACAATAATTGTTCCCTTTTTGCTGACTGAAAAGACAAAGTCCTTGACTTAGAAGGCTCTAACTCCAGACTAAGGGTGGATCAGATTCCAATAAGCTTGGACTGCTGTCAGCTCATTTCCAGAAAATAATAATAATACTGAAAACTCCAGAGAGTTTTACTTTTCTTTGTTCTGCCTCTTGTAACAGAAATGGATGAAAGGCCAGATGTGTGCTATGCCTTCAAAGGAAAGGATATGGTGATGTGTTTTCAATGGAGTTTATTAGAGTCAACATGGCTTCTTCACGACTTGTGGTTCCACTACCTTAATAACATGACAGAGGTTAGGGACTGAGAGACTAGGTTATCCTTTTCTTAAACCTGTTGGGGTTTTCTTTTTTATGACACATCACAACTACAACCAAAGCCTAGGTCATATTGACCTGAAACTTAAGCATTAGAAGTAGTCTTCTGATCCCATTAGAAAAGCTGTCTCTGGTGAGTCTTCTTTTCCATTTTGGCCACAATAAAAAAAAGTTGACCTGAAACTTAAGCATTAGAAATAGTCTTCTGATCCCATTAGAAAAGCTGTCTTCTTTTCCATTTTGGCCACAATAAAAAAAACCCCAAACTTCTTTTTACACATCTAATTCAGAAATTTCAGGTGAAGTTTGACCTGCAACTCTTCAGGGTTCTATGAATTAAAGAGTCTCAGATGATTTGTTCAAAACCTATTTAGCTCCAATAACTGTAAGCAGGTGTCCTACAATGAACAAACAGCTCATTGTAGTGCTTCAGTGTCACTCCATATCTCTCTAACAATATAACCGTGTATTTTTAGGTCCTAAAGCAATGCAGAATCTGAGCACCTCAATTCCAGAATGATACCACTTATCTCCGTGAGGAACAGCTCAGACAGGATGGAAAATTCTTTGTGTTCTTTAAACAGGCAGAGCATTTCTAAACACTAACCTGGAGTAAAATTCTT
This sequence comes from Egretta garzetta, assembly GCF_000687185.1. Classification (NCBI taxonomy): domain Eukaryota; kingdom Metazoa; phylum Chordata; class Aves; order Pelecaniformes; family Ardeidae; genus Egretta; species Egretta garzetta. The sequence goes on from NW_009258388.1 coordinate 420,781, forward strand.
GTTAGTACTAAGATTTTTGTCTGAGTTATGATGGCATACAACTCCTTGATTCACACCACATTAACCATTAGTTATACTGACTGCAGATGGGTGTTAACTGATGTCTGTCGAAGACATAATTATTACTGAAGGCTTAATAAACATATTTAGAATATTTCCTTTACTCCATATACTTATCCATCTGCTCTTCCCAAATATAACAAAATCCCATTTCAAACTGATGTCTCTTGCAGCTCTGGAATATATGTAGAACCCAAGGCAACTGCCAGAAAAATGAATGCAAGTCTTTCATGTATTGTGCTGGGGTATGTAGTGCATTTCCATGGAAGGAAAACTAAAAGTGCAACTGCAGTGACTTAATACTTTTAGAAAAGTTCCTAAAAAAGCAGCATTGAAACCTGAGTATAATCGGAGTATCCTTTCTTAAAAATTCAAATCCAACAAACCAAGTAAGGATTTTCCTTTGACTTATCTTAAGAGCTGCTGCACTGAACCAAGGAAATTATAGCAATTTAAAAGTTTGGGGAAAGGAAACTTTGAGCCTTCTGCACACTGTCCACATTAAAAGGGAATATATCCTTATGTCTGTCCAGTGCCTGATGACTTTGGGATGGCAATATAGAAAAAATAAAACTAAATAGCTTAAGAAGCACCTACCATACAACTCTTTCACAGTCTATTAAGAGGAAAACAACCTCATTTTCTACAGGCTCTAAATTCAACAATGGTCCTTGCATTCAGCTGGATAATTTTCAAGTCATTAATTCAGTCACATTCACTATTATTGCATTCCTTCAGTGAGAAAAATATCCTGTCTGCTGATTATTTCTTTTAGATTTTTTTTTCTCCAGATTTCTTGTAGCCAAAGCTGCTGCAACCCTCATTAAAGGCAAAACTATCTGATGAATTTTATGCAAATTTTTAAAATTGTTTTGATATTCTTAATGGGGCAGCCAAAGCTGCTGCAACCCTCATTGAAGGCAAAACTATCTGATGAATTTTATGTAAACTTTTAAAATTGTTTTGATATTCTTAATGGGACCCTCTAGGTGACAACTGTTAACTGAATCACTGTCTACTACTTGTGCAGAAGACAGACAAAGGCAAAATTACTGAGGACAAGGAAGTTAAAAGAAGTCCCTATATTTTTAATGATGTTCTGTTTAGCCATTTTCTGAATTTTAGCAGAAAACAACAATATAAATGGAAGTAGAAGTTTAAAAATACACAATCCTGAAAGCATCAAGAAAGTAAAAGATGATTACATTAAGACAGTAGCTATAATAAAATCCTAATTTTTGGCCTATGTAAAAAGCCAACATATCATTCACATGTTGAAACCAATTCTCAGGCATTTGCTGAATGACATGAGTTTTACGTGAAAGAACAGTTATCTGCCACAAAACCAGCAAATCTCGCCTGTCTGCCAGGCTTCATTTCTGTTGTGCAGGGAAGTTTATAACCTGTGCTGAACGCCTATGGCTACTGCACTTGCATCGGAGATGTTGTGAGCTGTGGACTTCAAACTGACCCGTTGTCTCCTAGCAGTAACTGCTAGATCTGTCTGGATAGTAAGCCCAGCACAGAAATTGATATGAAGCATGTAAGGATCCACTTCTATTAATTCATATTTTGTTTTTCTTACTGATGTTCTAATTAATTATTAAAGTGTAAGTAGCTTATTAGATTTCCAGAGACTCAACAAGAAAATTCAGGTCCAGTTCTGTTTTGCTGAAAGGTCTGCTAAAGGCCACGAGACACTCAAGATGAATCCACCTGCAAATATCAATGATGAAGGAAGAATTCTGATTTTTATGCCCAGAACATCTCATGATTCTGACTTGAAACCAGGGTAAAGACTGATGACTCTAATTGCTCTTTAGTTGGGGCTAACTTTGGCCAGAATGAAACTCATGTGAATCAGATTTGAAGTGCTGTGGACTGAAATCATGCCATTCCTCATAACTCTAGGAGAGGCTTTAGGGACCTAGTTCTGACCATGCTAATGCCAGTGTAGCTCATCCTTTTTTCTGTGAAGAAGGGCAGGTGTGAAATCAGGACCAGACACTAGAGTGCAAAACAACACCAATATACAGTATTGAAATCTAAGTTATTTAATAATGTGATAAATTTGCTATTAAATTAGTAACATGCGGATGTCAAAAAATCTGTCTGTAATGTCACATCTGATTGAGATATGGGGGCAGAATAACTCAGAGAGCGAATGTGCTTTCCAGAGCATCTCACAGGACATTACATTCACAGCTTCTCCCAGCTGTAGAGCCTTCTTGTCGTGGATGTGGCAATGCTCTGACTGCCAGTGTAGAAAGGACAAAATTACTTTCAGTGCTTATACTGAAAGCATGATTGCATCTTGAACCTGCAAACCACATTAGAAACATTGCTTCTACCATGTTTCCTGCAGTACTGGTGAAAAGGTTTTTGATTCTGTTTAGTCTCAGTGAACCTGTTTTCAAGATGAGCTCACATAGATATCTGTTTCCTTGTACAGAAATACTTGAAGAAACCACAGACTTTTTTTCAAATCTAAACTTTACTTCTTGTACAAGAATAGTTCTTGAAATATTCTCAGCAACACGGATCTTGACAGGCAAACAAAATCCGACTGGCTGGGTCCAGGGGGGAACAGATGAAAGGACTGAACTGTGGCTTTGTATCTTGAACCATCTGCAAGGAAGTGGCAAAATACTGCTTGAAGGCCATTAGGCTGGGCTTCCATTTTGTGATTGATAACCTATGATCCTTATCTTACAGGCTCTGCAGAAAGGAGTAATTACAACAGTCAGTCACTGCAACCTCTACCTGGATTCTAAAATATCTCAAGGACATCAAGAAGAAAAAGCGTGTCTGCAAAGACAGTGCTTTTTAAAAGGGAAAATTACAGACCTCTTTGGCTTCCAAAAAGAAAGGAATATTGATACTTCTTGGAAACGGAGAGGACACGTATCATCATCAGCATGCCAAGGTAAAACCTATTCCAACCTGGCATAACTAAATTCTAAGTCGTTAGAAATACAAAGTTACCAAAAAAATCTTTGTATTCGGTCAAGCAACTGTTTCTGTCCTAGTTTTTCACAAAGCTTTCAGCTGCTGGCCACTGTACCAGGACCCTTTTGAACAAGTAAGAGGAAGATATGGGAGCAGAAATAGCAACACACCATTGCCTTCTCTGTAAGGAGCGGTTTGTATACCAGTAGGCATTATGTGGTGTTAGCAGGTGTATTGATAATTATCGCAGCACAATGTATTGGGTGAAGGAATGGGGTTGCCTGCAAGGTCAATTGAAAAGCATAAGAGAAAGAAATGGAATTTATGGAAAGCAGGTGAATGTTTCATTATCTTAATTCCTATTTAGTGAGGAACATCTGGCAAACTCCACAAGACAGCTCTGTTTGTTAGTCTTCTTTTATTTGCTACATTTGTAGATAAAGCAATTAGAGTGAGTACTTGTAAGGAACGCGTGACCCACAACCAGAGTCTTGACAAGAGATGAAGTTGGAGACATGGCAGAATGCAGGTATACTCACACACATATATATGTAAAGACACACAGAGACATGCTAATCTCTGAAACCTTTTTTTAGTCCCTGGATACAAGGCACATTCAGAGAGGATCAAATCCCACCTGTCGAGGCTGGTCTGAGAGAGGGACAGAGAGAGGGCAAGCAGTGCAAGCCCCGCACTTGCACATCAGTCTGCTGGGTCCAGTACCCCCACACTGAGCTGGGTTGCCTTGGGCAGCATCTTCCCCTATCAACCAGCATCACACAACCACCACTCACAGCAAACTAAGCAAACTAGCTGCATTTAAGCCAGGATCTATTCAACATGATACCAGCAAGGCCTGGGAGGCCCCAGACTTTCTGTTGCAGGCCTTTGTTCCTTGTTACAAGGGTGGCGTGGAGGGCAATGACCAAATGAAACTGCTGAGGAGATCCCTATGAACCCCATGTCTGGTAAGAAAGTCCCTACATCCTTCCCATGATCACCATAGTTAGTACAGTCATTTCTATTTCTGATGAGAAATAAAAGGGTCAGCAAAGCCCACTGGCATTCCCTCAGCCTCATCACTTAACTTGGCCAGGCTCCCTTCTTATAGATGGACTTCCTTGTGATGAGACGAAAGATCGCCCTCATTTATCTTTATCAGAAAGCACTTCAAATGGGAATCCCCATTGCTCTTTCCAGCAGGGTTATGTCCTGTTTCAACACTGTTCTCAGCTTTGTTCCAATGCAGCTAATTTGAAGACCCTGTTCTACAGTGTCTTTATAACTTTTCCATATAAGATTTAAGGTAGAAAACTCTTTAATAGGGGCCAAGCAGTCTTACCTCTTTCTTTCACATTGGCCACCGTGCTAAGAGCCTCTGCTAGCTTGTGCTGTGCCAATGCACATATTTAGATTTCCAGCTTTTGACTCTATTCCCACAAGCTTTTATTTCAATGGGTTTTCTTCTCTAAGTTCACACTCTAACTTACTGCTTTGTACTTTTCCAGTTGAGAACTGCACAAACTGGTGGTGCTCTATTATAGCTGTTGACATGGAAACATCATATGAAATTGTTTGCTGGATAAGGCTGGTTTTTTCACATAGAACAGACACAGCTTAAATGCATGTTTTGCTGACTCACTTTCGGCCATTTTAAGCCACAGACAGTTTATCTTCGTTGTCATTCCCTCCCCCTGCACTGACGGATCGTGTTCTGAGTCTCTGCTTAGTAATGAGACTGGCTGAGGCTGTGACTGTCTTGGTCATTGAAATTTCAAACAAATCCTATTCCCGCATGTGGCCAAGTTCTTCATCATCGTCTTCTGGCTTGGAAATTATTTTAGCTGGCACTTGCCCGCTGGATGAGGCTCTGAACCAGAAAACAAGCAGTCCCATTAGGGAACTGGAAAACAGAATATACGTGCAATGGGAAGATATTAAGGCATCTCTTAAGAAAAGAAAAAGGTGTGCTGCTTCTTTAGAGCAGACATTACATGTAAAGTACATTACCTGTTCTGGGACATTATTTCAATAACTTATGAAACAGAGCAATAAGGAAAATGGCCAGGAGTATGTACTCCTTACTCCCACTGAAGCTGCTAATAGAAAAGCTGTTTCAGCAGGTATTAATAATTCAGGACTGAGGACAAGATTTCAGGTCTCAGCCAGTTATTTCATATCTAAAAAGTTTTACTGATAATGTAAAGATAAGATGAATTAGACAAGAATGGCTTTGATAAGGAGCTGCTTTATATTCTGCTTTATATTCTGAACTTTAGGCAGAGCTTGTTATCTGAGATTATTGTAGGCTGCAGTTTATTCACACGGGGCTCAATCCTTTGAGATGCTCGGTACCATGTGCATTAGTTCTTAATCTTGAACACAAAGTATTCAATGATTTGCAAAGCCACAATCAGATAGAAATAAATCTGCTTTTTTTCCCTTTTCAGCACAACTGGAGAAACACCCCTTGCTAAAAGACTTGCTGGGCTGTTGGTTCATGCTTCAGCTAGCGATGCATTGGACCGCATCTCAGGAAGGAATCAGCTGGACTCGTTTCTTACCGGGTACCTAAGACTAGCAGATCTGATAAACATAAAGATGTGAAGGAGCGAGCTTGTGTCAGAAGCAGAGATGAGACTCTTTTGACTGATGTGTTTACATGTTCAGTTTTACCCTCCATTAACTGCTTCTTCTTTTACTGTGAAATGTTATTAAAAGTTGCTAAAGAACCTCATTTTTCCTTAGTAGTTCATTAGTATTGACACTGCAAAAAATATAAGATGAGTAAGAAACATAGGAAGTGTTAGGAAAAACTGTAGTAGCTTGTTAGGTGGGTAATAGTTTCTGCTGACTTTATATCAAATCGATTTTTGTGGTCCTGGGGTATAGGTGAGGCATATTGTTATATTTAGAGCATCACAATTCAGGGTGGGTTTTTTTAGAACCTAAATGCCATCAAGCTATAAGCCTGAAGGCCTCTGAACTGTGAATACTCCAAGATTAATAATTCTCACATCCATCTTTGAGCTGAGAGTGGCAACATTGCTGTGTGTCTTAAGGCACTTCAGTTAAGGATCTATGAAATCTTCCGGGGCATAATACAAAAAAGTTTGAAAAGCTCTCAGCTTCTGCTGACATCAGCAAGAGGCCACCTCAAAAAACCCCAGCCTCTCTCTGGATATTCTCCATTCTTCAATTTTTAGTGGAATTTTTAAATTTCTCATTTAATCTGTACTTAATGCAGCAGGATTAGGAACATGGTACTTTTTGTAAATGCCAAAAAAATGATCCTCCAAGCACATAAACAGTCTGTTTCATAAGAAAATGTTATATTTGCAATGCCAAAGACAAGATTTGGTCTCCAGCTATACTGGTTCAGCTCCTGAACATCCATCTGGGGAAAAGGAAAAGCACACAGAGTGACCCACCTTGCTCTGAAAATAAAGATTTGCACTATATTTCCTTGGTTCTGAATCTGATCAGCTCCCGCTGAAGCCAGTGAGAATACTGGTGCCAGCAGGATCTGGAGAAGACTCTATATTGAGAGAAAGGACAGCTAAAATGTAATAATTGAATATTCAGAGACTCATACTTAACCAGGATATGTGAAACGAGTAACGTCCCAGACAGGTTTCAATTTTCCAGTTTGAAATGTCATTTCAAGAGCAACAGCCCATTTCCTGAGTGCAGGTTATGTGCATCCCTGTCTGACCATTTCCAAACATGTCTGCTAAATGCTATCATAAACCCCAGCTTTCTGTATTCTGCCATTTAGGACAGATTTTCTGAATGCATGTTTCCATTCTGTACTATAATTTGGACCATTAAATTGCCTAAGAATACTCCAAGGTAAATGAAAAAAACCTACTAAAGTTCCACTTTCCTCCACTTAGCATTCAGTAAAGAGAGTTCTAATAGTTTCTATCATGCCATTAAAGTATAGACACGGCTATGTAAGATCTAACTGTTACCCCATCAAAACCAAACAATATTGCCTAGGTGCCAAACGCACCCACATTCAGTCTCCCGAAATCCAGATTGACCTACAGTGCTCTGAAGCTGAAAGAAACGTACAGTGTGATGCCATAGCTGGAGTCATGAACTCACCCAGCTTGATGACCATGGACTGTACAGGTGTGTATCCTCAATAGAACTCAGTAGTGCTAAAGGAAGTAAATTGAGAAGGAATCCTGGGGAATAAGAATACGGGGAACAACCCAGCCTATTTAAACAGGACTGACAATGTTCCAAAGCTACGTTGCAGTGTCTTACTGAAACGCGCAGCAGACAACAGCCAGAGACCCTGACGTTGCAGCTTCTTTGAGATATGTATATGCACACTCTGTGTGTGTGTGTGTGTGTGAGAGAGAGAGAAAGACATTCCATGTGGGTGGGATTCAGGTCACACAACTTTAAGTGTCTTTAATATAGATGTTTACATCTCAGCTAATCACCTGAGGCTCCTTCCACTCAAGTGTGAGAAATAGACATTTTTAGGGCACGATTCGCCGGAGCAATTTTAGATGTCTACTTCTGGATGAGATGAATTGTAGTCTGAAAGCGCCAAGAGCACTCCACTGACTCAAGAGAGATACTAGGCACCTAGCTTAAGTGAAGATGTTTGCAATGTATATGTGGGCATAGCATGTACTTAACACTAATAAATATCTACTTGGACTTATACACAAACACGTGCGCGTGTATATATTCTCTCTCCTTGCAACGAATATTTAGGTATGACCATTTCACACCTCTCTCTCTGGTTTCCTCAGTGCCTCCCTATGAAAAGCCCTAATGAAATGATATCCTTATCACATATCTTCTTCCAGATCTACGCAGCAGAGCTTTCCACCACCCAGTCTGATGTTATCACAGATTCAGATTTCACTACTAGCATGTCTCCAAGAATTGTGTTTCTCATGTGGATTTCAGACTGCATCACAACCTGCTCTGTAGCTGTCCCAGGAGAATTTTGCCCATGGAGCCTTGACCTGATGCTCACTGGCCTATGGAGTTTCTGTGACTGTAACAGACATTGCATAAAACCAGCCCTGGATGCCAGATTCAATCTTCACAAATGCCCCAGCCAAACTTCAACTGTAACTCAACAACGATCCCAAGTGAGAATTTCTGAAATTTGTTGAAAATCAAAGTCTCTCTAAGCAATATGGCATCATGCCGGTTTCTAAGAAGTTCAGGAAATGTGTATAAATGTCTTGAATGCCTAATGGAGAATTCATTGTGCTGGAAATCAGGGTAAACAACCCAAAGTACCTCAACCTTGACTTCCTTTCATCTGCTGCTAAGTTGCTATGACAAATCTTCACATTCTGCTCCTCATGGCACAATAAAAAATGAACCAGAACACACTCATTTTTAGCACATAATCATAGAATCATAGAATCTTTTAGGTTGGAAAAGACCTTTAAGATCATCAAGCCCAACCGTTAACCTAACCCTGCCATCCCACCACTAAACCATGTCCCTAAGCACCTTGTCCACCCGGCTTTTAAATACCCCCAGGGATGGGGACTCAACCACTTCCCTGGGGATCACAGAATCATAGAATGTTTTGGGTTGGAAGGGACCCCTAGAGGTCATCTAGTCCAAGCCCCTTGCAGGGACCAGGGACACCACTAACCAGATCAGGTTGCTCAGAGCCCTGTCCAGCCTGGTCTTGAGTGTTTCCAGGGATGGGGCCTCCACTGCCTCCCTGGGCAACCCGTTCCAGTGTTTCACCACCCTCATTGTAAGGAATTTCTTCCTTAGATCCAGTCTAAACCTACCCTGCTTCAGTTTAAAACCATCACCCCTTGTCCTGTCACAACTGGCCCTGCTAAAAAGATTGTCCCCATCTTTCCTATAGAGTTGTGTATTCTCACTTTTTTCTCCCTTGAGCTATTGGGAAGTGCATTTGGGAATTAGTTGCTGGATGTTAAAACCACAGGAGGTACATGTTGTTTTTCAAAGTAGCTGTAACAGTCTACTGTTCACTCCATCTACCTGATGGCTGTGTTATTTAAAAAAGCGTGGGGGAGGAAGGGCAGAGTGCTAGATCCTGAATTTTTTATTAGGGTTCCTATAGCGAGATGTGAGTTTGTTACTGTCTTCCTCCTACCCAAAAGAAGCTGGTTTTTGTTTGAAATGCAGTGGGAAAAGATTAGCTTGCTAAAATTGAAGCTGTAAGTAAGTTAAATAGTGTATTAGTGGGGCGGTGTTTTGTTTTTTTTTCTTCTTTTCTGGTCCTTAAGAAGACAGTATGTTGATCATTAATCATTTGCTTTAGCTTTAAACTGTACAGGCAGTGTGACTACTGTCAGAATTTAAAGGAGGGGTGAGTGAAATAAGTTAGTTAGTCCTTTCTGGAAAGAGAGGGCAACAAAGCAAAATTGTAGAATCATAGAATTGTTTAGATTGGAAAAGACCCTTAAGTTCATTGAGTCCAACCATTAACCTAACACTGCCAAGTCCACCACTAAACCATGTCCCTAAGCACCTCATCTATCCTTCTTTTAAATACCTCCAGGGATGGGGACTTGACCCCCTCCCTGGCCAGCCCCTTCCAGTGCCTGACAACCCTTTTGGTGAAGAAGTTTTTCCTAATGTCTAACCTAAACCTGCCCTGGTGCAACTTCAGACCATTTCCCCTCGTCCTATCACCTGTTACCTGGGAGAAGAGACCGACGCCCACCTGGCTAACCCCTCCTGTCAGGCAGTTGTAGAGGGCAATAAGGTCTCCCCTCAGCCTCCTCTTCTCCAGGCTGAACACCCCCAGTTCCCTCAGCTGCTCCCCATCAGCCTTGTGCTCCAGACCCCTCACCAGCTTTGTTGCTCTCCTCTGGACATGTTCCAGCAGTGCAACGTCTTTCTTGTAGTGAGGGGCCCAAAACTTTGTTTGTACAGCACACACCTACCAAAGCTATGAAATGCTTAGCACTAATTCCAGCTAGAAGAAGACAAAAATGTGGGCTAAGAGGGACCTGTTTGCACTGTGCACTGCTTTTATAATTTTTGCAGCATGGACTGGAACAGAAAGATTAATCTTAAACTTAGTCATCTTATTGGGAAGAGGCTCTGCCCTTGGCTACACTTCCCACTGTAGTGTTTTTCCCTGGACAGTTGGTGGAGAAGCAGCTGCAGAACCACTTCTTCTGAAATTACAGCTGGATCCAGCCCACCTTTATAGCCAACTGTACAATTTGCACTGTGCTGATGTATTTAAAAGTAGTGCTGAAGTTGAAATATCTGTGTTTCAGCAAGCCCAAACAGCCCCTTTATACAGGGCAGCAAGTAGCCATGATTAGGTGGAATGATATTTGGTCACTGATGGTACTGAACAAATTTTAAACAGTGAAGTGGCAGTGAAACGTGTGTGTGAAGCTTTTGAATTGTTTCTGCAGAGTGAGACACATCCACAGCACCTGTCTGTGGCTTTGGACAATTGGAATTTTTAATTTTAGACATTATTTCAGAAGCTGTCTGGTTTGAATACAGACTAAGAAGTGCCATGGCTGTTTACTCTAAGCTTATCTAATTATTTTTCAACTGTAAATCCACAACTGACTGTAATAAGGCAGTTCTTGTATGCCAGGTGATTCCTCAAAACCTTTCCTTTGTACATCTAGTAGCAATTATGGAAGTATCTACTTTTACCCTCAGAAATCTAGCAGAAGTACTTTAAGCTCAGGAGGAATCTAGTAAATCAACAGGAAACCCCCTTCATCATGCCTAAACTCTTGGTTTCCTCCAAAGCTTGGCAATTTTATACTAAAGTTTCAATGGCTGCTTGCATTCACCAGACTTTTTAAAGGACTGTACTTCTCTGATGCTTAGCTCTTCAAAAGTCTGTCATGTTCCATAGCCTGTGGGTTTAATAGCATGATCTGGCATTTCCTAGGAGTATCAATAGTAACCACATGTAGCCTGAAAAATTTGACTATGGAACTGGACCTAAAAGGACAAAGCAAATCGTGTATCTATTTCAAGACAACCAAATATATAGCCTTACAAGAGCAGAATTAAAAACCTTGAGCCAAAAAGATAAAAAGGAAGATATGAATTTGCATAAGAAACACTAACACCCCCCGCCATGTATGTATATAGCACGGCTTTTAGCTGATGATGGGTTTATTTACTTTTCTCATTAATCATGAGCTGATGGCTGAATTCCAATGAATTAAAGAGGAAAATAGCAGAAATTTATTTAGCCTTTGATTTCAGTTATTGAATTCAAATTAACTTCATTCACCTTCACCAACAAATATATTATAAATAATAAAATTTGCTGTTTCGTATCTGTTCTCTCACTTTCTGCTTTTCTTTCTGTATTTCTTTTCTTCAACAGAGAGATTTAGTGACAAAGATGAAGAGGGCTCCCGAAAGAGTAAACAGCATTTTCTACTGCTCTGTCCTCCCCTCAAGTCTCATATTTTGCCTTTAGTGTCATGGACTTTCTGATAACATCTCAAACAGAAATATAGGATCTGTGATACCAAAGGAACAGATAGTGCTGAAAAAAAATTTCCAGGAAATTCCTGGGAAATATTCCAGGAGGCATCAGAAAGACAGACTGGGATGAAGAAAGAAAAAATAATAAAAATCAGAAAGACTATGCACAATTAAAACATCATGTTAGAGCTACACAATTTCTTCTGAACAAATAATTCTTGATCGCGTTCCTGTGGTTGCATATGCTGCTTAAGTGTGACTTCTATTTGCTTTCAGACAACTAATTCCAATCTCACATTCAACCCATTATCTTCATAGTAAATTTTACCTCATTTCATAGAATCACAGAATCATAGAATCATAGAATCATAGAATCGTTTAGGTTGGAAAAGCCCTTTGAGATCATCAAGCCCAACCATTAACCTAACCCTGCCATCCCACCACTAAACCATGTCCCTAAGCACCTTGTCCACCCGGCTTTTAAATGCCTCCAGAGATGAGGACTTGACCACTTCCCTGGGCAGCCTGTTCCAATGCTTGAAAGCCCTTTCAGTGAAGAAATTTTTCCTAATGCCCAACCTAAACCTCCCCTGGCAGAACTTCAGACCATTTCCCCTTGTCCTATCGCCTGTTACCAGGGAGAAGAGGCTGACCCCCACCTGGCGACAACCTCCTCTCAGGCAGTTGTAGAAGGCGATAAGGTCTCCCCTCAGCCTCCTCTTCTCCAGGCTGCACAACCCCAGCTCTTTCAGCCTTGTGCTTGTAGGGGAGGGGCTCCAGCCCTCACATCATTTTTGGAGCCCTCCTCTGGATCCGCTCCAACACTTCCATGTCCTTCTTCTTCCGAGGGCTCCAGAGCTTGCTGTAGGGTTGCAGGTGAGGTCTCACCAGAGTACAGTCAAGCAGCAGAATCCCCTCCCTCACCCTGATGGCCACGCTTTTTTGATGCAGTCCAGCTTTTCTTCCATCAGTACCCCCAAGTCCTTCTCTACAGACCTGCTCTCATTCCCTTCTTCCCCCAGCTTGTACTGATATCGGGGGTTGCCCCGACCCAGCTGCAGGACCTTGCACTTGGCCTTCTTGAACGTCAGGAGGGTCACACCAGCCCACCTCTCCAGCTTGCCCAGGTCTTTTTGGATGGCATCCCATCCTTCTGGTGTGTCAACTGCACCATGCAGCTTGGTGTCATCTGCAAACTTGCTGAGGGTGCACTCAATCTCTCTGTCTATGTCATTGATGAAAATATTAAAGAGCACTGGTCCCAGTATGGACCCCTGAGGGACACCACTTTTCATCGGTCTCCTTTTGGACACTGAACTATTGACCACTACCCTCTGGATGCGAACATCCAACCAATTCCTTATCCACCAAACAGTCCACCCATCAAATCCATAGCTCCCCAACGTAGAGAGAAGGATGTTGGGGGGGAACGCGTCAAAGGCTTTACAGAAGTCCCTACAGATGACATCCGTTGCTTTTCCCTTGTCCACAGCAGCTCCTGCTCATCTCTCCAAAGCTCCTCGCTGCCCACACATCCGCTCTGATCAGGTCTCCCACATTGCTGGACCACCGACAGCTCCCGGCCATGATGACATCCCCCTCTCTCTGATCCCAGGCACACACTCTCTTAGAATCACAGAACCATAGAATCTTTTAGGTTGGAAAAGCCCTTTGAGATCATCAAGCCCAACCATTAACCTAACCCTGTCATCCCACCACTAAACCATGTCCCTAAGCACCTTGTCCACCCGGCTTTTAAATGCCTCCAGAGATGAGGACTTGACCACTTCCCTGGGCAGCCTGTTCCAATGCTTGAAAGCCCTTTCAGTGAAGAAATTTTTCCTAATGCCCAACCTAAACCTCCCCTGGCAGAACTTCAGACCATTTCCCCTTGTCCTATCGCCTGTTACCAGGGAGAAGAGGCTGACCCCCACCTGGCGACAACCTCCTCTCAGGCAGTTGTAGAAGGCGATAAGGTCTCCCCTCAGCCTCCTCTTCTCCAGGCTGAACAACCCCAGCTCCCTCAGCTGCTCCTTGTAAGTCTTGTGGTCCAGACCCCTCCCCAGCTTTATTGCTCTCCTCTGGAGATGCTCTGGACATGCTCATTTACTATAACTCCTTTTCTGTACCTCAATTAAAAATGTTATGCTATTTTAATAGGGGTTGATGGAGAAATCAAAAACTGCAAGGTAAAGAAGAAAACCCTGCATCCAGTGAACCCCACATCCACTGGCAAATCTGTTTTCAGAGCTTTGCTTTTTCTCACCCTCTTTTCTATGAGCAGATAATGACACTTATTTTCAATTATTACAACCTATATGGACCTTAATTTATTTCCCTGTGCTGCTTAGAACATAGTTGTGTACTTTGATTAAGCTCTCTGGCTAAAAAATGACTATGCTTGTACTCAGTGAAGGACAGCAAAATCACTACATCCTGAAGAAAGGAAAACAGCAAACTTGAATCATAAACTTGGCATTGCAGCTATAGATTTGCAACATATGGTAATTTGCCTCTAGGTCTCTTGCACATGCTGACCAAAATACTCCATTGAAACAGAAATGCCCTGAGTTGTAAGAAGACAAAAAAAAAAAAAAAAGATGCTAAATCCCAGACTTTGTACATGGTTCCCTGGCTGTAAAGAGTTTACCCATAAAGTGAAAATTTCGGGCTCTGAAAACAAGCACATCCTGAACCCACATTTATTTTTTCCTTAGTGCCTAACGCAGACATAAGCTACCTTTGTAATTAGCGTATTTGATTTGAACTAACAGTGCCTAGCACAATGCTGCAGGCGCTGCTGCTCTACAAACACATTATAATAATATGTAAAATACAGAGCCTCTCAAACAGACGGCTCAGAGTTGGACACAGCCAATTGTGTGGGTTTGACTGCGAAAAATTTATGCTAATGAAAGTGACTGAGGCTTTTGAGGTTTTCTGCTTGAGAGGTTTGGGGCATTTTTTGGAACGCTGCTGGAATAAAGGAACAGTTTTTGCATTTACAGTTTGGGAAGTGATATTTAGATATGCAGCTAAGGCATCAAAGATTCCTGCAGTGAAGCACCAGGACATAGCATCTTAGTGAGACAGACCACATCCAGAATTCATGAACTAGCAGAAAACCAGGCTCACCCGGGCACACAGAGCAATACTATATAGAAGAATTAGGCGAGTCCAGATGCAGCACAGATATATTAGCTTGGCTCAGTGTGCGAGCTAATAAGCCTCAGTTCTCAGCAGGGTCAGGTCAATGCTGATACAGCGCTAATTGAGCTTTGCTGCAGCTCAGACCAGGATGTTGTTTGGGACCCTGTGTTAGCCCTTTATGTGTACGCTTGAATTGACTTGCGGTTGCTGGCTTGGGCTTCTTGCACCATTGTTCCCCACATTTTGGGTTCCTGGCTTATCTCAAAGATATGGATCTATCTCTACATGTCCAATGGCTGTAGCTTTTCATAAAATCCAAAATCAGGGAGTGTTCTGGTTTTGGCTCGGACAGAGTTAGTTTTCTTCCTAGCAGCTGGTACAGCTCTGTGTTTTGGATTTAGTACTAGAAGAATGTTGATAACACCCTGATGGTTAATTGTTGCTGAGCAGGGCTTACACCAGTCAAGGACTTTTTCAGCTTCCCCTGCTCTGCCAGGGGCACAAGAAGCTGGGAGGGGGCACAGCCAGGACAGCTGACCCCAACCGGCCCAAGGGCTATTCCAGACCATATGGCGTCATGCTCAGTATAGAAACTGGGGGAAGAAGGAAGGGAGGGACGTTCGGAGTGATGGGGTTTGTATTCCCAAGTCACCGTTACGCGTGATGGAACCCTGCTTTCCCAGGGATGGCTGAGCACCTGCCTGCCCTTGGGAAATGGTGAATGAATTCCTTGCTTTGCTTTGTTTGCATGCACGGCTTTTGCTTTCCCTGTTAAACTGTCTTTGTCTCAGCCCATGAGTTTTCTCACTTTTTCTCTTCTGATTCTCTCTCAGCCCCACCAGCAAGCATCTGTGTGGGGCTGAGTTGCCAGCCGGGGTTAAACCATGACAGGGAGCTGACCAAAGCTCTTGACAACAAAGTGACTCTGTGTTTGGTCTGGAAAATACCTGCTGAAGGTGGAATAGCTCCAGAAGTAAATACAAAGCTGGAGAGGTCAGAGAAGGTTAGTGATGCATTGAAAACCATGATACTGCCAACCTGACCTTGCCCAACAACAAGATCACTGGTAGCAGTGATGCATATCCTTTCAGTCCTTGTTCTGCCTGGCAGCAGTACCAATTAGTACTTCATGTGGTTGCTACCCACTAGAATAAGACCATCCATGCTAACATTGAAGTTTTCCCTTCCTGCTACCTTACCCCTTCATGCTGAGGGCATAATGATAAAATGTAGAATTTAGCCTTAATTGGATCTCTGCAATGTTATCACCTGACTTAGCTTCCCCCATGAATAATTATCACTGCCTGGAGGCTGACAAATTGCTTCCCTCTACTTCATGATTGTCAGGAATTTCAAATTATACGCTGAGCATGGGGGGGAGGGGGGGGAATGAAAATGAAAAGCCTAGAGAATCATAATTATTAAGATTATTAAAATATTTGGCATGGAGTCCCATAGTATCCCTGAGTCCCAAAACGCGTGAGTGACGGCAAGAACTTTGCTAGGGGCAGTTGGGCAACCCTCAGTCTTCACCCAGCAATGACTACAATAGACTTGCACAGTCAAAGCAAAGCTATAACCACTGCTACCGCCTGGCTCACAGTTAGGCAGTTCCTATGTTATTCACTATGCCATTTAAGCTACGTACATCAGCTTGTTTAGCATCTCATCTGCATATTTGATCTTGCTAGGTAGATGGTAAATTCTTTGGCATGTGGAAGGGTAAACATATGCAAGGGGATAGCAACAGATTGCCATGCATTTAGAATAACATATAATAGTCCTTGCTTTTAAAAAACAAGGTCTTGGGGGAAAAGTACTCTTTAGGAGAATAATCATTCCATGTCTGGGCAAAACCTCACACAGAAATGCAATGTGTCATTACACCACAATATCCATCTCAGATATCAAAAGAGCTGACAACTGGTAAGAAATCTTCATCTCCTCAAACCAAATCACTATAAAAGTATAATGCTCTCGGAAAATGGCTCGAAATGATCGGATTAAGCAATAGGGCTTTATCCAATTTTCACATTAATGATACTGTGCTTGTAAGATTGATGCATTTCTCAGTTCAATTCGATGCAGTTCTTCAAGCTTCTTTCCTACCTTGCCGAACCCACAACACACAAGTCAGGCATAGACAAGGTAGCTGCCAACATATTCCCATGAGAAAGCTCTCTCTGCTTACCTGACATACAGTGACCTCTTCTGATTAGTCCTCAGGGAGCCGGACCCAGAACTCATGCTGTGATTCATCATCTGCTCACGCAGGTCATGGATTTTTGCCTCAAACCGAGCGTACTCTAAGGAGATTAAAAAAACAGAGAATAAAAATATTTCAGTTTTCTTGACCTATATAATCATTAGGGCTGCTAAATGCAAATTAATATTAAATTAATGAGTGTAAGGCATGTCCTGAAAATTGAGGTCTAATAAAACTTCACATTAATATATTATTTTAGGTAAATATATGCCCTCTTTATTGTGGTACCTGAACATTTCAGCACTGACTATGTGAAAAGCCAGATAGCTAGACCCAGTCTCCTGCAGTTTCAGGAAAGGAAAGGAGGTTTATAGTGTGTTACCAAATATCTTTCAGTCTGCAAAAAGAATGTTGAAAGCAGTTTTTCGCTGTATCATTCCTTCTTCCAAATGATGAGATACCATGTTAGGGGCAGTGGGATGATGCACTGAAGTTATTAATGAGTCAAGCATTCAGTGTAAAATCCCACCAAACTGAAGGAGATGTATCAAAGTCTAATTATCCCTGAAGCAGCTGTGAAATTGTTGTATGAGCAATAAGCCACCCTATTTTCCCAGCCCACTGAGGACTGGACCATTTCTTTTAAATAGGTGGAGCCATAGCTTGGTCTTAGGGTAGGTGATCCCAGAAACTCCAGACCTGTTTAAGCTAAATAAGAATGGTACGAAACCACCTCCCACACCTTCTTCTCCTCCACAGCTCTGCTGGTAGCTTTGTAAAACGTTGTGACCTGCTGACCAGCAACATGGGACCAGCGTTGGGCAGAGATTCAGCTAGAGGTGTATCATTTGGTGAGGCTCCTCTCTGAAAGGACAGCCTGGTCAATGGTCCCTCCTGCTGGCACATTCTGCTTGCTCATTGAATGGCCTAATAGGCTGAGTTTTCATTTGCAAGAGGAAAAGTTGAAGTTTTGGAGACAAGCTCTAATTCCTTGAAACTGGCAACCTAAAGGCAATGCTCCAGCAACACAGAGTCATAATTCAACCTAAACCCGGGAAATCTACCAACGCGAGCTAGAAGACTAACTTGAGGGGGTGTACAAAATCCATTTCAGTGAGTCAGTGACACTTTGAAGAGTAAGATGTTGCAGACTGATGCCAGCAAAGAGAAGAAGATGTTCCCTGCACCTCAATGTTTTATCTCACTGCCTGCTTCAAAAGGAAGGTCTACATTTCCCCCTCAGCAAGTCTGGAGTGAAAGAGCAGGAGCGAAACCAGCACGAAAGGTCTCCTCCCTTAAAAGATGGAGGCACATCACACCAGATCACACCATATCTCTGTTTAAGCAAATAAATCTTTACTGTGCATTTATGACCTATAGGTCTGCTCCCCGTTTGTTGCTGTTTGAGCTATGTGAGAATACTGTAAGACAGCAATAGTCTCATTTTCTCCTAGCAGAAATCTCAGCATTATTTTTGTTTGATCATTTGCCATTCGCGCTGGCTCGGTTTCCAGAATGTCTAGATGCTTTGCAACAACAACTAATTCATTTTATTCAGAGCCCTTTAACTTTTCATTGGGTAATAACATCTGACCTTTCCAGCATCCCACATTTTGCATAGACAGCAGCTACCTTCAAGCTGGCTTAGCAGGGTGGTTTGGTTTAGGCTTTTGTGTTTGGTGTTTTTCCCTTCTTCCTCTTACCTGATGCATTTTAACTCCCTTCCCATTGAGCTTCTTTGGCACCACCTACTGAGTTTGTGAAGTGTCAGTGGCTACTTTGCCAATCAGCTGGGAACCACTGCTGTGCTATAAGGCTCTTCAGTCTTCCCACATACCGATGACTTCACTGGCTGCAGCTGATATTCCGCATATCAGGAGAAGAGACACGCCTACATGCAGACTGCATTTCAGATTTATTCTGTAGCTTGTTTCTTGCTCATTTCTTTCACCTAGAGTACATCTTTAAACTTCTCAGTGATTTAAAATCCCAGATCCTCAGAGGAACTAAGGCTCCTACAAACTTCTATTGTTTTTTAAAGTGGAGTTTAGTTCTGAAGTATTTATCCCAGTGTAGGATTTGTTTGCTCTATGTGAGTCATATTTGTTCAATTCCCCCGCTCTAGGATTTATTTAGTAAATAATCATCTTCTGAGCAGGGCTTTGTTTAACTTATATTTCATTATAACAGATTTAATATTTTTTTCTTGGCAAATAGGAAAGGTGATCTTAAAAACAAAAAGCTTGCATTTCTCTTCATACGGTGTCAGTCCTCCGCATACAGACAGAATACTACGATTTTAAGGGTTGTTACTAGGTCTTCTTCATGTGTGGTGGATACACTGAAGACAGTGCACATAGAGTGTAATTTAGTTTCTTCGATGTTTTACGTCTGGGCGAGGCCAAAGATATGAATGGTCTACATCGGAGCAGCTGAAATGGCAGCTTTCCCTTTAATAAGTAACCATATCCCAGGCAGACTCTATGTGAGGTGTGGGAGTAACTCCCAGATTTAGACACCGATCTGGAGAGTGAGAAGAGAGAGTTGAAAATCTGACTCTCTCTAGCACAGCATCCAGCTATTTGCAACTTGAACACCAGCTCATGAGATACTTGGATGACTACAGCTTGGTCAGATGATGATATTATAGCTTGTGTTTTGACTTCAGACTGCGCTTGTAATTTAACTGATTTTAACTGACTGTGAATTTATTCAGAACTTAATAATCTCTCTTTTTCTTGAAGACATGTTGAAACCACAAGACATCTTAAAAAATTGTCTAAAAAGTGTGTGATGGAAGTTCAGGGTTCAAGCTACTGCTCTCTGCTTGATATTAAAAAATACTGAAGTACTAATGATAGTTCTGTTACTTTGTGTTCTTGAGATGTTTTTCCTTTGGACTGAAATACATAGATAATTTGAAAACAACTAAATTTATGGGCCTATATTTTCCTATAATACCACCTTCTTCATATTTATGCATCAAAAAGTACTGAAATGTGCACCTGTCCCTTCCTCCTGAGAAATGCCTGGAACCAAAAATTGCAAGGCCATCAGTGCAGGTAGTATTTAACCCAGCTCAGATCAGCTGCTTTAATCTCAGTCCTCCCAGTTCTCCTTCTGATGCCTAGATACTACAGTGACACCGGCATTTGAAATGCGAACAGAAAAAGAAAGAGTGATGCCCCATTTCTGCCATCAGAACTGCTACGGTAGTCCTGCCCACTGCAAAAAAAGTCCTTTTTTCTTAACACTTCTTTATATATGGGGTCATTCCAGAGGAGCTGTTTCCTAATAGCTTTTCATTTGCTAGGTGCGAGTAAGTGTCAGTGCTAAAGTCCAGAAAAACACTTCATGCTTCCTTCAAATTCAGCACTGAATCTCAATAACACACTTTGAAGGCTGCTACAAAATTAAAAGGACACTGAGGTTGTGACATGCCCACAAGAAATACAGTTAAAGCTGATTCACTAATTTCATGCCCTTTAAAGAAAGGGAGAATAAGGAACATATTACTGCTGAAGTGCATCATTAACAAAATTTGCCAAATTTTACTTAGCAAAATCCATCTGCAAAGGTCCTAGCCATTTTCAGATTCACTAACTCTGTTAGCTTAAAAAACTGATAAAGTTATGCGTTAGACTAAAAAGGCAAATGGGTGAGCAAACTGTAACCTACATTTCTACTGGGGTCAGACCTGATGGTATAATGGTTTGTGCTGGTCTGTGGCTCTGGAAGTGCTGTAAGAAACAGGGCAGATGAGACGGAGGGAGGTGTTTGTTCATCCTCCCCTCTATAGCTGGGTCAGGGCTCATGGCCGTGTAGGCAGGCTGCATTTAGCCATCCCAAGGGTACAAATACAACTCTCGAGCCCTGGAGATGCGGAACTTGTGACGTTGGGTGTGGGAGAGGAGATTGCTGCTGTGAGAAACAGCCTGGCTGCAGGGAGATACCAGGGAAATACCCTGGAGGTATTTAAAAGACGGGTAGATGGGGTGCTCAGGGACATGGTTTAGTGGCAGGATGGCAGGGTTAGGTTAACAGTTGGACATGATGATCTTAAAGATCTTTTCCAACCTAGATGATTCTATGATTCTATGATGAGAGCAAGGCCATTTTTTAGGGCTCTAGCACTGACACGTTGGGCTCTGTGTGGGCTGCCAGCTCCAGCAGTGCTGTCCCAAGCAAGTGCTCATTTTTCCAGGGGTCTATTTTCTAAAGTTGGCTCTGCTCAACTCTCTAGGCAGTCAGGAGAGAGAGAAGAGTCAGCTTGAATTGCTGCAGTGTACATTGTCTCCAAGCCCAGCCAAGGCCAAGACTGAGTGTATTTATCAAATACAGACACCACTTTGAACAACTGACATTTCTCTGCTTCATACAGGACCCATTAGCCTGAATATGTGGACAGGGAGATGGTGTTTTTCCTTCTACCTCATTCCAACAGCTTGCCAAGTGCTATATCTGGGACTCTCACATATTCTAACCTTAGGACATCAATGAAATCATTTGCCATCCCAAAGCACTTCCACATGTTGAAAGGATTGGATTGACCTTTGGGAGTAATCTTTAAACACTTTGAACCTTCTCCTTAGTTCACATACTGAGAAACCAAAGCAAGGCAAATGACCAGCCCCATAAAAAACCATCCCAAACCCCAAACCCTAACAGTAATACACTTAAGCTGAAACTTCAACTTTAGCTGACCAAGGTCTAAAATATGATCTACAAAATCCTGCCTAATCCACTTTGACATCTGAGGGTATGCAGACACCAACGTTTTTACTGCTGAAATGATTTAGATACCTAAAATCCTGACACCCCTTCTACAGCTGTGCAGGTGGGGAGGTGTTGTTTCAACACATGCACCCCTCCCTTTTGAGTTCCCTGTTGACTAGCTTTGGTGGTCCGCGATCTGACTCAGTGTGCTGGACTATGTGAGTCCAATTACTCAACACGTAAGTCTCTCCTCATGTTGTGCAGGAAAATGCTGGGAGTTTGGGGGATCCATGGTGAATGCCTGGACATTAAGGATGGTTGGGATGGGTGTTGCTGTGACTTAAGTCCTTCCATATATGTGGGGTGGAGGACTTTTTCAGTTAAAATAATTGAATAATAAGTGTATTGAAAGTTTAGCACAAGTTCTCCAAGTCACTGCAGAGATGGCCTAAAAGGTTATGATACTTCATAGAATCATAGAATGTTTTGGGTTGGAAGGGACCCCTAGAGGTCATCTAGTCCAACCTCCCTGCAGGGAGCAGGGACACCTTTTTAAGAAGATCAGGTCTTGGAAGTCTTGGGTACATTTGAGACACCAAAAGTGAATGCAAGAAACAAAACCTCAGGAAATTTTTAGGCAATCATAGTGAGAATCAAATAATTTCTAAATCTAAAAATAGTAAAGACAGAGATTTTATATCTGATGGTTTGATGCTACTTTTTGGCCCTATAAATAAAGAATAGCTGTGATAAATGAATAAATATGCTGCAGCTCTCCTATGAGAAAGAGTTGCAGAATTTTATAAAGCTACATTACCGTAACTTTTCACTTTTAAGTTTATAATTATAGATTATAGCTTTGATTGAATTTAGAGAACATGAAAATAAAAAAGCCCTGATCCTACAACTAAAGTGCAGTTAAGCAACTGAAATGCTGATGTATTATACAACAGTGAAAACTGTAGTTCAGCATCACAGTCCAAGTCTTTATTAGTCTGAACTGGCACCTTTAGAGAGAGAGTAATTCTTTCTGTCAGCAGGTATCAAAATTTGCTTTCCTGTGTAATTCAGGATCATCACTGTTTGCTTCTAGATGATAACAGATTTCCTAATTGCTGCTTTTGTGCTTCTAAAATAATGCATCTCTAACCCACTTCAGTGAATGGTGAAGCAGTGATGGCTACAACGCAATTGGGAGGTTGGAAAAGGCAGCGTATATCTCTCAGACTGTCAAGGGGTGGAAGGCAAGTAAAACTCAAAACTGTTCGGTTTTAGCAGACTACATTGGTTAAAAAACCAAACCAAACCAAACCAAACCAAAAGATTTTGCATTAGTTACAGAATTTTATCACCTCAAAAGGGTATGTCAAATAACTCTAGGCACTATAATAAAGGAATAGCTGCCAGACCAGCTTCTCCATCAGTATCAATTTGGCATAATTGCAGTGGATCCAGGCCAGCTTAAACCTTCTGAGATTTTCTTCTGTTCTGTTTATGGGAACACAAATTGTATGCCACTATGGCAAGCCATGAACTTACTGCCTTGGACATCTGAGTTAGCAATGTTCATGACGCTATTATTATAGTAACATTATTTATGCTATTTATGTAAATATTTTTTGTTTCCCTCTATGTCCTCTTAGCAGACTACTTGGCTGAATTGTTTACGATTTAAAATAATAGAAGAATGCATTTCTTCCTACAGTGAGTATTGCCCATTTCTGCCGTTTACCCACAGTGCTGTCCAGTCATTACAGTTTTACCCCTGGAGGTGAGGGGAAGGTGAGCAGACCAGCATCAAGCATTCAGACGACTTGGTCTGATTCTTGTTTTTCCACAGATTTACAGTGTGAACCTGGGCAAGTCATAAAGAGTAAGTCCTGGGCAGAGATATGGATGTTAGATTAACATTGTGTCTGGCTATGCCTGCCAGATCCCTATCATCTCACAGCTCTGGAAGCCCTTGAAACTACTGTAATACACATAAAAAGTGAGAGAGTGTGCAAAAAGATATGAACTGCCAATACTTTTGGTTAGTATTTTATGTCTTCTGCTTACAATTTTTTTTTTTTGTTTCAATTTTTGCTAAAAGTACCCTGACTGCTGTTTTTAGATGATTAGGAAGTCAATTGTATTGCTGTCTGAGGTTGCAAGCAACTGCACAGCAGGTTAATGATGGTGAAAAATCTTTGTGGTCTGTGGTAATTTCTGAACAAACAAACAAATGAACATACAATGGTTAGGTACAGTTCACTGCACCTTGGCTTCTTATATCTGCCTCTGCCATGTCTGGTGTTGGCCACTGCTAAGGACAAAGTTCAGGACAAGGCTGGCTTTGGATCTCATATTGTATGGAAAATTCTATGCTTTTAATAAGTCCAAAAGATCAAGTCAATTTAACATCAGCTAAGTTCATCAGTTGACAGGGAAAAATGCACCCAATTCTGATGCCATCAATAGGTCATGCAATAGTGTGCATTATTTATTGGAGAAAGCGTTGCTCAAAAGGCATCACCCCATTCATGATGCACTGAGCAACAGAACAAGTTATGCTGCTACTTCTTATCAGTCATATAGCTCCCCTGAGCTCACTCAAAGGAAATGAAAAACACAGATTTCAATACCAGGGAAGGGAAGATACATTAGCATTTTATTCATTTTTATTAGTTTGAATATATCTGCTTGTTTTTATTGGAATATTTCCAACACACCTTTTCAGAAACCTTCAAAAATGATGACACAGGCATATTTACTAATTTTACTTCTTGCTTTGGCCTTTAAAACTTCAGCACAGTAGGGCCATTAATGTCTTTGTTCTTTGATATTGTTTGCTTGTCTTCTTTTACCAGTATACAGGCATTTACACTGGAGCCCATCTTCTGATTAAGATTTCACCCTGTATATTTGTTCTGTAGCTGGCTTCATTGCCTAAACGTCACTAATAATTTTATTTTCATTTGCTTTATTGCTGAAGATAATGCTTCTTCCATCTGTTGCACCATTAGATACAGCCCTCATATTGTGTTATTTGTGAATATAAATACACCTGAAAAGATATCTTCCTCCCACGGTATGTTCAGGAGACTAATATCATGCTCTATTCTTAGTCACAGGGAATATAATTCCAATTGAAATTAGTCTCTGGAAGCTTTAGTTTCAGAGACTTCATGCCTCGTAATGAAAGAGATGTACTAAAATAAATCAAGCTATTAGTGAGTGACAAGGACTTTGTATCCCACTAAGGTGTTATTCTACTTGTTCCCTTAAAGCCTATCCTTGGCTTACAAAGCGTCAGCCTGGACTTTATAAGGTGGGGATTTCTTGCCGCTTCTTCCAACCATTGAAGTAAACCACAAGCAACTCAATAGCTTTTAAAAACAACCCTTCCTTCCCTCCTAAGATTTCAGGAACCTTTTTCCTGCACAGACTTCTACTGTATTCTCAAAAATTTATCCCCCTCTTTTTTTGACTTGATGCACCCCTGAACTAAACAAGACTGTTTGTGGCAGTTTTTCAAATTCCCCAAGGCTCACACTGAGCTAACATCTTGGACAAAATGTTGTGTGCACACATCTCCAAGGAAGAGCAAGGCAAATAAAGAGCAGAGAGTTAGACCTGAAACAATCCTATCACAACACACGGTCTGCCTCAGCAGCACAGTGTGAAATCTTGGGCACATCACTTCACCCCAGGCATCCAACTTGCACAGCCACGCTTGCCCAGCAGAGCAGCATATGTCTCATTAACCTTGATAGCTTTGTAGGAGTTACTGTTTTGTACAGTGCAGAAACGTTTCAAGTTATCTGGTGTTTTAGGCACAAAATGACTCTGTCAAGGTGAAAAAAAAAAAAAGCTTCCCTGCATCGGAATCCTCTTTCTTCAATAAATATTTATGTGGGACATTGCAAAGAAACAAACCCCATTTTCTATTAATAGCTAAGCTAATTCATTTAGCTATTTCATTGCTTCAGGCTAGTGGTGGAGGATTTTATTTTCAGACATTTATTCAATTTCCAGAATTCCCCAACCAAAATCATTGTCCTGGGGCAATTGTTACTTATTATTTTTGCTTCATTGCTTTTTCTTGCCTCTGCTTTTTACCAAGAGTAGTTCTATTTATTGGGAGATGAGCATATTACACTGATTAGCCATACCTTCTTAATGACCATGCTGGCTTAGCCTGCTTCCAGCTCTTAAAGACATGAACTGACATGAGGAAACAAAATACAGAGCTGACCGCTTCTAGAGTATCTTAGGCACGTCAACACAGGGAAGTCATTTTGGTGGTTGTGACCAACCCTGTATCTACATTGGGTAGATACTTCTCTTTTTCAGACCCTGATGGTAAAAGATTCCTACCTGCCTCTAGCTGTTTATAAATTTCCTCCTTCCAAAAGTCTTCTGAGTGCCCCACCTACCAGCTACATGGCTCGTGTGAGTTTTCCTAAACATGGTTCAGTAAGAATGAACTGGGTTAGCCTGTTGAGTCTATTTACGCTTACCTGGCTGAGTCTGATTGATGCAGACTAGAAAGCCCTTGGACACAAAACTACCTGTGAATGTGAAAAGGGCTGGATACAGTGATATGGAGCTGGGAGCAGACTGGGGCAGGTGGTATCTTCCCCAGTACTGTTGTATGCAGAAGATGCCGCCTTGTACTAAACCGTGTTAGGAAAAGAGAAAGGGTACAACCCTGCTTCATCATCTCCAGAATCAACAGCAACTTAATGGGACTGAGGAGACACCTGACCTGACTAGGAATTGTGCAAGAATCTTTTTGAAATGAATCTGGAAATGTAAACCAGCCAGACTGACCTGATTTTCAGACAAAAATGAAAAAAACCCCAACCAAACACACTTAAATCAGGGCTCAGAACTCCCAAGTGAACTTTTATGAAAACTTACATGAAAACTTTCACAGCTAAGACATCATATGCCAGTTTTGTACTTGTGCTCCATGAAATTCTGATATACTTCGAGTGGGAAGAGATAAAAAAGGGGTTCCTAAAAGAAACTTGGGGAAAAAAAAAGTTTCTTTCTGAAAATAGACTGGTGAGGAAGCTAATGGGATTTTATTAATTCCATAAACCAGCATGAAAGCTGTAGTCTACAGTAAAAAACCCCTCAAAACCACAACCCCCAAATCATTTAAAAATTATAAGCTAAAGCAGAATATTAACTAGTAGCAAGAATACCCATACTACCTGATGTAACTGTTTATATAACACAATAGCCTTACAGACTAGCAAAAAAACAGATCAGAAGAACCAACCAGAATCTTGGCAGAAGTGTTATGAAAATGGCAAAAGTGTTATGAAAATATATGTGGATATACCTCATTGGGTTGAACTGTTTCGCGATTATGATTAATACCATTTGCTAACATTGAATAATACTGTTAATAAATGATTCACTCCCTGACTTCAAAACCTGCCAGGTAAAAACTACCTCCCCCTGTAACCTTCACTTTCCTATACTCAGCTGTGCTGTCTTCCAGACAAGAATATCTTCAACTATCTCCTAAGGCTGTTTAAGGCTTATTCTATTGAATAAAAAAAAAGAACTGAGCAAAGACTGGAAACAAAACTATCCATTTTACCATTACAAAAAAATTTAAAAAATAAAAAAAAAGAAAAATATGCAGAAAGGAATGAAAAGGATAAAAACATTTCCACATGTGTATTGATCTTTTCTAAGAGGTGATATTGAGAGCAGCTGCCGAATTGTATTAGTTTGCTAGAGCTTCATGATTAAAGAGGGATTTCCATTTCTGATACAAACAGGTAATAGGGAATGGTTGAGCACATTACAAGCACATTAGAGTGAATTTAAACAAGACATATACATATATTACCTCAGGATAAGTCATGCTTCCTGCATGGGGCTCTGAGCAACCTGATCTAGTTAGCAGTGTCCCTGCTCCTGCAGGGGGGTTGGACTAGATGACCTCTAGGGGTCCCTTCCAACCCAAAACATTCTATGATTCTATGATTCTATGTCTCTCAGCTTATTATAAGGAATATTTTGAGTACTGTGCAATGAGATATCTAGGTTGCAAATATGTATG
This sequence comes from Egretta garzetta, assembly GCF_000687185.1. Classification (NCBI taxonomy): domain Eukaryota; kingdom Metazoa; phylum Chordata; class Aves; order Pelecaniformes; family Ardeidae; genus Egretta; species Egretta garzetta. The sequence continues at coordinate 448,380 of NW_009258388.1, forward strand.
TTGTGCAATTGGCCACTAATTTGACACGGAGGCTATTGTTCATGGTCTGGATGCTCTGAAATGTTGATTAACTTGAGCATCAGATCATGTAAAATTGGAATACTGTCTAAAAAAATCAATGTAATACCAACAAATGCCTTGCAATTACTGCTGATACTTTTGACCTCATCATTCACAGAACCACAGAAACCCACCTATATGGCGTAAGAGACTTAGGTCTCTTAATCAAGTCCAATTCCTGCTTTTACAGAAAATCAAAACCTAAAGCACTGTGCATAAACTGTTCAAATACTTTCTTATAATTAGTTCAATTTTGGCATTTCATAATTGTTGGAAGACCCCACACAGAATCCAGTCCTCCAGTGCTTAGACTCGTTCTTCTAACTAAATGCAGCTGAAGCTTATTTAGTGGCTTTTGCACGAGCACAGTTCCTCTGTGTAAATTGCTCTTTTCCATCATACATTGATTCTCATGACAGACTTACAGAGAGAACACAACTTCACCTACCAATCTCCATTTTGCTAAATAAAAAATCCAATCTTTGTTTCAGTCTTTTTGGGTGTGCTTGTCTCTCCTTTAGCTGGCTTTTTTATCCCTGTTGCAGTGTTTAATCTATGTCTTCACTGGCTGAGATAGCAGTGTCCTACATCATGCAATATCAAATGACTTCCTGAAAAATCAGACATATTGCATCAATCATATTCCTCTTTCTAAAAATTGAATGTATTATCAAAGACTGATATCAAGAAAATTTGCCTGTCTATACTATATTACTTTTTTATCCCATTTAGAATTTTCCTCGGTTTTGTTTCTAAAGGTATGTTTTAACGTACGTCTTTGTATGAGGAGAGGAGAGGGGTCTCTCTGAGGACTTATGAATCTCCAGATCTGGAAATCATTCATTTTTCTCCTTTCCTGATGGACAGTGTAGGTATACTTTTCCAGATAAAGAACTCTCTGTAGGTGAGTAGGTATTTGAGAGGCCCTTCCTACTCCCAGTGCCAGTTCTCCCATATTCTGTGATGGGGTAACCAGGTCTGCCTAACCTCAGCACAGCAACATCTTCCAGTTATACATCCCACCACTGGTCCTGTCTGCTTTGTAAACAATGTTATTGTATTACAGCCTTTCCATTGAGTGAAAACTGAAAATGCAAAGCTAGTTTGACAACATATACACCAGCGAATATTACTGACCACCAGGACTTAGGTAAAAAATAAAAGATATAGGTCAGTCCTACAGGAAGCAGAAGACCTCTGCTGTCTCCCTGCTGTGTTGGTGAGCCACGTTACGGACAAGACTTACAGACTGGTGGAAAATGGAAGTGCTGAAAAATTCCCATCTGATATCCAGGCTTCTTGTATTCTTTCATGATTCTGACAAGCATCCCAGAACAAGAATGATCACCTCAACAGCTTTTCCCAAGGACCAGCTATTTGTTCTCTGGAGTAAGTGAACGCTTTGGTATCCTAATGTTGTGGGTATTACTGGTTTATCAGTAGTTTTACACTCTAAAAGTGTAAGGTAGTTTTACAGAAAGTCAATTCAATGCATAGATATATATATATTTCATTGAATGCAAATATATATATGTAGAATATCTATATATATGGAATGCAGAGAGAGGGAGAGAAAAAAAAAAGGGGCTGTGTCAAATCCTATTTACTGGCACAGAATTTCCCACAGTTGCCAGCCCACAGCTAGCGACAGCAGTTGGGTTGCAGCACCATATGCTTCCTGGAAAGGCAAATTCTTTTAGACCCATTTTCAGTGGAGAAATCAAAATTTTTAATATAGTGACAGTTTTTCAGGACTGCAGTCTATGGCGTTACCCGAAGATTTATTTGGCATTTGCAGACTGTCTTTTCCTTTCCTGAAGAGGCCGTGGACAAAAATGGTGATAGTCTGTAATATTTTGTTGACACTGCTCAGCCTTGGTAGGCTGGTTTCTCCAAGGTGCTCTGATTTTCTACTTCACTACTTGTGACTGTCCAGGCTAATCCAGGTAGGAAAAAGCAGTGGATCAAGATGATCCCTTCACTTACATGATTAAACAGCATTTAGCACTGATAAATGTCACATCCATACAGCTTTCAAAGACAGTTTGGACAGGAATAGTCAAAACCCATAAACACCAAGGAATTTCTTGGAGAATGAAGAATGAGTTAAGTTTCCTATACACACTCTTCTAAGAAAGAGACACACTCAGATCAAATGAGAGACTCAGGCAAGGTCGTCTGGTAATGCATTATGGTCTGGGATTTGTGATCAAGTTCCTAAATGTCATTGTCATTGGGCAACCGACTGCGCTTTCCGAAGCAAATGGAGATGATTTAGCTTAGACCGCAATGATAAAGGGTTGTATCAAATTGCACTGCCTAGCATTTTCCAAGAAGAAACAGCACATGCTCACATGGTTTGCCAGGCATCGGGAACTTGCAACTGGAGCATGAGCCGGAGCTCTCAGAGTGAAGAGAAGACAGAGAGGTTGCCAGACAAGGAGCAGAAAGGCCTCAGGGGCCGTAAGTCACAATTGTATCTTTTTACAGATGTCTATCTAATTTATTCTTAAAGATCTCCAGAGATGGAAAAACTTCAACCACCCCATCCTGTTCTGGTGCTTCACTCTTTCTCTGCAGCTGCAGCTTTTCCTAATGTCTCATCTGAAGCTTTTTTGCCGCTTTTTAAGACCATTCACAATGAATACAAAAAAACCAAGATGGCAAACTGAAATATTTCAAAACTAACACTATAGTAAAATTACAAAAAATAGTGAAAAAGGGCAACA
>NW_009258388.1:451188-458534 GCF_000687185.1 Egretta garzetta
TCTCAGAAATGGGACCTTAAAGAAAATTACTGTATACCAATTGGGACAGACGAAGCTCATTACTGCCAGTGGCCTACATGCTATAAAATGGGTTAGTATTGCTATACAGACCTTTTTGGTGTGTCCCTGTAATTAGCACAAAAATATTATTATTTTAATTAACTGAATCCCCTAGCACCTAGTGCAGTGTTCGTGGCTGTAAGCAGGTTAATGTGAAAATTAATTTGTGCTAATTCACACAAGATCAGTGATGTCCAAACCAATCTGGCTGCAGTGGCATTTTGTGGAATATCAGTATTTTCCTGTTGACTTACACAAGGCACTGAAACTTCAAGAATGTCACATACACCCACCTTAGCTTTCACGTGTGATAAAACTCTTGTGATAGTTCTCTACCTTCTTTGGATAAATTTATTGTGAAACTCACTCCTAAGTGAATAAGCAATGTACTAGCTCTAGACATAGAAATTAATGGGATAAAAGATTTGAGCAGCTTCTTTAGCCTGTACAAGGGGCTAGTTGATCTCAGCACAGACTGTTCTCCAGCATGAGTTACCTTTTCATCTTGAGAGGGTCATGTTTGACTTCTAAGGCAAAGCATGGTGCCGCATACACACGAGAAAGAAGATAAAATTCTGTCATGCACAAAACCTTAAGTGCAAGAGACTGTAAGAAAATTCAGAGGGACTTGCATTCTCCCCTTCTTAGTCATAGGCAAGATGGGAAACTAATAAAAATCCACTACCTGGAGGACTGAGAGAGAACATGGTTGAAGTCGAGCCAAATCAGGGGGCGGCTCAGTGTTAAGGGACAGGAAGAGAGAAGATAACTGGTTTCTGTGTCCGTTGCTTTTTATTCCTCCACTGAAAAATAACATCTTGCAGTGGACAGACAATTTCTATCCCCTGCTAACATTAGGCTGAAGAAACATTGTCATCACCTGCCAGCGTAATAGGGCAAATGAAGCTTCACAGCTTGAACTAAGCTGTCTTGTAGCTGTGACTATTCTTGCACTGTCTGGACAGTCACTAGCTACGCTAGGAATGGCTAATTAGGGTTTTTTGCTCTCTCTTCTGCAGTCAGTGTTAAACTAAACTTTTGCAACTTGCCTAGCTCGCCTTTCTTCAAAGGACTACAGTCCCATATGAATGTTTTTTATGAATATCTAGAACCATTAATCCTTAAGTTTAAAGCTGCAGTCTTTGGTCATCCTCCCGCAAAGATGTGCTCCCACAATAACGCAAAGGAAACAGAGCGGGATCCTCACAATCTCATCCTGCTCCCAGACCCCTTCTTGTTCACTGCCTTCCCACCCTGTACCTTGAGGTGGGCTGATGACAGGGGATTCATAAAGGCTGATTTCAGCCTGGTGGAGTTACAGAATCACAGAATGACAGGGATTGGAAGGGACCTTTGGAGGTCATCCAGTCCAACTCTCCTGCTAAAACAGGTGCACTTAGAGAAGGTTGCACAGGACATCATCCAGGCAGGTTTTGAATATCTCCAGAGAAGGAGACTCCACAACCCCCCTGGCCAACCCCCCGGTTAGTCTTTTAGGGACCCACAAGAGAGGCTCACCTGCAGCTCAGTACAGGGCTACCATCCTCTAGAGGACCTTCTCTCTCCACTTAGTACAGGAGGAGCCTGGTGGATCAGCCTTCCTTGCCCTTGCCAATAACAGCAGGGTTTTTGTCTGTGCCCTTTCTGTCCCCTGTTCTCAACACAACAAATTAAAGCCCTAATTGCCCCCTCTCTTGACCCTTTCTGTTACAACCCGAGCACGTAACTTTACAAAACACCGCATTTTATGCTAAAACTAGCCTATGGGTCTCTGCCCCCACCACCCCATTGGTTGGTGGGACTAGAGTTAAAGATTAGCCCTGTTTTTAATAAGCGTAACAGTGGGGGCAGTGAGCTGTGGCAGGGAGCTGGGTACAACTGGGCAGAGGAGAGATCTTAATGGCAGGGTTAGGTTTAATGGTTGGACTTGATGATCTTAAAAGTCTTTTCCAACCTAAACGATTCTATGATTCTTAGCAGCTTTACCAGCCCCTGCAGAGCAAGGAAAGCCACAAAGCTTCAGGCTTCCCAGCTCCTCCATCCCCTTTGCTGCTCCCCGCGCCCATCCATAACCCCACCGGAGGCTTGGCGACAGCCAGGGATCCTCCCTGCACCTCCCACAGCCCTCAGTGGGTTGGGGAGCGACAACTCTGTATTTCTCCACTTGCAAACTGCCCAGCGTATGCCAACATGCCCTGTGCCTTGTTCCTTGCCCATCCGGAGTGGTTAATCCCTGCATTTATTTCCTCCTCTCAGTTGTCTGCCTCACCTCTCCACTATCCCTCTTAAATTACCTGTAAAATATTTTTAAAAGAACGTATAAGCCTGCTTCCTCTTCCTTTTCTTCAGTCTAACTGGTCTTTTGTCTTTTTCCCAAAGCCTTTGGTGTCCTACCCATTCCAGATCTGGCAGGGTCATGAGGTTCTGAGGACCAGGGAAATTTGATTTTCCTTTCTAAATAGGCATCTGAGGTTTTTTCCTGTTTCCCTAACTTCTGCCAGGTATTGAGCTTGTTGGGTCCAATTTGTCTCCATTCTTACCTCAGATACCCATCTGAGGATGGATGATTTCAGGTGCAATTTGCTATCATTACTCTAACTTTCCTTTTCACAGGGCCATTTAGTTGAAAGACAAATCAAGTTGAGAGAGGCTGAGTTGGGAGCAGAAACAATAAAGTGAATAAAGGGCAGTGAAACAAACTATCTTTTCTAGAAGATGTAACGTGAAGCTCTCTCGAAGGTAGGCAGGTCACATTGGTTTAGATACCTTAATTTTTTAATGGTACTAAATATGTACTGTAAATATGTACAGTTGTAAAGGACAATAGATAAAGCTTTGTTGTTTTATTAAAGGTAAACAGAAAGCAGAGAATAACTTACTATTCCTAGCTTAGAAGACATATCAGAGAAGGTCCTAATGACACTACAAACACAGCTTTAAAATCTTTTATAGTCAAGCTTTCAACAGGGCATAATAGTTCAGTTCATTACAAAAAAATATGTCTTTGAAATTACGAGCCTAGTTTGACTTTCATGTGTTATTAGCTCTCAGTGGAACCGAAGCATTTAAATTGATTGTAATGAGACATTAGCAGACACTGTTACTGCAGCGAACCATTCCTGTTTTGAGACGGCTGGCTCAGGAGGCCCCTAAAAGCATCCCAACAGGCAGCGAGCATCATGCTCTGACAAAGGGAAACAAAAATCAGCTTTGTAGGGGTCTGCCCCGCAGCTGGCGTCGCTGGGCAGAGCCTGCCAAGCCCCTGCTCTGAAGGGCACCAGCAAAGGAGGGCAGCGCCCTTCGAAGGGCGGGAAAGGGTGCCAAGGGGATGGCCGGTTAAATGCACATATGCTTTTAAACATATGCAAATGAATTTCTGCCAGACAGTGAAACAAAAAGAATTAAATCTCTAGTAAAATTAAAAAAAAAAAAGAAAAGGAGACCAAATCAAAGCACTTCTCAAAGCAATAATAATAATCATTACTCACATATCTTTGACACCAGGGTGCTGAAGGTGAATCTATTCTGAGAATTATAAGGCTCCTTATCTTGTGACTTCTACCTCATCTCCTTCATTTTCAAAAACCTTTCTCACCCTTGTCCACCTTTTCTAGTTTCTGCTACAGTTTAAATACAATTCAATGAATGACCTATGTCAGTGGCTCTCTTTCTTTTTTCTCCCCTTACCTTTCTTGATTTCTTTGCTATTCAGTAATGCCAAAAGCCTGGAATAGTCTCTCACAATTACTCTGTTTTCATGAAACTTATAAAAATCACATAGCTTTAAGACTGTCGTCGATGCCTGTGCGTGTATATACACGTCTTTTTGTTTATTAATTTATAGTGATTGTGTAACCTAAATTTCTAAGGCAAGTACCCTGGAAAAAAAGGATTATGAAATATTCTGAGGAGAAGCCTTTGCAAATGTGACAGCTGCCAAGAATCACCATGACTTTTGTATTCCTCCTTCCCCAGAGGTTACTGTTGTTGCTGGCCGAGGAAGGAGCTGTAGCGTGCTCGTGAAGGGCAGAAAAGGCCGGGAGAAGGCAGAATTGCCCTTTGGCAGTCTGATGGCTTGCTGGAAAGCTTGTCAACCTTATTTACATTTTAATTTGCATGCCAGCCTCTACAAGGCTTTATATTCGGATTCTGCTTTAAAGTATCTCCTTCACTATAATCACCACGACCTTTACATGTATTCCCCCATTACCCTCTGGGGCTGCAGCCCCGGCTCACTGAGCTATCCAGAGGACTAGCAGCAAGAAATGTCAGGCTGAGCATGACATTTATCCAAACAGTTGGCTGCTCATAAGGTAGTCTTTTCTTAATGGCTTTTTTTTTAATTTTTATATTATTATTTCCTGTAGGAGATCAAAGAGGCGTGTGGGCAATGGTCACATCCTGCTAAAGGAGAGTGCTGAGGGAAAAACCCCGCTTCTTGAAAGACAGGAGCAAAACTGGCAGCGTTCATCACCTGACAGTGGCTACCCCGAGAGCAAAGAAGGCAGGAGGGATGAAAGTGGGCAGTGACTGATTACTATTGACATTATTTTTACCGACAGACTGACAGCAGAACTTGGCAGGATTATGCCCACTGGCTAGTGAAGAGGAGCACTGCCATAAACATGCCCTGCTCCAGAGGAATCACAGCACAGGCACAGAAGCACGGTGCATGCAGTAGCCCCCAGCCTGTCAAGCTGCTACAGAAATACGCGGTCTTTCTTAACACCCAAAATAATGCCAGTTGAAAACACACACAGATTATTCAGGGTTTTATGAGAATTACCTCTGTTGTACCTCTTGGTCATTACAGAAAAGACTGTAGTGAATATATTTTGATCAAGTAAAGCTTTCAAAGCCACTGAAGTATCCCTGGCATACAGAGCGGTGTTTTTATTGTTACTGGCTAATCCCGACTTTCTAATGAATCCAGCGCCTTGGGATTTCCAAATACAGAAGCATTCTCTTCTCAGAGTTAGAGATAACACCTCTGGGGATATGGATATCATAAACAATGCTAACTCCATAACTTCTGAATTTTTGATTAATTTTGACATATAAAAGAAAAACTTTGTACCCTGTGACTATGAACAGCCATAATAAGAATGAAGCCAAGGTGGGCCATGCTGTTTAGAGTTAACATGAAGTGCCGTGTTTGGAGGGAAGGAGGATTTTTTCCTAGGTCAGATTGCAGGGACAGTAAGACCAGAGTTCCTGTCACATATCTGCTTTCTGGGACCATCTCAGAGCTTTAATAATACATTCCACAGTATCATAGGGAACCTGTTTTTCCCTTTCTTTCGAGTATCCACTTTAATGCATCATCATAGAATCCCACATTAAATAAATAGCACCATGTCTGATTCAGCGTTTGCCAGTCTTTCCAAAGAAATAAATGGGAAAGTCATCAGGGCAACATCTGAACTTTTACATTTTAAAGAGTTAATTTCAAGTGTTTAGATAGCAGTGGGGTAGCCTTATCAACACAGCGAGTGGAGAAGATTAACGTGTTACACATCTGTGTGAACATAGCAACTTTTTTTCACTTTAAGACAAGAAAGTTTTGTGTTGGCTTCAGGTTGGAGGAGAACCAAGGTGCAGGATAATTCTTCTGAATTCTACATTTCCTCAAACCTGTAGATGCAAAGTGATTATATCAGCACCAGTCCCTTCTGTTCCATAAGATAGTAGGTGTCCATGATAAGAGAAAGAAAAGACTTAGTTTTTATTTTTTTTTTGACATCTTTGAGTATTTGACTGGTCTGTTTACCACAGGTCAGACACCCTTTATCATAGGGATCTGTCACTGCAAGCACGAAGATATATGGATCTGAAATGCCATAATTTCTGGTGGATGACACCATGCCGTCAGTCTGTAATTTCAGTGCTGGAGGTTTTATGTCAGTCTCTCTTATCCTTGATCTGCCACAGATTCTTAACTCAGACTGCTGACCTAAGGGCAGAATCTGGCCTGGCTACACGATGGCTGAGCTGAGGACCTGGGAAAGAAATGGATGCATGAAACACTGCAATGATATCCCTATTTTAAGCCTTGTCATTCTTCATCACAATTTTACTAAAAAGTTTCGAAGGCATCGCCATGGACAATGACAGAAGAAACAAAACAAATCTGGAAGGGCTGTGACATGCTGCCTCCCGCTGAAAAGAAACTAAACTTCTGAAGAGATCCAGGATCAAAGGACCTGGGAAATGTCATTTGGACGGTACTTCTATCACGTTACAAAGCTCCATGCAGCAAGTATGGGAGAACAAGCTCTGCAACAGATCAGAGCCAATTATCAAAGTAATCCCATTTGGCCATAAAAATATCTAGTCATTTAATACTGCTAAGCCTTGTTTGTAATCACAGAGCTTAATGAGAACAACTTACACTGAAAGGAAAGAAGGGAAATCTCTGGAGTAGAAAGGCTGCTAAAGAGGACATTAACAAATGCAAGTAAATTTGAGGTTTTAACTTCTTTTATGTAGGCCATACGCTATTCATAGAGGATTTTTTTTTTTTTAATCAGCCAACCCAATGCCAAAGCCAGCTTCAAGATTATGAAAGCACACTTTTGTTTTCATACTCTGTGCCATGTAGGCTGGTCTCTCAATTAAGGAAAGGTTTCTTTTGTTTGAATGAGATTCAGTTTAATTTCTGGCAGGCAGATTTCAGAAATAATTACCATCTATAGAAGGATGAATAGCAGATGAATCTATAATTCTCATTACCCACCAGAATTTCAAAGTGAACTTAAATTCTAAGCAAGCATTTGGCAGATCTAAATAAAGGAGAAAAGGTATTGGACAAAGGTAGTATGGTTTAATTCCAATCTTGAGTAACATGAATTTAGCAATGAGTGGGACCTAACATCTGGGAAGAGCCTGAGAAGTATTCTCAGAATGCTGAGAAGGATTCACACATCTTTTGAGAAGTCTGGCTGCTCTTTATCGTGTCTAAGGCATATTGGATGTCACACCCCAAACACTAGGGAATGGTTTGGTCAACAGTGCACATTAGTGCTACGTGTTAAAGATTTTAGCCAGCTTACACTGTAAATTCCTGATGGAGGGGAGTGAAGAAGATGGTTCTCAGTGGTTCACAGGGAAAGGACAAGAGGCAATGGGCACAAATTGAAATACCAAAAATTCCATTTAAACATTAGAACAAACTTTTATTCTAAGAATCATTGGGTGCAGGAACAAGTTTCCCAGTGCTTGTGGAACTTCCATCTGCAGAGATATTCAAAACCTGACTGTATGTGACCTTGAGCAACCTGTTCCTG
>NW_009258388.1:458602-486776 GCF_000687185.1 Egretta garzetta
CCTGCTGACTCTGCTAGAGCAGGGGTTGTTGGACTAGGCAACCCAGCTGCCTTCCAGCCTTGACTATCCAGTGATTTTCTGAAAGAAGGGGTCTAATTCTCTGGGGTTATATACAGATGTAACATATAACCAAAGCTCTTTCTCCTCTTCTACTTAGAAATACAGAGCTGGCAAACCCCACTGGCAAGATAACATATGGTTAACAACTTCAGTCCTTTAGAATCCAAAGATCATTAGAATAAATAAAATATTACACTTAGCTGTACTAGTGTCTCCTGGCTCACATTATCCTCCCTGGTGACAGTGCTGTTGAACAACTGGGTATGGCAATATAAAGGTTTAATATCCGGCTATATTTAATGTCAAACACCCTGATATTGGCAGTGCCCACGATGGCTACAGGTCTGTCAGCATTTTCAAAGCTTTATAACAGCCATAAAAAAAATCATAGAGTATAGAAATGAGTCAACCAGTACTTCTAATTGCTGGCATTTAGCACCAGAGATGATGACTAAGAATCTATATTTGAAATACCTGGAGTTGGTGGAGTCCAAGTACAAATCCTGGGGATGATCAACTAAGCACTACATTTTTGTGAATTAAATAAACCGAACAGTGTGCAGCTTACTGGCTGTAGAACTTACTTCCAGGTGAGCACACTTATTCTGCACATGTGCTACAAACATATTCTGCTATTTTGCAGAATGAGTAGTGGTTTGAGCTGCTTTTCCCTGAATCCAGAATATCGCCATGTTTGGCATTCAGCTTCCTGCCCTTTCACCAGCAGAGGTGGCTGCATTTCACATTTTCAGAAATAATGTTTAGGAAATTCCCCGGGGCATCATTTTCAATGGCAGATGTCATGTGTCTCATATGCTCAAATACAGTTTGACAGCGTTTCAAATGGTCTTGCCTTTCTGCTTCAACCAACCCTACCAAAAATGTAGTTGAAACAAAAATTTAGGGAATTAGTATCATGACGTCTCTCTCAGATGCTTCTCTGTCAGAGAAGGAGCTTCACTAAAAAAAAGGATGTCCCAAGGATCATACGTTAAATTTATTTTTTATATGGCAGCTTATGCTATGTATCCCTATGGCAGTTTATGCAATTTATCTGAAAGAAGGCTGATATTCCGAACCACATGCTAACATATTTTACAAAAGCATCCTGAAGTGTTTCACAAACTTAATGCAGTACAAACACCATATATCAATGGTACCCACCTCAGGGATGTCAGTCACAATTACAGAAGTGCTGCAAGTAAATCAAGGAACAGAACAGTGGCTAAATTAAAATGGTGCTTGATCTGCAGATTGAGTAGATTAATTGAATGATAACTTTATCTGAAAGACTTACAGGTAGTTTCAGAGTCATACTCAGCAAGAGGCGTATCCACCAGAAGATGAAAGGCTGCGTCAGCCCTCACAGATGTTAAGCAGAGGTTACGGCAGACATTGCACACCTTTGCGTTCTCAGGCAGGTCTTTGATTTGCGTGATTTTAGTTAGAGATAAATGGTGTGAACAAGATCAGAGCCAGGCTCTGTATGTTTCCAGATCAGCGCTTAGGCCTTTACAATCTCCATTACTTAACTGAGCGAGCGAATTTAGTGTTTGAATTCCAGATACTCACTTGTGTGTTAAACTCAAATGTCTAATTTTTGCTGGGAAAACCTGTAAATTAAATATGTTTCTTCACTGAAAAATCAACCTTTTAATCTAAATACAATTTAGATTGTATTTAGCCACTAGGGATACCATTTTTCAGCACAGATATTCAAACGTTAGCCCCTCCTGCCCCTCTTCTCTCCCTGCCTCAGATGACAGTTTTGGGCAACTGAAAATTGAGGGGGAGGAAAGGGAGGAGCAGTGTTGTAAATAATTTGGCAACCAACAATTAAAATGTTTTCATCAAATGTTTCCAGGTGTTATTGAAATTTTCACTTCTAGGCTGCTGCCACAAATCTGAAAGCTTTGCAGCAATGTAGAAGAATATGTTTTTGTCAGCAGTATCTACTTACAGTTTTATTTTCTGACTTTTATTTCTTTTTCATAATGATTTCTTTCTCCTACAAATATTTCTGTTTATATGCTAAAGATGACAACAGGAATAAGGAAAAAAAGAGTTTATACATATAGGCCTGAACAAACTGGACATATTTCTGGTATTTTGAACCTCACATTTACATGAAATATCAGGTATATTTTGCCTTCATGGTATATTTTAAAATTATTCTTAACTATACCAAAATTCAGCATAGTCTAAGGTGTCAGGTAAGGTAACCCTGGGGAAAGGTATAAGGGGTAAAAGAAAGACTGAAGACAAAAGTGTTATTATTGTATAGATTCAAAAGAAAGGTAGTTGATTACTTTTAAGTAAAATGAGTCTTGTTTAAGTCTTCTTTAAGAAAAATTTAACTAAACCAAAACATTTTTCTTCCTATGTTTCAAATCTTAAAAATACCTCCCATGATAACTATAAATCATTAATTCTGAATTAAACTTTTTTGTTATAACTAGTTGACAGGCCTGCAGAAAACATCTACAGCCCAAGCTTGTTTCTTCCTCTATTAACCAAGCGTACCAAAAATAAACTGAAACAAAAAATGTCACTGTTTCAGTCTCAATAAGTCTAGGTGCTTCTTTGGCCAGCCACTGACTCACACTGTATATTAAATATCTCAAACAACTGAGGTAAAATGTTGGCTTTGAAGGCTTATGAATAGTGTAGGGCAAAAGCTAGACTAATTTATGAATTGTAGATAAACCTGAACTAAAATTTACATACGCACGTCACAGTAATTCCACTGGAAAATGCATAAAAATATACAGTCCTACCTACTTTCTGCCCTCCGGCCCTTCTACTTTTGCTATTTCATATCACTACCATTCAATACCTATGCACTGAAATGAATTTAATAAAAACAAAGCAGAATTTATTCACATCTCTGAAAAGCCAGGAGAAAGCTATGAGTGTTGTCATTTCAGCAGTCAGGTGTGAGCAGCGAGAAACGAAAGAGTAAAACCAAAGATATTTGAGTGCAAAATACTTGCACCACATCAACTTACAAAGGCCAAGATGTAATTGCTACCATAAAAATATCTGAATTGCTTCAAAAAGTCATTTGAGGAATTCTGTAAAACTGGATCAGTCTACCATTATAACTCAAAGGTGATAAAATTTGAACTGGAAAAGAAGAAACCCAACATGAACAGGAAACATTTAAATTACATTTAGTATGCCTGAACAATTTCTTTAATTCAAACAAGAACCTTTTAGAACATATTTTGAAAATTTTAGGGGTTTTAACTGACAAATTGTAAAATATTGTCAAGTGAAAGCAATTCCATGCCTGGAAAACCTGTTTGGTATGTAGGAGTGCTATTTTCTCGCTCCTTTGAAACTTGTTTCTGTGTTGGATGGGTGTATTTCACTGAAGTATTTAACTCTTGTGGTTGTACCTCAAAGAGGAGAAATACAGCCAACTGCTGGCAACAGCTGAGCTTCACCTAATGCCACCTACTAATAATTTTACTTTGCATTTCTGAACTACAGCCCAACCCCAAGCCAGCAGCAGCCAGTGTACGCTGTCATTTCTCTACGCAATGTGTATCGGAAACACCCACCTGAGAAGGGCAAAGAGAGTCCACAGGACATTAAGCAGATAATTTTGCCTGCTCCCAGTTTTCCATCTGCAATGCCAGATTTCTTTCTCAAGGAATATTTTGGTAGTGGAAGATGCAGATCTACTACTATAGAAAAACTGAGATTGACAATACTATAAATAAATACAGAGAGGATAAAATACCATTTCCATGAAAAGGTACCGTATCCTGAGGGTGATGGTGTTTATGTTTATACCTTCTTAAAACAGCTACAAGTAGGTTTTTTGAAAGAAAGTAGAGATTTTCTTTAGCGAGTAACACTTTCCTTACTTTTCCTAGGCACCACTAGGTAGAAACATTTGCTCCTCAGTATTACTGCCTGCTCTGAATGTTTTTTCTACTCATTGTACACATTACTGCACATAGTGAAAATGCTTCTAGGAGTACAATTTACTTAAAATATAGAAATTAATAGCTATAAAAGAAAAAAAATAACAACAAAGTACACTGATTACAGCCTGCCTGGCTAGTTCAGTCGTTCAGCTTCAGCATGTGGCTGCACACAACACAGTTCAATCAGTTCTTTATTATTTGATAATGTTAAAGGTTATTACCACAACACAAAAAAGGGATAATAGCAGGTTCTTAAATTAGCATTTGCTTAGCTCAAATGCCAGTGCACTAATCTCTTTCTTTAAAGCCTAGCACAAATAGTACTGTAAATCATGTTTACAGAGCGGTGGGTTTCTGTCATCTTCCCAACAAGGAACATCTCATTGGGAGTACAGTAATGAATTAGAAGGGACACACCATGTCCCATTCTGTCACTTCGCACGTTCTTCAAACACAACACCCTGACCAGTGTGATGTAAAGATGACATTAATGCTCAATATTTTAAAACTGTTGCCAATCCAGATTACACTCCTGCCTGGCTAAGATAATAGGAGAGTCCTGCTAACACTATGAAAGTATTCTGGGAATGAGAACTCGATCTGCAGTTTTATCAAGCACCTGCATAAGTGCATTGCTAATTCCCAAGTAGAAATATGGTGATGCATAAGTTTTACCCTGTAGTACAAAATAAAACCTGTATATTAATATTAAGCTTTCGGCCACCAACTGGTAACTTGAATTTGCGCAGGGCAGAAGGCAGCACACCACTGTGGTTTAGACAATGAATGGCTCTGCTGCAGATGAGCATCACTCCTGTGTGCATACTGGCAAGTGGAAAGACAAATGTTCTCCATCTTTGATGATTCCAGGCAAGACAGAACACTAAAGACCAGAGGAGCAGCAGATATTTAGGACTGCTTTCAGCCTGCAATCTGATGGGATTACAGCCACTTTCACGTAGGGCTATATAAGAGGGTCTCCACAGAATTTTTTTCTTCTACACATGGTGACGATACAGAAAAGATGAAAAGTGTTCATCCAGAGCAATGCACAGTGTCTTCCAGTGCAGCTCATTCTTGGGACATGTGTCTAATACTTGCCTGCAGGATTCAAAGTTGTGGGGCCTTTACTAGGGCTGATCCTGGATGTGAGTTGTATCCTGCTCCTATATTTATGGGGAGCTTCTCCATAGGTTGTAACTATTCTGTGATGGAGACAGAGCCATAGCAACCAGCACCCTTCTGACCATGGATGTCCCCTGAAAACATGGAGAAACTCCAAAGAAAGCTGATACTAGCAGCTTGTCTCTTGAAAAGGACCCTTGACTGATATTGTTTGTGTTGTTGGTCATCTAGGCTACATCAAATGCCATGCAGAAAGCAGAGCATTTGTATCACTTCATTTCATTGACATCTGGCTCCTACTGATTTCTGGTGCTGATCTCCAGAGCCAGCTCTATTGCCCTGGAGCACACCCTCCTCACCTGGGAGGTTTCAAGGACAGTCAGATCTGCTTGTCATTGTAACCATCTGGCAGAAAGGAAGGTGCAGGGGTTATGCACCTTGCTTTTATTTTTTTATTTTTCCACAGCAAAACCTACTTACATTAAAAGCTCCTTTTTTTTCTTTTTTCTTTTTAACATTAGCTTAATGTATCCAGATGCCAAGACACTGAGAGCCACTAAACAAACCAAGCAATTGCATCCACAAACAAATTAAACTTAGCATTTATGAGATGTATTTTGCTTACAAGTGAATCTTTCATTGTTTTTATAGCTTGAATATCCTCTCCCCCTTTTAGCATCACACAAGATCTAAAAAAATCTCTTCTGCAGGATTAGGCCTTTGCATGTATTTCAATCCCGGCACAAAGAACAGACCACCATCAAAGCGCACGTCGTGTTTATGAACATGCTCTCTCTCTGCTCCAGTTGCCAAATTTGTTCCTGTCATGGACCGAGTGTTCCATAATCCTTTAAAATGGTGTTTCTCTGCCTATTTATCTGGCCATACAAAAAACTCTGCTGCTTTTCATTGACACATCATCTTTTACTATCTTTTATCTCTTCCCTACCATAAAGTTACATTGGCTATTCCCAATATTGAGGATACTACATGCCTAACCTATCATTCCAACCCATTTTTCCACTGAAGGACTTCTCCCTGAAAGCTCATCACTATGATTGCCGGTGTCTGTGTGGCTTCGTTTCACATCCGTCATGCCTACTGAATTCAAATCTGAGAATGCTGCAAAACAGCATGAGATGTCGCTCTATCAGTCTCTTCAATAAAAAGTAAGAAGAGATTTAATATACAGTTAATAGTTTTCAGTTCTATGCACTGGAGCTTTCTGTACTCGAGACTCAGTATCATAAATGTATTCCTTTATTTAAAAGTATATTTTGTGTACATGTGTGCTTGAAAGAGGAAAATAAAGGTGTTACAGGCACACAAATGTGAGTTTGCACGCCGCTGTCACAATCTCCAGCCACTTTTGACACAGACAAAAAGCACGGTTGCACAACTACACAGTCACACATTAGCTATATTTACTGCAAACTGAAAAATAACTCTCCAAAGAGTAATGCACGGTTATCCAATACCCTATTTCACCAAAAATGTCGACCGTCAGCTTCCATGGGACTTCACAGCAAACCTGCAGGTCAGTAGACCTGAGGTATTTCAGACCAAAGAAAAAAGAAAAAAAGATCAATTCCAAAGCTAAGGACTTTCATCCAAGATGTTTCCCCCAGGCATCTATGTTTTATACAAAAGATAATCTGAACACAGGTGCCTTGGCTGGTTTCAGCCGTAACCAAAAGGCAAAAGCTGAGAAAGATTCCTCTTGGAGAGCAGATTTCTGCTACTCCAGAGTGCTATGCGTCAACCCTAAAATATTGTCTCTATTCAGAAATGAATAGGAAGCCAACATACTTCTTGGGGTTGTGGCGTAGAGAGTTTCCAGCAGGGTGTACCAGTAACCACGCTGATGGCTGCTACCTGGGCCAGCCCCAGTAACTAAGGGGATTTCAGGCACGGCGCACTGCGTGGAGGCAGTGGGAGGCATGGATCACAGCAGCAAATTCATACCCAGATAAAACAACTGTGTTCTCCAGACCAGAGAGGATTTAAAATACAATCCTTAGTCATTGCTGTTTTCCTTTCAGCAACGCTCCCAGACTATGACCACAAAAGAGCAGTAGGCATGCACCCAGGATTAAAAGTGATTTTTGCCATGTCCTCTGGCTATTTTCCATTTGGTTGGCCTCGGTCTTATCTGGACTGAACTTCAAGAAGCTGCTCTCATCTGTGCCCAGGACTCCATCCCACTGCCTGCAGACTGAACTGGTTGGTAGCTCAATTTACTGTGTTACAACAAATAGTGAGTCTGGAGCTCTGGTGCCCACAGGAGCCATATGCCCATATCATAACTTTCTCCTTTTAGGGTTGCTTTTCCTGTCCTAATTTATACTTCCTCAGTTACAGTACATACATTTACATGGTTAATGTTCAGATCGCTGAGATTACACCACAGTGATGCATGCAATATAAATGCCTAGACAGATGGATGCAATATCACAGATTTCTGAAAGGAGGAGAACTTGCAAAGCCAGAAGCTCACACTTCAAGAAATCTCATTTGCTAGCACAGGGGTCACTGAAAATAGATCTGAATGCTTAAAAAGCAGCAAAACACCCTTAAATAAAGCACTGCTGACAAAGGTATATACTCTTTCCTAGAAATAGGGTCTAGTGTTCTAAGCTGCCAGGAAATGATCTCAAGAAACTCTGATTTTTTCAAATTTATGATTTATAAAAAGTAAGTGCAAATCTGTTCTGCAAAGGAAGTCGGTGGCAAAGGCCACTTCGCCAATAGCTTTCCTCTTTCAATAAAAAACAAAAAGATGCTAAAATGAGACATCTTATTAATTAAACCCGTATCTATCCTGCAGCTTTGATGCTTCACATATAAATCACAGCACAGATGATTTCTAAGCCAGAAGTCACAGTACAAGTTTAAATCACTACAGAGTAAACAGTTTGGACTGACACCAGATGAGAGGTCTCTGCAAGAGAGTCTCTCTCTCCAATTACTAATAATACAGCAATAAGACAACAGGTGCTGTTCTGCCAAGCCCTCTGGATATTTTGATAAAACAAACTTGCCTCTCCAACCCACAGGGAGAGAGGAATAAAAAAAAAAAGAACAGACACAGAGAGACAGGAGCAACGACTGCCCCTTTGATAATATTGCTACCGATGAAAGGAAAAGTAAAATTGTCACTCATGACCACCTGGGATACAGGTATCGTACGGCAGTGCTGATATTTCGATTTCATAAAGTCTGCTTTTCGATTCCTTTCTGGTTAAACACACCCCCCCCCACCCCCCAAATTGCTGGCTTACTGATCTTGAAAGGCTCCCGGCAAGATAATGTGGACAGATATTAAAGCAGCTGCTTGAAAATACATAGAGGTCGTAACGAAGCAAGTGATAATTAGAGCAAAGAATCTAAAGCTGGTGAAATTCAAAAAGTAATGCATATGTTACAGGCAATATACCTCTCTCTGCCTAGCTGTGCTCTATCATGTTCCCCACAGTTTGTTTCAAAGTCTCCCTTTGCCTTTCATCTTACACATATTTCAGCACTGTTGTTATGCAAGATGGGGAATCTTTCATTTTAATGTGATACTAAGCATATTGCCACAAAAAGAGAGAGGCTACCATTTTACTGATTGTCTAATTAAAAAGCTCTCTGCTATAAATTCCTTGCAGCCCCTCACTGCACACAAAAGATTTAATGCTGCAGCTGAAAAGCCACATGTACATAAAAGCAAAGAATTTGTAAATGCTTCTGATTTTAGCTTTTTTCTCTTTCTTCCTCTTGGTACAAAAGCCACAGCTATCACTCTCTTTAATCGCTAATACAAGCAATTTAATGACAGGTAGATCTGCTGCTTTGTAGCTTCTTTGAACCCCCACCACACTCACTAAAGGAAAGTAACTTTAGCTAGAAAAGAGATCCTCGCAGCACTATGGTGAATAATTCATCATTGCATTTTTCTTTTCATCTCATTTTGTGCCAGCAACGTACACAACAGAAAATATTGCAAAATCTAAAAACAACTACAGACAAGGAATTCCAGCAGCAAAATACAGATAAAACTAGCAGGCAGGTTTCCCCGGCTTATATAATAACGGCTTTAGCTCAACAGAACCCCCATCACTCACCGAGGACTGAATTCACTTGAACAAAAGCAGAGCCCAGTCACCAAATGCAGCTTCGCAGGACTCTTAATGCGAGATGCTCCTGTCTGCTGTTCAGTTCACACTTGCTTTTATAACTAAGCCAACCAACAACATTCAGTTGCTGAACCTGATGAATTATAAAACGGTAGCTCCCAGACTCTCATATTTTACATCACAGGGGGTGGTCATCCAGCATACACACTGCCTGTGTACATATATTCTGCTATAACTCATCCTGATAAACACATCAGTGCTGGCAGCAGTGACAGTAATTGGTGCTCAGGATGTACAAGCACAAACCCATAGAGCACACCCCCACCTTCTGCTCTGTGCAGCGTCGCTACCTGTCAATCACTGCACCTTGTTAAGGTGGAATGATCAACGGCACTTCAGGGGAGAAGCCAAACTCAGAGGAGAAACCATCTACCCGACAGGAATTCTTCCCTTAAACATTTCTTAATACAGTAGTAAGTGTAGCTTCAGCCTCTCCTAGATACAGTTTTAATAATTTTTTTTTTTTTAAATCTTCATAAAATCTTCCCTTCTTAAAGACACAGTTCTTGTTTAGTGACTAACACACAGTTCCTAACTTCCACTATCATGAATGGATATTGCTCAGGCAAATTCCATGGACATTAGCAAGAACAAAAGCATTACTCTAGGCAGAACAACTGTTAAAAGCAATATACTTGTTATATGAAACTGTGTGTACATTTTAAAAGCCTCTTAAAAAATGCTGATAGGTTTTAAGAATTCCCTCTAAGTTATAAATATGGATTTGTAACGCTCTTTGCTTCTCTAACGCTTTCTTTCTTCCATATGCTTGCATTGTTTTTGAAGTAAATGTATAGACAGAAAATAAAGGAACCAGACGGCTAAAACTTAGACCCATTAACACAATCAATTAAACTAAACATTTTCAAATGGGATTAATTACAGCAATAGCAATTCCAATTGTTGCACATGCCACGAATTAACACTCACAATTAGCCCCTAACAAGCAAAACTGGTTACGGCATTGGTAATACACAGCCAGGGATCAGTCACTGGGAAGGGTTTTGTATAGCAAGTCTGTTACGACGGATCAGAAGTTGCTCTTTCAGAGTTGAGCTCCAGGAATTCTGTATGTGCTTTACACAAACTCAAGGCTATTTGTAGGAGCACAGAGTGGGAATGTACGCTTCATTCGGGATGATTTTCTATTTCTACATCACTAGTGACGACTCTCAGAAGGCTTCATTTGGAGCCTTAACTTGATCCAGCTCCTTCCCTTCCCCATGCCTGTAAAACTCACCCCACATTTAGTACCAGGATGAAAGGTTGTGCTTGGGTAGGTGAGCACAGTTGTGTGAGCGGTTGTGCATCGCCGCGATGCTTTTCCACGAACAACTGGGCTGAGGAATGCAAATGAAGCCCGCGCCGGCAGCCCCAGGCAGAAACCCAACCCTTCTCACCATCTGGACCGACTGATGTGCGTCACGATGTGGGAACAGGGTGTTGCATTTCATGCATAGCAAAAGCAAGTCCTATATATATCCCTTTTCTCCCGTCCTCAGCTGCTTGTTCTCCCCCATCCCTCATTTGTCTCTTTGTGTTCAGCACCTTCGCTATCCGAGAAAAAATTCACTGAAGGCCAGAGGCACGAGCGGTGTTTCTGCACGTGCTACTGGCTCTTACTATAAGTGGCTGGTGTGAAAGAAAAGCTGTATGTAGTTAGGTAGCAGAATGTAGGGGAGACATATTATCAGGACTTAGTCAGAGTAATGCTTTTGATGTCTCTGTCTTTCTCAGAGGAAAGGGCAGCTGAGATCCAGTAATTGGATTCTCCAGCGAGGCTGATTGGGAATAATCCAATATGGGCAGAAAATATTCCAAATGACAGACCCTGGCTCACAGAGAAGCAGCAAAAGATCTGTGCCACTGGATTTGTCTTATAGAGCCAAATTCTATTCTCAGGGGTTTACACATTTCACTTGCAAATTATGGAGGTTCTCTACACTGGCCCAAGCACAACAGTTTGTTGTCTTAGGCACTAATTAGGCTTTTCTGACCTATTTTTAATAAAAGACAGGTTTCAAACCATATGTGCCACAATGCCCTAAATGGCATCTATTTTCCTTGTTCTTTTGCCTTAACCATTCAAGTTTGAAGAGGCTTCCCAAACACCTACGTAAACACGGCACTGACTTACAATAATTTGGTGCAGCGTGATTAAGACATAAGCAATGTTTGGTGAATCCCCTTGACCAATGTAACATCCACCCCAAAATTCAGCTCACATTTACTGAGGTACACGTTTGTAAAACTGACCAATATCACAATAATGTAAGACGCTGCAATATTTCATAGGTGTGTGTAGGTGGCACGCATAAACCACAGTCTGTGGTATTACACAAGAGCCGCGATGCCAAGAAAAACCGCTACCCTGATTTACACTTACTTGCCATTTTTATTTAGCCAGCCTGCCTTCCATGTCACCTTTCCATGGGAAATAATTCATAGCTGATGCTGCCATAATATTCAGCAGTGTGGTGCTCTGTAAAACTGCTGCCTTGGCGGTGAATGGATACACTCATCGCACATCCATGGCCTCGGGGCTCTGTTCATACGTTCTGGTGCAGAATGTGAGATTTCACATTCGAATTTCCTCACTTCACTGACAGGTGTGTGAAAATCCCATATGGCTGCCAGATTTCGGTATACCTACATAAGTATATAGTATGTATTTTTTAAGGCATTTGTAAGAAACACATTTGGTATTGACTTTGGGGTTCTTTGCTTCAAGCTGCAAACTAGAAGTGGTCTAAAAATGAAAAAAAAAAGTCAAATGTGTTCCCATTTTCTGCCAAAACATGACTTTTTTCTGCCATAGTCACATGGACTATACTGACTACACATCATAGACATCCTATTTGCTGTCTAAAGTGAGCACACAGTTCACTGGGGTAAAATCAGGGCATTCAGCTGGAATAACAAGAGTAGTTACCTTTTCAGCTCAAGAAGCAGCTAAGGAAACTTCAAATTAAGAGTAACTACAGGCAGATTTGATACTATCAAGATCACAAATTAGCTAGTACAATTAACTCCCATTCCATAAAACAAAACTAGATCTTCAGGATCTCCATCGTGTGGACCCAGAGTTCCAGGTGACTAAAGGTGCACTGACAGACAGAATTTCCAGGCTGCACCAGTTGGTACAGATGATCCCTGACACGCTGGCACTGGTCAGTAATTCTTGCCATGTGGCCCACGAAGCCATCATGTGAACTAAAGAGGTATTTATTCAGTACCTTACATTTAGCAGTTATGCTCTTCAATTCCTTTAGTGAATTTTGTCAGATTTACACGGGCTAAAGGAAATACTCTTTCATCTGATAGCCTGTTGATGGCACTGTCAGAGGGCATCACTAAAGCAAGGAGTCCAGCAGGATTTTCAAAAGGCCTGGGCATTTATCAGACAATAGCATCCAGAAGCACAGTAATAACAAGAGACCTAAGCTTTCCAATGATCAGGGGGATCTCAAAAAACTGTGTTTCTTATGAAAGGTTCTCCTTTGATCAACCCATTGCTCTGCCTCAATCTGCAACATTTCACAACAGCCCAGCTTGTGAAATGTTTTAATGAATTTAATTGCCACAACAAGGGAATGGAGAAATCCATTTCCTCTCAATATAGGACACTTGCAATTCCATTTAAGGACAGTTTTTAAATAGAGTTTCAGTTTCTAAGATTAATCCTCATAAGTACAAATGAATAAAACTGTATATTTAGATTAATTAATAAATTAGCTGGCACAGGGCTTTGAAGATGTAAAGGACTGTACAAGTGCTATTGCTGTAATAATATTTTTCTGAATTACAATACTTTTCTTCCTCAAGTGACATCTTTTTGCTGCAAGTGCAGAGTGCAAGCTCAAGTCCTCTTTCTGAATGAGGACTGTGTTTGAAAAAATACAAAAAAAAGAGAATTAAAGAGGATATTCAGCTAGGTCTGAATGAACAGACACCCAAGGGAGCAATTCCAGTTGATCAAGGGCAATGACAAGAACTTACTTTGCTAGTTAGGAAGGCTGAACTCTCTTAATGGTGGTTTCATAGTCTCAAGAATATGAATGATCTTATCAGTAATAAAGAAGAGCTGCTAAAAGGAAGGAAGGCCAGATGGCACTTTCCCTAGATCCTCTGGAGAGGCTGCCTGGATTTGGTGTGAAAAGCCTTTTATAGCACCCCATGAACCCAGACTACTACAGCAGCCCCTTTAAAAGCTGGTGGATATCTCAGGAGTGGTCTGAGACTTCATCACAATGCTGACTTTCTGTACGGCTTAGGTTGGGTCAGCTGGTTAAAAGAACTGAGAAACTTGGGTCAGCATCCACAACAGTTTGGGGTTTTTTTTGTTGTCTGGACTTTCATGTTCCCTTTAACCTCTGTTTCCCATTTTTTTTCTTTCTGCCATTTCCTTTTAAATGGATTAAAGTTGTCTGAAGCTCGATATTCAAATCTAAAACAATCCGTAAGGGACTTACTAATTCCAAGAGCGGGAAAGGTAGCTCCAGATCCACCTTTTTATTAGGTAAAAGATTAGATTCAGCAGCAAACCAGATGAGCATCTTCTACACATCTTTTACACAAACAGAAGGTCCCACAGGCAGCGCCTTATCAGCCTGGTGCAGGGAGTAAAGGAGTTAACAGGGAAAGAATGGCGGAGCGACACGAAGATCCTCCTGCGATGCGCAGTCTAACTCTGCATGCACTCTGTGGTGGGAGGAGTAGGTGGCTGATTTGGGGAAGAAGTACAGCACAGGAATGATACACTTGACTCCTCTAAGGATGGTGACGAAAATCTGTCAGCTTGGCATAGTCCTTCATGTTACCTACAGCAATTACCGACGCATGGAAAAAGTAACAGCTCTACAGACATCACGGTAAGAAGCATGGTGAGTGCGGTGGAAAGAGCAGTTGCACTGAAGAAGCCCGTGGCAGTGCTGCAAGGGGATATCCATGGAAAGGGACACAACATGAGTACACAGAACCATCTTCATGAGAAAACTGTGAAATTCAGGCCTGCATTTGTGGTAGATTGCAAAAAAATAAGTGCCATAGCCTGAGGATGCCTTCTGCGCTGATTGTGACAATGAGCTAGCACAGGAATTGGTACGCACACGCTTTTAGATTAAGTTTTCCCCTCCTACAGTTTTCTTTCAGGAAAGAAAATTTGAAGCCTGGATGACTAACTACAATGCAGATGGCAGAGCAATGTAGGGACAGATACCCATGCTACCTCCAAATGAACTAGCTTAGATGACACCATGAGTGAATTTAAGCTACTCATGTTGAACTCCATGGTTACGCTGTTCCTGGACCCTGAATGTTTAAAGCAGTATGTGATGCAGACAAGCCAAGGAAGGACAGCAGGTGACACTCAAGCTAGGTCTGTGCCAGCCATTCTTGCAAAATTTACTTCTGCAGGTTTTTTGCCATTACTTGCAAATGTGCCAAGAAAGTACCTCCCAGCAAGGAGGAATAGGGTTGTCAAGCTCTGGAATGGGCTGCCCAGGGAGGTGGTCGAGTCCCCATCCCTGGAGGGATTTACAAGAAGGGTAGATGAGGTGCTTAGGGACAGGGTTTAGTGGTGGGATGGCAGGGTTAGGGTAACGGTTAGACTTGCTGATCTTAAAGGTCTTTTTCTTTAGAAATTCTAGACGATTCTAGACGATTCTATGATTCTATGATGCTATGAATATATGCAACTGCAGGAGCAGCACTGCTTGGAAAAGAAAGGAAGAAATAACCACTCTAAAAAACCCGCCCCTCAGTCTAGCAGGAATCCTCTGTAGCCTTGCATGGTTCACAAGACTGCTGATGCTGCAGCTTTACTACCTTGCCTTGAATGTCAGAGCAATTAATTCAGCTCTCACCAGAAAGCGTTTTGGTTAGCTAAGGGTGATGGCACCCTGGTGAACCTGCTTTGAGGGGACTTTCATGCCCAGTCATTCCTGTACTTTCAGGGAAACCTGAAGGCATGGCTGGCAATGATACTCCATCTACAAGTCAACAGTAACCATGAACAGGGAAAATACCTGTCATCCCTGTCATTTGTACCCGGCAACTAACTTGCACAGAGTGTGAGCTGAGTTGGGCACTTAAAGACAAGCCACCATTTTGTAAGGATTGTGTCTGATGGGACCCAGGAACCAGGACACTGATTAGATGCTCTGTTCTTGAACTACTTATAGCTCGAGGATTAATTAGGAGTGGGAAAGTGCTCCAAGACCTTTAACTGAAGAACTGGAGAATTAAAGGAGGTGAAATATAAATACTTATTCTCACTACAGCATCAGAATGTCTGTGTGAAACCCTACTGAAATAACTCGCACTATGTAGATACAAGAACATTTGGCTAATAGTTTTTAAATTATAAAATAAGATTTATCGGGAAATGATGAAGAACTGCACAGAGATACTGTACCTGTTAAAGCTGAGGATGTGCAGTTCTCAGCACTTACATTTGTAGCTGTCTACACCTTTGCTCTGACCAGCTTTCTGTTAGATGCCTGAACTGGAAACAAATCACACGGAAAATACAGGCCAAAGATAAAAGAAAAGGTAAGGGTAGCAGTGGGAAGGAGGACGCTGATTGCCTTCTCTCCCTTGTGCGTACAACTCCACAGCTTTTTTATCAAAAAGCCTTGGAAAAGGAAAGGAGCAAATGGCAGTAGCTGAGAACCTGGGATGTTTGCTGCAGAAGTTTTGTTCCTCTGTGTCCTGGGATGACCTTCAGCGACTCAGTTTATCAGCTCAGCACTGCTTCATGCAAGCACTGCAAAGATAAACTAAAAATAATGGCATATTTAAATGTTAATGCTGCAGGCCACCTAAGCGCCTTCAAAGCAAATAGTTTTGCAAGAGTTGGAGAGTCCAAGCAGTGATTTTCTCCAGTCTTTTTTTCTGCTTTTAACCACAATTAGAAAAAAAAAATCCTTTGGCCCTCCCAATGTTAATATTGCATAGCTGACAGCAAGATATGTCTGTCTGGGAGGTACAAGAAAAGACAATAAAAAAGCATTGTTGCTGAGCATGGATACACACTAAAGGAACTTTATCAGCTCTGGTTCTCAGAGAACTTGCTTATTGGGCTTTAAAATGTAATTTGGGGGGTGGAATAATCAGAAATGACGTGCTTGAAAGAGAACAATAAAACCAAAGTGACCCTGAGGTGATCATGGGGAAGGTGGACAATCCATACTGCTTTGTGCTGGTACCAAACAAGGACTTTAATAACAATGTATAAAAATGCAGAAAGATGATGCAAATGGGCTACTTTTGAAGAAAACAATATAATCCTTACATAAAAAACTCTGTCTACCGTCCGCCATGAAAGGATGGGGCAGTTAAGAAGATGACTCCTCGTGGAAATCATAGCCAGTTTCATACCTTAATAGATAGGATGTGTTCTGGCAATGTGTGACCCTATGAATATCATGGTATCCCATTATAAAGTAATAAAAACTGTGTCCCTGAAAGTATCATCAAAGCTCTGGGCATGCAAAAATTAGTCAGCTTGTACTAGAAAGTTACGAGGGGAAAAAATCCTTTTGGTTTTTACCACTAAATTTAATTGCTTTGCTTCCCAGTAAGCATCCCATTGGCCTACCGTTCTTCAGGTCTTACCCAGTGAAATAACAAGGACCTTTAGGAGGTTGAAAAATGCAAATCCTGTGTGTGTGTTTACGCTATACTACCTATATCCTAGTAAGAAGAAAAGTCTGGTAAATAAAGCTTTTCTGAGTCTGACTGACCAGCAGAGCTGAGCAAATAATTTGCAGTGAACATACGGTTTCTTCTCTGCCGCTTTTTTTTTTCTTTTAAATGAGTTTTTTCTTGTTTTCACAAATTAATGATCACACAGGAGCTAGTAGATGCCCTCTGAAATGTGCTTCAAAAGACAGGTAACTGAAGTCTCTCAAAGTGATTTCAGCACAGTACCCAAGCACTATGTGCACAGTTACAGACTTTCACTGTGAACTGCACTGTGATATGCACTGATAAGTCATCAATTGCATTTATTTGATTGAAGTGAAAGTGTGCCTTGTAAAAGACCTATTCTGATTCTCATAGACCTACTTGATTCTCATAGAACCAAAAAATAATTCAGGTTGGAAAGGACCTTCCAGAGCTCATCTTGTCCAACCCCACACTTGAAACAGGCCCAGTTACGGCAGCTTGCTGAGTTCTTGCTTGAGTTCTGAAAATGCCCAAGGACTGACATTGCACAGCCTCTCTGAGCAACTTCTTCCAATACCTGACTGCTGTCACAATGAAGATTCTGTTCTTAATAACAAATTGGAATTTTCTTTGTTGTAATTTGTGTCCATTGCCTCCCACTCCATTGCTGTGCATCCCTGAGAAGACTCTGGCTCTTCTCTGTACCCTCCTTTCTGGCAGCTGAAGGCAGCAGCAAGATCCCCCCTTCCAGCACAAATCTTCAAGATGTATTTATTTACTTGAAAAACAAGTTGAGAGACATTTAGAAGATGAAATTGTGGGTTTTTAAAATATTTTATGTCTATGAAACATTGTGGAGGGGTAAAATATTTGGTGGTCAATTTGTAAGCATCACTTTCTCCATCAATTTTATCCTCCTTTCATATTTTTTTTCCCATCCTGATCTCTATCCCAGGAAAGGGATTCAGCAGTTCAGGAGAGGCAGCACAAACAGTGCTGCCAATCAGTGCTCCATAAGTGGAGAAGAGTAATTCACAGAGGTTAAATGGACACGTATCTGTCTGTGTGAGCAGCCATAGAGGTATGCACGGAAGGTCTGTGCTAAGTAGCAGCAGGGAACAATTAGAAAATGTGGCTCATTTCCTACAGACTGCTTTCAAAAGCACATCAGCAGTGGGAAGAAAGGTGGATCGCAGGTCAAAAAGTGCTATTTGCTCCTTCGGCTTTGTCCACCTGGTTTTATCTCCCCATAGTTCATGAAACTGATTGATAGCATGCATTAAAAATGGTAAAAAAAAGATATGCATTAATTAAAAACTAAAAAGCTATGTAGATTTATGCAAATTGCACGTTGTGCAGCAGTCAATCAATAATAAATAGGCAAATTAGGGGTGACCCTCAAGCTCCTGGCAGGCTGCCAGTTCAAGAGCTGCAAAGAGCGTACAGTGCCAACAGGTTGCACAGCACCCAGTGGCACCCCGCTACCTGGAGATCGCGAACTGAGCATTTGTTCCTGGTGCTCTGACATTCTGACTGCAGGGGAAAAGTGTACTCTAAAAAAAAAAAAGGAAAAAAAAAAATCTTTATACCACATGTTCACATCCTGCATCTCTTGAAGCTCTAATGATATAACGATAGCCTTTGGCTTCCAGACAGCTCTGCTTTCACACTCATGTGTGCTTGTTGGAAGCTGCAGACACTGCCAGGGATGGCTTAACCTCTGGGCTGGCTAGGGCTGAGGGGTGGATCGGAAAGACTTCTGGATCCAGAAGACGGAGGTTTTATTAGAATCCTGACATTTTTAATTAGAGAGGCCTCAAAGGTTATGTTTATAATTAGGAACTCAGATACTTCCAAGATGATTCCCAGGCCCTGAGGCAGCTGGCTCGGAGCAGCTCATGGCTGTACCACCAATATCTTCTACTGTCCCAAAGTTTAACCTGGCCCCTGGGGCTGGTCCTGCACCCACTCTGGGTCCCAGGGCATATAGTACTGGCCTGGGCCAAAATGCACCAGGGACCCTTCTAATAATTTAACAGCAAGGGCAATCACATTCTGGTTTGGGAATATTGCCAAACGTTGTTTACTAGCATATATGCTACCAAAGTGACTGTTTTAAATCAAACAGAGATTATGCAGGGATTGTATGCAGCTTTCTTCTGGCTCGTCATGGCCTCATGGGAGGAGAGGCTCCACACTTTCAGCCATTGGCTTCTAACTCAGGAGCTCTCTGAGATGCAGCAGACCCCACGCCAGCTCTCCTGTTCCCTCCTCCCTGCTCCTCTCTGAAACTCTTCTCACAAGCTGCAGGATCCTGTCTTCTTTCTGTGATCCTTTCGCCTGTCAGACCTTGAAGTTTCTCCTAGCTTTTAGCACCTTCCCTTCTCCACTGGCAGGAGCTCCCTCCATCTCACCCCAGGGGCTCCCATCTGGCCCTGTCTTCTTAAAGGAACTGAAGATAATGGTGCACAACCAAGTAAAAACCCCAAAATTGTCTGTCACATTCAGGACTAATTTTAGGCCTTTTTAAATGTCAGAATTAAACCAGAATAAACTGATTCTCCATGTTCTTCTTTTCAGAAAGCTCTAATTTTGGATCTGTATCAAGGTGACATTTGTTTCTTCAAAATTGTCCTCTCTCTGTATCCAAAATAGGACAGTCATTGACCTCTTAGTCCTCTTGCAAATAAAAAAACATTTTAGCACTTCCACAAACATATTCCCTTCAAGGACAATAACGGCAACACACGCTTTACACCCGTGGATTAAGGAATCAGGCACATGTCAAGCAGGCAGCTAAGGGTTGGCCCTAGGACTGCTATCTTGAAACAGGACCCACAAATTTGGCTATTTAATTTCTCCCTTCTTAGTTGCTTTTGATTCAGCTCTGCTTTTGTTTACATACCTACATTTTTCTCTTGTCTCGGATGCCCTTAATGTAGGGCACGATCTCCATGCTGAACTCCTCAGGTTGTCAGGCTGAATTTATTGGCATTATTCCATATCATTGATCAGCATGTCAAGCACCTAGGCGGATGCTGAGAGAATACTTAAAAGATAACAAACTATTACTATTGTAATGCCTCAAAGCTTTGGTGAAAATTCAGTTACCTTCTGCTTTCAAGTAAAAAACCGCAATTTTTTGTTAGCCATGCATTGCACTTACGAGCCTCTGGGCAAAATTTGCCACTCAGACATTCCAGGACAACAGGTCTGTTGTCAAGATTTTCAGGGTTCAGTTGAGGAGATAATTTTGCCTCTGTCCTTACATATGGTTTGTTTGATTTCTTTTTCGTATAACCATTCAAGCAAAAACTACAAGCAGAGCTTGCCTCCAGAGGAAGAAAACCAAAAACTGCCAGGCACCTTCACCATATGAAAAAACTGCTACCAAAAAAGGTACTTTGGGCACCATGGATGCAAGCGACCATAATCAGGGACTCCCTGTTAACATTGGGGGTCACAGCCACAGAGTTTGAGTCCGTCATCTATACCTACAGGTTATGCGCATGTGGCTGAAATGTTGGCCAGGCCTTCAGATAGCATCCTACAAAGCTGTGCCAATGGATCCTCCAACTCACTGCTCTGCCATGGCAGATCCTAACGACCAATCTTTAGTAGCGACAGATGTGGCTCTAGAAAGGGCAGAAGAAGCTCAAAAGTTCTTCCTGGTTCCATAGTGAAACAAAGGAATCAGAAATAAAGAGAAAAAATATATCACCTGATGTAAATTAAAAGGTATCAAGTACAGAAAATTATAATAGATTCTAAAAATATCAAAGAAATATTGGCAGGACTAAGCAATGAAAAGGACTGTTTTGGTCTATTTGGGTGGGAAAAAAGCTCTGAGCAATGGTGCAGATCCATCATTAGGTGAAGATAAAACTCGTAACAGTAATGCAGAACAGGGAACTATTCACTAAATACTTCTATTCAGGTTTTGGGACAAAATAGGACGATGTACTTTTTTTTACATGAAAGGCATGAAATGCCTGTCTGTAATTAATAGAGTGCTTATTAGAAACAAAGTACAAAACTAAACATTCTTAACTGGGAATAGAAAATTATATATAAACAGGCGTGATTAATTAATGTCTAAGAGTTCTTGAAGTGACAGATGAGGTTTATAGATTCGCCTCCTTAGTGCACCTTAGACTGCTGAGGAAACTCCAGCCGGCTGAAAGAATCATGATCCAGATGGACAGAAAAGGTGCTTGGGTAAGCACAGCGTAGTCAGCCTACATATCAATGCCATTAAAGGAACAAAACCAAAAAAATAAAGATGGGTACATAACGCCATTCACATGATTTTATTGAAAATCGGTCTCCTCAAAAAAAAAGCCTCATTCCTGACCTTAAAAAGATGATCCGTTTAAAAAACTCTTTAAATATAACAGTGTTCTGTGAAGTGCTTGAATCAACTCTATGGGCTGTGGGCTGTATTATATCAGTAAAGCCCATATTAAGTTACAAGGAAGTGACTTGTGTCTCAAAACGTTATTTAAAAGCACAAAATGATTCCTGAATGAAGGTATTTTCAGTGGGGTTTCCGAGGGATAAATACAAGAACACACACGTTTTTCAGCACTTTCATCAATGCTTTTCAAAGCTAAGCCTCTTTGGACTAAATCTGAGGCTAGAACAAAGACTGGTAGGAACGTTGATAATTAGAGAACATCAGCCATATTTTTTACGTTCTGGTTCATTCGTTAAGCTAGTCCCAGTTGAATGAAACCTGCCTGAATATAACCAGCTAATATGCTATGTAAAAAGAAAAAAAGAATGAAAGTTATTGCTGTGAATGC
Source organism: Egretta garzetta (assembly GCF_000687185.1). Classification (NCBI taxonomy): domain Eukaryota; kingdom Metazoa; phylum Chordata; class Aves; order Pelecaniformes; family Ardeidae; genus Egretta; species Egretta garzetta. Next base: position 480,380 of record NW_009258388.1, read on the forward strand.
TTGAAAAGAGTGACTCTAAAAGGGATTTACAGTAAAAATGGCCAGGCAATTCGCATGGGTTAGGTGTGCTTAGAGTGACCAGAAAAAGGAGGGAAATGCAGACTAGAAATGTGTATTTGGGTACCGAGGACACTGGTACTAAAACCCTGAAAGAAATACTGTTGCCCAAAACTGACAGTGAAACAGTGGGGCAGAAGCCAGAAGAGCCACAAAGAAAGCTGAAGAGCTGAAGAAATTGTTATGAAGGTTTTTAGCTTGGCAAAGAGAAAATAGAGAAGTATTAATGCAGAGCCACTTTCATGGGACAAAATATTAGATCCTTAACGACTTTCAGTTAGAAAGGCATGAAAAGAAGGGATTAGGAATTGGAAGACAGAAAAATCCACATGGGAAATAATGCACGTGTTTCAATATCTATTAAAATGAATAACCATTGGAAGAAATTAGCACATGAATTGCTGAATTCTCCATTTCTCTGTCTCAAATCAAGACAGGATGAACTAACTTCTCAAAGATAGGTTTCATCTTTGACTTTACTTTCAGGGAAAATAGTTTTGTTCCACCCTATTTTTGTCCTCAGCAGCGTGGTACCAGTGTGAAAATTCAGAGTGTGTGGCAGAGAGGTATAACAGAGTAGGTGATCCAAGCCCATATCATGGCCTTCAAGACTATTAACTGAACCCTAGGAAAATTACAATATTGCATCCCTTTAAAAAGCACTGAAGGATGAGTTGTGCCTGCTTTCTCCTTAAAGGGTTTAAAAGAAGCTTTAATTCTGTAGTAGTAGAATTTTACAATAGACCAACATCTTATGTCATATTTTCAATACTTTTATAGATTCTCCTTTTTATTTCTCTCACTTTAGAAGCTAGGGTATTTTTGCAGCTCCCATTCATCCTTTTGCATGTGTCTGCTATCCTGTGGGTGCAGGTAATTACATTTATGTGTCTAAATACCTGCTCTTGTGGATCCCAGGCCCTGGCAGTTTGCATTATAGCTCCCAAAACTGTGGAACAAAATTTCCTCTGTGAAAAAGAGAGGAACTGGGAAGAAGTGGAAAGTTAAATGCGGTTGTAAATTCAGCCGTTATGTGTTAAAGCCATTCCTAAATGGAACAGAAAAGCCAACAAACACATAGTGGGACAGGAGAGATTAGGAAATTATCTCTAATTTATGATTCAAAGAATGTCCACAATGGTAATTTTATTAATATAACCCAGGAAAACGCAAATTTATTCTTAATACAATTTGTACAATTTGAAAAGCTTTATGACCTATTCCTCCTCTAGATTTTTACATCTGTGGAAATATAACTGGTGCAGCCCTCTTCTGACATTATAAGAGTTCACCAAATATGGATTTTATTTAAATGTTTGTGGATTTTTTTTTTTCAGTTTTTAATAGTTTTAGTGTCTCAAAAGCACCATTTTGATTTGGAAAAAAGAGACTCCCTCAAAATTTGCTTAAAAATCTCTTGCATTAAATGAAACTAATCTCAATTGTAGGCAATTTTAGGCAAAAAGACACAAACCCCCAATGTATATGAGAATCTCTGGAATACATAAAGTATAAGAAAGCAGCCAGAGTGCTTCCTCCCAGCTTTGCCTCCTTGAAGTCAATGGCCCCACCATAACGGTGCTCCGAGTGAGCTACGTCTTCCCCAAGCACAAGCTCTCTTCTGTTTTCTGCATCATTCCCTGTCCCCTTCTCACCTCCGCACCTTAGCAAGTATAACTTAATCCTTAATCCTCCCAAGCACTTTGGGATCATGAAATGAAATGCATTTGAGATCTGTAGCTACTATTCCAAACTAATTAATGATACTTTAAGGAAGAGAAAAGCAGGGAGTAGCAATGTGGTTTGTTCTTTGCTACAGTAAGGTTTACAATAAAAGGAGCAGTCATACGGAACAAAGATGTTCTCTTGTAACCAAGCAATGCACATCTCTTCTGTCATCTACAATCGGCAATACTTCATGTCAGAGCTCCGCAGGGCTTCAGGATAAAAGTAGGCTGGCAGCGTTGCCCCTCTCCTCAAAAAGTGAGTTAGCTACTCAGTACAGCAGGAGATCTGACTTCTTATATGTAGTTGGCTTCAAATAACCCCACTGCAAGCATTCATGCAGAAGAAGAGGCTGAGATACTTGGGTTTGCTCAGCTTCAAGAAGCAAAGGCAAAGAGAGGATCTTGTTTCTGTCTGCAGCTACCTAATGGGACAGTCTAGAGAAGATGGAGAGAGGCCATTCTTAGGGTTGCATAGTGAAAGGATGGGGGGAAAAAAAAAATGAACCCACAAGTTGCAGCAAGGGCAAATTCTGCCTAAACCTGGGGAGGAAAAAAATCATCATGAGAATGGTGAAACACTGAAACAAGTTACCCAGAGAGGCTGTGTATCTCCATCCTTGGTGATACTCAGAACTTGACTGAGGAAGGCCCTGAGGAACCTGGTTGAGTTGGCTTGCTTTGAGCAGGGGGTTGAATAGATGATCTCCAGAGGCCCTTTCCATCTGGAATTATTCTGTGATTCCATGTAATTCCTGGATAATTTTCAGAGTGTTCCCTATTGGTCTAACTCTCCTCTGTTAACATCAGATTATTGAATGTTTTTGTAAAACTCTATCCCCTATCATTAGTAATATATGGCCTTAAGGGAAGCAACTTCATCATGCTATTTTTCTTTCTTTGTGCTTCAAAAAAGTATTTATATGTACTTTTCCTTCTGTTTAAGTCATAATTTTCAGCTAGAGACATAATTATTTCCACAGTATTTGATTGTGTTATCAAGTAAAGAGGTTGGCATTGAGCCTTTCAAAAGAGGCCCTACCTCTCACTGGCATCCCTTCACTTCAGAGATCTGCTTCCCTTTCTATAACAAATGTGAATTCTTCATGTTTTTAACAGGTTTTTTTTTTCTCTTTTTCTCTTTGACCACAACTTCACTCAGCTTCTGATCACCTGGGAAGATACCACACAGCTCTGAACAGCCAACGTTACATTTGCTGCTTTTAAGGAAGGACGTCTCCTTCCCCTGTTTTCTCTAACACATCTAATGTTAATCTGACCAGTCACTAACACACTAGAATTTGTTTTTTAGTTTGCTTCATTTTCTGGTCTTTTAGAAAGCTGAATTAGCCAGTGCAGAGGCAGAACACCACCAGAGTGCTGCAAGGGAGTACAGAAGAGCAAGAAACTCTCCAGTATCAGTAAGCCCGTTACGTTGGCTTGCACTGCATAACATAACTTCATATCTAGGCTGAGATTCGATGATGCAATGACTTCTACAATGTCTACAATAAAGACTCGTGTTTCTGGCTCAGTCATTTACACTGCCCTATCATAAATGGATAGAAATTAGTAGATGATTAAAAGAGATCACATGGATCTTGGTCTACAAGCGCTTGTTCTTGACCATAAAGGAAGTCTACGGATAAGATTTGGTTGCCTAAGCATGGGAGGCTGGTACCACGTGCAATGCCCCGACTATCTCAGTTGGCCTCAGCTTCTGTGAGCTCCTGCACCATATCTGCCAGCCCCGTGCTGGTCCCTCAGACACTGCTGTGCATCACCCACATGGGCTGTCACTCCCCTGCTGCAGTGGGAGCTGGGTCACTACAGGTATCCACATGGACGAACTCAAATTTAGGAACCTTAGTGTTAAACTGATGCCTACACCTGACATTAATTGTGACCCCATCTTCTATGTAAATGAGACATTTACAGACAAGTGAAATGGCCCAAAGAATTTTCCTCTCTCCTTCTCTATAATTTTGACAATAAAAAAAATGCCTATTCTTGTATAGTTTGAGCTATGCAACCTGGGAGATTTCCTTTCCTTAAAAAAAAAAAAAAAAAAACCAAAAAAAAAAAAGGGAAAATGCAGAGAACTGAGTAAATAATAAATAAAAATATTTTCATTGCTGTAATCAAATCCTAAAACTGTTCCAGAAACTTTCAGAAAAATAAGACAGAAGTAGAATCTAAATGCTTATTTTTTTTATGGGAAGCATTTTTATTAAAGTGACTTAAGACAAAATATGCAGGCTTTAAAAAATAAATATGTACCTCATGTAAAAATTAGCTTATAGTTATAGTTACGTGTGGGAATATCTCCAGATTTGCACATTTTCTCAACCTCCTAATCCTGAAGAAAAGAGATGAAATTTTTCCTCACTTTACACCTCCACATTTTGAAAATCAAGATACAAGCTGCTAAGTGTGTACAGTCAGTTCTGAAGAGTTTCACAAATGATACTGACCTCTGCTTCCCATTTACCGATCACAGCCACCACCACTAATTTCTGGGGAATTACAGGATGCCAAACATTGCTTGCTTAAGTCTTTAAATAATCACCAGTCAAATGCCTCTCCAAGAAAGTTCATTTTGCCTCTAAAGTGTAGTAGTCTGGAAAGATGATGACCAGCACTTTTAAGCATGCCCAGTGATGTAAGAGCTCAAATTACCCTCTTTGGGTCTGATTTGCCTACGTATGAACATTTGCAGTTACTGGATCTGCACATACTCACAACCACCAAATATTATTTGAGAATATGAGAGTCAATTGGGTTGGAATGACACCGAGATGACTCAGGCTGAGCACCCAAGAGCTGAACTGCAATTTGACAGGGCAGCCAGTGGCTAAGGAATGAATTCCCAACACAACTGAAGTAGTCACAGACCTCACCAGATTTGCTTTTAAACATTGTTTTTCATCTTGCTTTAAATAATATGAGTATGTAGTAATGTGCATGTACGGATAACTTCACAAACCCAACCGAAACACTTCTCTGCCCACACTGTTTTCCTTCAAAAGGTGAGATGAGAAGAACCATTGCTGGCATATGTTAGTTACACTAATTAATGCAGACCTGGAAGGTGTTTTGAAATTGCAGTGATGACACAAAAATCACCAGTTTACAGCTATGTAAAAACAATAGCCCTTTTCCAAAAGCTTTCTGCTTTGCCTGCCCTTTGGATACACAATATTATACAATCCATGTCTCTGGTAAAGGAGACTGATGCTAACCACAGACAAGATATCATGATTTTCTGTAAGTTTTATACAACGGAGTATTCATATTCAGCCTCAACCAGCACATGTAAGAATGAGTAATTTATTTTCTAAATAGGATGCTAAGGGAAAACTCTTCCTACAACTATGGTCTTATAAACATCTGACTTGTGGACTCAGTGGTTTTATTGCATAGTCTGAACAGCACCACTTCTGCTAAAGCTTAGGAAAAATATATTTTCAGGATTGCTGTTGCCACAATAGCATTTTTGATAGAACAGGTCAAAACCGATAAAAGTCATGAGTCAATTCACATCACAGGCAGAGCAACTTCTCATCTGCCTAAACACACCATGTAGACATACTTTAAATTATGAGCATGTTGTGTTTTGTTTTTTCTTAATTCTCTAGCAAGTCAATTAACCACCACAAAATGGAGAAATGAGCATTTGATGGGAACTGCAGGGAGAAGACAGCAGCTGCTTGATAAAATAAGAGCAGAAACCAAATTACGAACCCAGCTTTGCAAAACAGCTAAAGCCTGGCCACAACCTGAGACAAGTCCAGCATAGAAGGTTAGGTAAAAGTTCAAAAAAAGCTTAAATGTTCTTCACTCCAAAAGTTCAAAAAGTAGTGAGATTCTAAAGATGCAAGGTACCCAGTCCGATTTCTAAAAGCGTTTAGGGAGAGGTCTAACCTGAAATCAATAGTTGTTACTCAGCACACCGATTTGGTAGATTCTTGGACATCTTTTTAAGTACCTAAGAAGAAATATTTGTGATTTGGTCTTTAGAAGCCTTGAATATTTTTATTCAAAGCCCAAGACATAGTTGCTGCTAAAAGCTTCAGTCATTTTTAGAAATGGAAAGCATTCTCCTGTGGGTGCTATAGTCTTATGGATGTTTTCGAAAATTTTAGCCAAAGTCTTCTAACTACGCATAATAAAAATTATTTTTCCTGACTTAGATAGGATTATTAATCCATGCAATTAAATTTTCTGGTCAAGCTTTCATACCATGTTTCAATTACCGCAATTTCTTTTTTTCTGTCACTGATAAATGAAATCTTGTTTCACTGATATCTATCCCAAATTAATTTTCGTAGATCTTTGCTTTAATCAGCTTTTCCTTGAGACATACAAAACTGTACCAGTGTTTAATTTGGTAGTATTATTAGGCTGCAGTCCATCTTACTGATCATTATTTTCCTACTGTTTTCCTTGCACTCTGTCTTCTGCCTGTCTGCAAACATCTCTAATCACATCTTGTACATAAAATATAACTGGTTTGAGCTGGAGTGACGTGTAGGTTCTATATTGCTAAAAATCATGGAGCAGAAGAGGAATAATACAAATAAATAACACCACCAAACAGCCTTTAGTCTTTGGAA
>NW_009258388.1:486825-521375 GCF_000687185.1 Egretta garzetta
AGAGTGAGTTGTTTTCAAAAATCTGATTTTATACAGATTCATGCCTGTGCGCACACATCCACCTGTATGAATAATGGTAAATATTTTATCCCATTCTCTCACATTGAGCCGAGTGGACGCTGTCAGAAATTATTGTGCAAATATTTAAACATTGTTTCATCCTAAGAAAAACATCACATTGGAGAGCAACGTGTTCAAATGCTCGCAAAGCAGCCCCTCACTGAAACATCTGATGGGTCTGTAACAGACTGTGTCATTACGATCCAAAAGCTGCGAACGAGAACATCTTGTTGATTTTGTTTGTGATAGACTTGTTGATGTGTTGTGAGGGCTGCCTGAAGGAGATGATTGTTATTTTGCGAGCACAGTTTGTACCTGTACGTGGAGCAGCAATGACCACCTTACTTGACTGAAGCCCAGAGAGCCTGGACCAGCGATTCCACAGCTCCTTGCGTGCCGCAGACCAGCACCAGCCTGGAAGTGCCCCATGGCCTCTGGACGATGCTGTGTCTGCAGCACCCATGCATAACGGCAACGCTAGTTTGGAAGATTAATGATAAATCCCACCAGCCCACCTAGACTGCTGAAGAAGGCAGCAGACAGATCATGCCTCTTAAGTATTTCAAATGCAGACAAACCCAGGTTTTTGATTGCAAAACACATTTACGTGTTAAAAAAATCCACGTTCCTCCAAAGCAAATAGGTTTGAGCCAAAGCCTGGAGTGAGTCAGGTGGTATGAGATGCGGGCTTGGGGGTGCCTAAGACTTCATTAAATAGAAGAGAGCCTGGTACAATGTTTTTTATGCTGAAGCACAACCTAAAGTGTATATGGAAAGTGTGTTGCCATAGGAACCACTTTGCTGAAATGAGTGGAAGTGAAGTGCAGGGGGGGAGAGAAGCATTTAATGAAAGGGGGAAAGTACTGAATACTACTGCATAGGAGAAGCCATTGAATTTGTAAGGTATTAGCCAGATGTTAATAAGGTGATTAAATTCAAACAAGCATAGCAGAAAAGGTAAACATAATCCAGTGACTAATTGGGAGTAAAAGAGCTAATTGTTACAGAACCAAACAAAACAAAAGTAGTCAGCTTTCAGCAGATACAGCTGCTCAAGTACCGACAGAAGAGTAGAGCAACATCAATTTTGTGAAACTGGCTCCAAACCAGGATGATGTGTAAACTTTACAATACCAGCAAAAGGAAAAGAAAAAGGAGAAAAAAAAAAGAAAAAAAGTTGCTATCAGTCTTGATTGTCTTGCAACAACAATTTAAAAAAAAAATAATTCAAAAAACATTTTTAAATATGGTAATTTCTAGAATTCAGTCACTTAGTCCAGACAGTGGGTAGTACAGATGGATAATAAAGAGTTGCTGGAGAATGTGAAACCAGGGATATATTCCTTTGGTATATATTCCTTTGGTATATATTCCCTTGGTAAATATCCCTTTAGATCCTGAAAGACGAAGAATGTTGCCCTCTACTTGAGTTGAAGTAATGAGGAAAAAAGCACCTCTAAGCCACTGTTATCATCAATAATCACATTACTAATACTTAATAGCTCTAGGCTGACTAAAAGTAGAGACCTGCTGTGCGATGAATTATACACCTAGAGAACAGCTGCCTCCTCCTTAGAGGTAAATAGAGGAAAAAGGCACAGGCTGTGGAGAGAGCATAACGTGCAGAAATGAACATCAATTAACTTGGTATCTCTTGTGCAGAGAGTTAATTAATGGGCAGAGAAAGTGGACGTAAGGGAAAATTTCTTCACTGAAAGGGTTGTCAAGCATTGGAATGGGCTGCCCAGGGAAGTGGTTGAGTCCCCATCCCTGGAGGTATTTAAAAGCCAGGCAGATGAGGTGCTTAAGGACACGGTTTAGTGGTGGAATGGCGGTGTTAGGTTAATGGTTGGACTTGATGATCTTAAAGGTCTTTTCCAACCTAAATGATTCTATGATTCTAAGTGTAGGTTACATGGGGCCTTCCAAGGGATAATGAGGGACGAGGTGTGGATTAAAGAGGAAGGAAAACAATCAGAAGGGTTGTGGAGTCTTCTTCTCTGGAGATATTCAAAACCTGCCTGGATGATGACCCTGTGCAACCTGCTCTAGATGACTCTGCTTTAGCAGGAGGGTTGGACTAGAAGATTTCCGGAGGTCCCTTCCAACCCTTGCCATTCTGTGATTCTGTGTAATCTTGGAGCAAAGCTGAAGCTGGTGGGCGGAGAAGGTAGGATGTGAGAAGACATGCTTGGAACTGCAAGACCTGCAGGGGGCTGAGATGTCCACACGGTGCTCAGGGATGCTGGTGAGATGGAGTCCCCAGCTCACTCCTCTGGGCTACTGCTGTCTCCTCCAGAGCAGGAGTGAAGAGATGCGAGGCAGGTCTTGCCTACTGGCAGCATGGAGAGATGGGATTCAGGCCAGAGAGCCGTTCAGCCTCAGCTGTCTCGGTCTGCTCTGCTGCAGCGGTCAGGTCAGGACAAGCTCTAATAGGGAGCGTACCTGAAGCCCAAGGAGGAACTCACAATGCATGAAAAGCGAGTAGAGCAAACCGAAGGCTCGTTATGCAAAATCTCGAAAAGAGCTTCCAAATTAAAACATACAGGGCTCTGCCCTAATATGATACAAGATTAATGAGCATGCAGAAATAATCCTTTATTCTTTGCTTGCAGCAAAGAAAACACATAGAGATAGAGTATTGGTTGATTTATTCGTAATGCTGTAAGGGTGGGTTACATGGTTTTGATTTATTCCTTATATGACAAAGGAAATGCTAGAACAATGCCTATAAAATGCATCGCAACAATGTAAGTTTTAGGATTAGGTTTTTTTCATTGGTGGCAATAGTTATACCAATAAAACTGTCAGGATTAAATAAGATCTTATTAATTCATTTTAAAAATGAGCCCTGTTCTTAAGCAGTTATTTACAGACTAATCTTTATTTAACTCTCAGGCCAAACTTTTATTTTAGATCACAATTTGCTAAATAAGTGCTAAATGAAACCTTAAGTTATAGTGTCTATTTCTACTTTTATTTTATGTTCGCTGTAGAATACATGTTGTCTGAATCACAGAACTTGAATGTATAGATTCAAATAATATCAAATATTTTGATATATTTGAAAATCTATAAAAATGCATATGTATTTAAATATATGTATAAAGTAAAGATTCCGAATAGTTTCTTAAACTGTATATTATCATTAAACTATGAGAGATGGAAAGAAAAAGATTGTCTACAGTTTAAGAAGTGCATAGAGGTGATTCAGTTTTCATTTTATACAGGGAAGCAAGGGAGGAGGAAAGAAGAGGATTATACAGCCCCTAAATAGCTATGTTAGCTGCTCAAATTTTCAAGGCAACTAACCGTTTGAAGTCACGAGGCTTTGGCAATTTACAAACACTAACCATCTGCTCTTCAGTTCCCAGAAATCAGATGCATTGAAAAGACACCCAAACCCCATACGAAACTACGAAACAAAATGAGGGAGCCACAGCTAGGAACGTCAGTAGGGGAAGAAGGTCACAGCAAGGAATGAGGGTAGTTTCTCACATTTCAAAGGACCCTTTTGGTTTCCTACAGTGACATGAGGAATTTTATTCCTATGGAGCATGTGTTCTTTCTCATTAATTTCTGTGCTTTTAAAGGTCTGGAACTGGATCTCAGCAGCAAAACTTTGTCAGTACATCTGCATCTCACATTGGAGATGCTTTCCCACCTGATTTATTTTTCTTTTTAACTGCACATTTCAAAGTATTGTTAGCATTTCCTTTCTAAAAGAGATAACATTTAAAGTAATAATGAAATAACTCAGTCCTGGTAAACTATAATTCCCATAGTCTTATTAAATTAGCGTTATCCATTGACATTTCCAAAAAGGGCTGAAACTAGGAAGGAGTATGTTAGCAGCCCTTCATTTCAGAAAGATACTCCATAATGAAAGTTTCTCCCAGACATGTAACTGAAACAAACTGCTCAGAACAAACTGTTTTAAGGTGCCTCTAAACTATATCTTTACCTATTACTGACAATCCATCCATCCTAACTAGGGATTTTTTTTTTCCCTGTAGTTTTATACGAAAGATTTTCATTTGCATGCTTGCTGTGATGGCAGTAAAAGCTCACTGACCTGCATGTAAAAGAACAGCCCCTGTAGGGCAAAAAAAAACAGCTGTAGAAAAATGACTGCCACACAGATACTCGAATAATTCACCACGATTAATGTTGTGATCATAAATCCCACGGAAAGGAATAATGCTTTGCCACTTCTTATAAAGCATTGCCCTCAGCAGAATTTTTAACACTAAAGTTAATACAGGGCACATCACTGTATTTCATGGGTCCCTCATCAAAATCCATTCCCCGCTGGAAAAAGTACAAATTACAGATGAGACTGCAGGGATCTTAGGAAGGAGAAAGACCCTCGGAGGCAAAATCAACAGCAGGAGGATCCTGCAACAAAACTCAGGTATTAGGTGAGACTACAGTAGCTGTGACTACAGTGTGGTATAACTGGGACTGATTTCCTACTGCAACTAAGCATCTGTACAAATATAAGAAAATAGTCACAGGACAGATTGCCCTCTTTATCTCCTGTAAGCAGGCATTGACATCTCTCCAGGAGAGCAGACCCATGCAACATCCTTGCTGTGCCAGCACTGCCACTAAAATAGTCAAGAGTTTCTCTGATGGAGGTTTAGCACAGCAGCCCGTCACATTGAAACATTCCTGGTCAAGGGGAAATCACAGAAGTATCATCTCTTGGGCTCCTCTGGCTTCGGCCAGTATGAGCTCATGGCATTGGGAAACTCATATAACATTCCTGTCTTTAAATGACCTAATCACATGCGGAACTTGCATCACAACCCACGACTGGACAGATAACAAACTACGCTGAACTTTCCCTTCCTCTTCATCCATCTATATAGGGTTTCTGCTCCTTAGGACAGGGCTTGTCTAGACAGATGTTTTTATTCAACTTGTTTTAATGCAGATAATAAGAAAAATAAAAGCACAATCTCACTATTGTTGCACTTCCTTTCTAACCCTCATATTCACCACCCTTCTTCCCCATGGATTTGTTAATTGTGGGTTCAGCCAGCACCTGTGCTTCCAAGGTCTGTAAAGCATCATGAAGACTCATGGCATGGCTTAAGCATGCAAACCTGATTATGCTATTAGTATCTTCTACCACCATAGCCTGATTGCATTAGCTGCTAAGTTGGAAACTGCTAAGAGCCACAATCAAAGCTGAATGTCCTCAGAAAAATCATAGCAGTGGCTTTCCAGAGGTCCAGAACATTGCAGACACAGAGCTTTCTACTCTAAGAGTACTGCTTGCAAAGTCACTGTGAAGAGGAAAGGTGAAGACAGTATTCGGACTTATTTTTATTAAAACCAAGGAGAAAGCAGGGAGAAGTTAGGTGCAAAACTACCATACAAAACTTTGTGAATACTAAGATCATCCTAGAGCTTGTGTGCACAAATTAAGACCTTTGGAAGCAGAGAGAGACAATTTCAGGCACATCTCACCAGTCTCTCAGACCACTGAGCTATTTTCCCTTTTGCAGACAGACTTCCGCTTGCTCTGATGCGCTGTGAGCCAGCCAGATGTGAGCCAGCTCTGAAGTAACAGCCAGCAGTAGTCCTACTGCTCCTAGGTGTCTCTTAGTACTTCTAAGAAGTGCCTCCGGACAGGAGGGTGTAGTGAGGTGGGGGTCAGTCTCTTCTCCCTAGTAACGGGCGATAGGACAAGGGGAAATGGCCTCAAGTTGCGCCAGGGCAGGTTTAGGTTGGACATTAGGAAAAATTTCTTCACTGAAAGGGTTGTCAGGCACTGGAAGGGGCTGCCCAGGGAAGTGGTGGAGTCCCCATCCCTGGAGGTATTTAAAGCCAGGCAGACGAGGTACTTAGGTACATGGTTTAGTGGTGGGATTGGCAGGGTTAGGTTAACGGTTGGACTTGATGATCTTGATGATCTTTTCCAACCTAAAGGATTCTGTGACTCAATGATTCTAAGAAGCATTATTTGCCTGTCCACAGTGCTCTGCTGATGCTCCCACGCGGCTTTTGCATCAGCGCTTGCTTCTATTCAGGTGCTTTGGGGTGGCTGCTGCAGCTGGTGTGACCTTGGCCTCCGTCCCAGCAGGTTCCCACACCCCACGGTACACTAGCGCCGCTTCTGCACTGCGCAAGGCCCTCTCCCAGAGATCATCCACAGAAAACAAGCAAACAGTTCTTTGTCCTCCCCTTCTCCCCCTTTTCTTTTTCTAAATAATTTTAGTTCTCTGTTGGATTCACTCCCTGGCCTGGTTCCACAGTGGCATTGCTCAGCCCTAAACCAGTTGTTCTGGCATCGCTGGGGCAATTCATCGACTCAGCCTTGGATGTTTCAGAATTAGCAGAAATGCATTATGTAGGTGCTTATCTCTCTGTTGCCCACAAAAGAAAATTAGATAACTAAGTTACCTCTATTTTATACAGCTAAAATTAGGTGAGATTAATATTATCGTCTGAGTTCCCTCCTACTGCTCTTGGTATTCTTTCATGTAACAGGGAAACATCTGGAAATATTCATGCTGAAAGCAGTGCATTTTCCCAAAAAGACTTGGTTTCAGTTAATTTGGATAATATCATTTTAAAAATTCTTAAAAATCCTGATCTGTTTTAATTGGGAATTATCTTTATTATGATTTGTCAATATTTTGGTCATCAGTTATAATTATTCGTGGCTTCTAATTAGCTTTGCTTCCTATTTTTTTGATCTCAACAACATGCAGAAGAAAACTTATTCCCCAGAAGGTTCTAGTAACTAGCATGGTTGATATAATCAGGAGAGTTTCTAAGGCAAGGGCAATCCTCTTTTTGCAATGAATAACAATTTTGCGCATTTGAAAACAATCATTGTGTTTCTGAGGGCTGTCTTTCCTCCAGGAAAAAAAATTAATCAGAAACACAGCATTTAGCAATCATGAAAGGATTAATTTCATGACATGTCAAAATATGAACGCAGGTGAACACTAAAGGATGCCTTGCAGTGCCGTATATTGGCATGGTGTAAAGCGGGGGGAGGACTCCCATTGTCTGCAGTTTCTCTTTCATCTTCATATTTCCCCATTACGATTGAACATTCTATAACTCTGATTCATTTCAGGGTTATGTTGGAAGGTACCAGGCTGTAGGTAAGCTTAGTGGAGAGAAAGGAAAGAGGAAAATTACCATTACTGACAAAGACAGGCGGGAAGTCAGATAACGATTGCAGTGATTGTAACAGCGGATTATAGCCTCCATCTGTGGTGTAGGACCAGCCCTCAGCTGGCCTCTGCCTGCTCCTTCTGTTTGCTTCCCATCAGCTTGTAGGAAGGAGTTTTTAAGCAAAGAGTTTCAGGTTCCTTGCAGGTGTGGGAAGGGCCAGGACCCAGGTGGGATTTGTGCGTCCGGTAGAGATACACAGAAAGGTTCAGGATCTGCGTCTCTGACATTTGCTTGGAGAAGAGCTGCACTCCCCCATATGCCTTTTCTCCTCTCTGTTTTGCCACATCATGACTTAATATTCTGATTATTCCCATCTTTCTGTATTTTGTTCCTGCTTGTATTCTTTCTTCAGGACTTAGTATCGCTTCATTTCCCTTTTCTACAAAGAAGCATTCAGAGCTTTGCCACAATTACCTCTTCCATAACACCTGAGACAAATTCCCTGATTTCACATGACAACCAAACACCTCTAATCTCAAATCACCCCTAAAATTACTCTTCCACATAAGCATGCACAAGTATGTCTGCTTAGCCTGCATCTCAAAACAAGGGCTAACTAAATTAAAAAAAGAGAAAGTATTCAAAGAAAGAAGTAATTCAATTAACTATATCCTCATTAAAGTTTTTACTATTTCCTAATTTTCTTAAGGTTAGAGGCAATATCTTTTTTATGTAATTTAGTTGACAAACAATTTTAGTTTGCTAAACCTTCACAGCTAGACTTTCCTGTCATCTATAAACTAGTTTAAGCTGATAGAGAAACATAACAGATGCATGGAAACCTATAGTCTGATTCAGATCTTGAATCAGAAACTTCTACCTTCTTGACTGAATCATATGCTAACTTAAAGAACAAGGTGCACTTGCTGATTTACCGAAAAAAAAAGTCTATCCTTTTTTTTTTCCTAGACTTTATTCATAACTCATAATTATTTCCTAATTGCAGTAAACAAACAAAACCCAAACTCACTGAGACTAAGAGCACGGAGCCAGTAGCAGGGATACTCCAAAAGGACTTGCTAGTGATACAAAAATATGATTTAGCAATGGAATAGACAGTGATGATTCAGTGCCTTTCAAAGAGTCAGTCTGCAATTACAATCTCTGTGCTTGGCATGAATGGGGGCAAAAAAATAAAAAGACTGGCAACAGTCCAGGCTGTCAATCCAATTCTCTGTCAGCCCTGTTTAGTTGGGCTTGATGGCCACGTTAGGTGATGGAAAATACACTACTTTCTCCCACAAGTGCACTTGACAACATCTTCCTGTGTCTTAGAAGATCATCACTGATGTCTCTGCCAAAAAGAATATGACCAAGCCCATACATGGAGTTAGGCTACGAGAATCTCTTTGCTGGTAATCATATAGACATCAGTTTAATGCCATCATAATATATTATAGTGATCATCCAAAGTAGGTTTCTATGAGTTTGCAAAATCTTCCATTTTCCTGAGCTTCCTATGCAACATTCTGTTGTCTTTGATGCTCCGATTAGTCACTCCATTCTCTCAGACCATAGCTGTGAGTCTCTCTGCTTATTGCTAGAATCCAAGATGTGTGAGCAGAATCAACACAAAACTTTAAATTAGTCATTATAAACAGAATGCCAGCTAATTTGAGATCAAACAAATTAAATCTTGTTTTCAGGGTTAGTTGGAATCTGATGCCTAGTAAAATTTTAGCTACAGATTTAGGAGTTGCACTAGCTACATATTTAGGACAAAATTATTTTAAAGGTGACTGAACAGCCTCTCTATAGTAACAGACAGAAAAGCTTAAATCTGTTCTGCTGAAGAGTGGGGACTCTGCTTTTTCTTAGTTCTCTGCCTCTGAATCTAGCCAGACAGATCTAGATGACAGGGAGTAAAAGGAGGAGACAAATGGATGACTTCTCGCCTTGGTTCTCCATGACTTTCTCTGGCACGCTGGCTTAGCCAAAGGACCCGTTTCTGCATACTTTGCCTTTCCAAAGCTGTAAAAAAGGAATCCAGTACCTACAGCCATGCAGCAGAGAGGAAGCCACATGCTGACAAGATATCTGCTTGGTTACCATCTCCACACAGTTTTTGGATTTCAGTTTTCTCTCTCTGCCAATTCATTAGGGGACAACAAAACAACAAACTTGTTTTAAGTGTGAAGTCATATCAAAGATAGACATCAAATCAAACCAGCCAACTATATATCGACAGGCAATAAGGCAAGGCTTCTGGGAATATGGACTTTTGGTCACAAGAAATGCCATCTTTGTATTCTGGTTCATGGTTGCTTTATGGAGCAGTGTTATTTGCAGTTATCAAATGTTGTGATCACCATGGCAACTCCCCACTCACTTTTTCTACTATTTTGCTTGTCAATCTGTTAGAGGTACACAGTCTTAAGGCACAATCCTGCAAAAGACTGAGCAATTTTGACATCTTTCTTGTGCTCAGAAAGGGAATGTTCTCAGCACCACAATAGAGCAGCTCAGCCCATTAGAATGGAAGTCATCCTGCACTACTTTGTATTCAGAAAGAGTCTGTCTCAAGTTCAACCAGGGTGAGATACAAGAAGTAGTCATTTAAGCACATAGGTAATTTTGTTATCTATGTTACAGCAGCCCCAGATGCCCCAATCGGCCTGGCATTTAAGACATCGCTTAGGGATGGTAATTAATTAATTTAATGTATTTTTAAAAACAAGGCCGCTAGATTCTTTTGCACTTTGGCTATTTGTTCATGTAGCATGAAGGATGTCATCCTTCCTCCTGCCCATCACTCTGACATAGGAAGAGCAGCAGAGAAGGTGGAGGAGTATTTTGCTCTGACTGCAAACCACTTTCTCATTTGTAGCAATTCACAGTCAGAGCACTCTAAACCTGGATTGACCTGTCACAGTTTATCTTCTCTGATTTCCTACTTGTGATAGGAAAAGAGAAAAGGGAAGAACATAATGAATGAAATGAAATGAAATTAAGCCCTCAGTCCAAACCTGTCCAATCCAACCAGCACTTCTTCCAGGGAAATAAGCTTCACAAAAGGATGCCCTGAACTCCACATCTATACCAACAGTCCTCCAGGCTCTTTCTATAGGGCAATCAGAAATGTGTCACCCACACAGCCTCATGCAGCCTGTTCATGCACCACTAACAGAGGTAGCATGTGCTTAGTGCAGGCTCTGCAAGCTGACTTGAAAAATCATGGGAACACATGTGAAATTCAGGTGAGCAGTCGGTAGCAGAACTTATAACTAGATTGAATGTATGCATTCAGGCTTCTTACTACCTTTGGATCAGGTGTTATCTGAGTGGTTATTGTTGCTTTTACCCTTCCATGTTGTATCACTGGGAACTAAGGAGCAAGAACTTCTACCTGGGAGATTTGCCCACCCAACAGTTGGTAGGGTAGGACCTCCATTATCTAAACGTAAAGGTAAGCGCAGCCCAGCTGGTATATAATTACATTCTACTTATTTGTTTCACACAATGGTGATCTTGGACTCTCTTCTTGCTTATGGACTTTTCTAAACCTACAGGAGCATCTAAAATGAGGTAATGTGCAAGCCTATTTTGTTTTAATGTGACAAATAGCTCCAAAATGCCAAGCAAGTCTTCTTCAAAACTAAAGTTTAGATGTTGTTAGATTAAGTCACCCAGCCATCACTCAAGATTATAACACCATTTGTTTGGGAATTTAGTGAAATGTAATGTTTGGAGCCTGGAAATTATGAGAGAAAGATGTAGCTTTTCAAACTTGAAAAAGTGATGAGAAATTGCAGGATTAATTTTTTACCAGTCTTTCTGAAAAAACAAGATCCTATGCATTTAACACAAAATGGTACATTTTGGTCCAGAAGGATTTTGTTAGGAAAAGTTATATAAGTTAAAACAGATGCTAGAATTCAACATCAACCAGAACATTCAATGTGTCAGCGTGGTAGAATAATGAGTTGATGCAAGAGTTGATACAGAAGAATAATTAACAAGACAGAATTTGTGGTATCAGGTTAAAATACTGATTTAGGTTTAACGGTATAGCTTTGAAAATAACGGGTGGGACATTCCTACCAAAAAGTGTACTTGCCCTGTTCCTAGCGAACAAACATTAAAATGCTGCTTGCAACTCTGTAATGTTATAAATCAAGAGAAAGCTCTGGATACCTTGCCAAGCATCTAAATGTTTGAAATAGGAAATTTCCACTCTGTGTTACAAGCTGATCAGTAACCTTACTGCAAAATTGTACTTGAAACATCTGAAAAACAGCGATCTGCATTATCTGCTAGAAAACCCAACAACCTCATAGCTGTCACCTGTATTTCATCAATCTATTAAAACTTACAACCATCGTTCTTAGCTTCTGGTAATGGAAAGCGCAAAGGACAATTAAATGGTGCTGTTAGGGCTCAGATTTGAGCCCTTCCCCAGATGAAGGCTAATTGCATATTGGGCTGTACTATTGAAAGCATAGCAGGTGGGCGAAGGAAAGGGATTAATCCCTGCTCTGCAGTCTCACGAGGCTACCTCTGGAATACTGTCCAATGCAGAAGGACATTAATAAACTGGAGAGTGCCTGGCTGAGCACAGGAGAACATGATATACAAGGAGAGGTCAAAGGAGCTGGGTTAGTTTGACCTGGAGAAGAGATCTAATTGTTTTCTTCAGCTACCTGATAAGTGGGTACAAAGAAGTCAGAGTCAAATTCTTCTTGGAGGTACTCAGTGGTAGGACAAGAGGCAATGGACACAAGCTGCAGCAAGGAAAGTTCTAGTTAAGTATAAGGAAAAAAATGCAGCTAGTGAAGTCAAAAAATGGAACAGGTTGTATAATCTCCCTGGAGATCTCTGAAACCACCTGGACAAGGCCCTGAGAACTTCATATAAGTTTGAATGTAAGGACTTTGAGCAGAAAGATGACTAGATGATTTTCAGAGGTCCCTTCTGATGTAAATTATTCTGTGATTCTACAAAAACCATGTTTCAGCTGAAGTGAATGTATTGACTATTACCAAAATGTCTCTGAACAGAATTATTTTTGAACTTTAAAATTAACTGAATCACCCGTTAGAACATACCTAGATACGGAATGTGATACATGTACCTCACATACTGAAAGGCAAGTAACAGCTGTGATATTGTCAAACACAAACCACAATAGTTAAGGGTCCAGTACAGCACTGGCATCCCTCCGGCGTACTGCGCATTTGGTACATGCAGTACCTGTACTGCACTAAACCAGTCACTGGAAATTCCATTTCTAAACTTCATGTTTACATTTTGAAAATACCTTTATCCATGAAAATTAAGCTCCTATTCTGAGAGCAGACAGTAAAAAGTGAGGGGAGGCAAGGATAAAAGAAGCAGAAAATGTGAAATTATTTTACCTAGTTATGGGACCTGGAGACAGAAAGATGAGGAAGGTTATTATTACCCCAAAAGGTAATAACTTTTTGTTTTACAAGACAGTTATCCTTTTGTTTCTCATGAACCTAGGGAAAGTGAGGAACTGAAAGAACGATAAGGAACTGGTTACAAGGAAGATGACAGCGGATTGTGCTGCAAAGAAAACTGTCAGGCTGGACTCTCCAAAGGCCAGGCTGTGGGCCCTGTCTTTGAGCACAGAGAGAAGTGTCTTCATGAAGCTTACTCAGGATGTTTCACTGCAGGGAAGTTGAGAGGTGCAGCACAGAGACGGGTGGGAACATCACACAGAAGAAGGTGGAGCACCCCAGTGACTTCACTAACAGACTCCTTGAAGTCCATTCCAATGCTTGACAACCACTTCAGTACAGAAATTTTTCCTAATACCAATCTTTAACCTGCCCTGGCGCAACTTGAGGCCATTTCCCCTTGTCCTATCATCTGTTATCTGGGAGTAGAGACCGATCCCCACCTCACTCCCCCCTCCTGTCAGGCAGTTGTAGAGGACGATAAGGTCTCCCCTCAGCCTCCTCTTCTCCAGGCTGAACACCCCCAGTTCCCTCAGGCA
The DNA here is from genome assembly GCF_000687185.1 of Egretta garzetta. Lineage (NCBI taxonomy): Eukaryota > Metazoa > Chordata > Aves > Pelecaniformes > Ardeidae > Egretta > Egretta garzetta. The sequence goes on from NW_009258388.1 coordinate 500,045, forward strand.
GATACCAGAATTTGCAGGTTGCTCTCAGAGAAAGGTATATTTTTGCAACAATCAAATACCCATTTTGATTATGCCATCAGTATGGTTCCAGCAGGGGCACAAATTTACAGGAGTTTTAAAAATACATATCTATTTGTTTAAGGAATAAGAACAAGAAAAATTAAAACTGTCATGATAACTATGTTTAGAAAAACACTACTTTAGTGTGGCACACTGCACCTAATTTAATAAGCAACTACAATAGGAGTTTCTTGTGAGGATTTTTCTTGAAAGTGGCATTTATTATGTTTCCTCTGACGAATGTTATTTGAGTGGTTAAAATAATGTTGTGAAACAAGATGCCTGAATTTTCTTCCTATTGCTTTTTCTGAGCTTGGGCAAATCACAATCCTTTTGTCCCCTGTCTTCTAAAATAACAATTCTGCAGGCTTCTTACACAATTTCGTTGCTCAGCGGTTGTTAGAAGTCTTTGAAATGTTCAGATAGAAATTGTTACTGAAAATCTAAGAATTATGGCTATTATGGCAAACACCCACCCATTTACTTTCTAGAAATATATTTATCAGATATTTACTGTACATATAGCATTTTCAAATGCTTATTCTATGTGAAAAAAGAACACAGCCATTACACATGCATATGAATGTATTAAGTCTTTGAAGAATTACTGGATGTTTAAGACGTCTGGGCACTGCGGTTCTTGCTTCTTAAAATGGGATCAATTTATTTCTCAGATTAAACTGAGAAATATTTTAAATTTAAGAGCAGTGGCAGAACCCCCACCCCCATAATTCAGAGGAATGAAAACAGTTTCAAACTGAATCAGAATACAATACATTAAATCCAAATTCAAACCTTCTTCCAGCTAATTATATTGCCACAGATGGAGGTATGCAATTTACTGAGCATCTGTGCATAGCAAAATTTTGGACAACGTGGGTGGTGCAACTTTTAAATCATACACATGCTGTGACTGAAGCAAAGCAAAAGGACTCATTGATGAGAGTTATTTTATGATTTCAAACAAACCCAAAGTATTGAATTTCATAGAGCAATTAAATGTATAAAAGCACAGTGGAAAGTCAAGTGCAAACCTGGTTTCATATTGGGAATTAGAAAAACAAATGTGTCCTTTCGGCGTAATTCCACTCCTTTTGTCTAAGTCAAAGACAGACTAAAAAAGAAAGATGTAGATAAAAACAGGTTGAGAAGCAGAGCTGGTCAAAGAGCAGAAAATCCTGTTCACAACCAGCATGCCTTTATTAGAAAATGGACTGATCTTGGCATCTTTGCTCTCTTCTAGTGCTCGCTGCTTGCAGATTTGCCAGCTTAACTCTTCAGCTGGGGAACTGCTACCAAAAGATTATGATCCGATACGTAGGCAACACTTCCTTCAGTTGACCCCCACTGTTTGGACCTGCTGTGACTCAGGCATCCCAATAAAACTTGAGAGGTAAGGAAAGAAAGAAAGATGTGATCAAATGTGCCCAAGCACAGTTATTTGGTATCTAAATCTCTTACTTCTATTAGCTGACAGTGATACGACTACATGCTACTAAATATACCTCAATGCACCTGATACAATGAGCTCACAGGCTGTTTAGTATCACTGGTATTTTGAGTAATATTTAATGTGAGTGCATGGAATACACCTCAATAGGGGCATCAAGCATAGTTTGTGTGATGAAAACTAAATCCAAGAGAAAAAGAAAGCCAGAAAAGTCACAATGCCATGATATCTGCACTGTCACCAGCAAGTGAATTTGATTATGGATCAAGAGAGGGTAAACGCTTACCTTTCCAACCAACCAGCTAGCGCTTGTGCCACAGACTTTCTGCTGCTCTTATGTGTTGTTGCTGGCTTTGTGCCTGCTGTGGGAGGACAGATTATATTTGGTCTGGCATAAGGTTAGGACTCAGGCACAGGGAGTGCCATACCAACACAAACCCGGTCAAATTTGCTGAATACAACTGCATCAGCAGCCCAGGCTTACAGGGCATCACCATTGTACACCATCTTGCAGCAGGGAGTTTGATCCAGTACTCAGAGCCCTACGTCAAGTCACAGCCTGTGAGGCTACGTGGTACCACAAGCACAGCACCCACTTTGCTCAGGGTAGACCCTGAACCTTTCCAAGTTCCCATACGAATTAATACTTTCCTTGAGTACTCTTGGGAAATAGGACTTTCACAAGTATTATGTCTTTGCAGAAAACAAGGACAACTTAGCTGAAAGGAGGAAGGGTTACATCATTCATTTGCTTGTAACAACAGTAGGAAACTAACAATATATTTATGCACAATAAGTCATGATGAGCCTATTTCCCATCTGCTCCCACGACAAACATGCTTCCACATGCCATTTCTGCCTGCCTTCATTTATGCAGCCCTCGTTGAAAGCTTCTGTAAAAGGTTAGTGCATCCCAGAGAAAGGAGGCTGTACCAACAAGCACATCTCTTGTCCCGAGTACCAAGTGTTTCCCAATTTTCACAGAGAGAAGAGTTCTCATTGCCCCTGCTCTTGCACTTCACTTTTGCTACAGGTTTTTGCCTTTTTGTCTGTCTCATCCCTCACCACAGCCCGGTCTCCTTTAGCTGTGGATCTCGCCCTACTTGGTGCCGAGAAAGAGCAGGATCAAGATCTGAAGCACAGGAATTACAGCTGTAAGGTGTAATACTTGTGGTCCTTCTTCATCACACAGATGCTATTTACCCCTCCCTTACCAGCAGCCAGAACAGCAAAAGTAATTTTTCAGGGTTTTTCTCACTGGCTTTTTATCCTGGTCCCATTCTTATCTCCAGTCTTTCCCCATCCCACAGTTGGAGCATCTTGGATGTTCCCTGATCCCATCCCCTTCTCTGTGGGGCAGCAGAACTGAATTTTGCTGTCCTTCTGAGAACCCCAAAGTTACCTCTGGGGATGCATGCAAGCTAAACAAAGATTAGGCTAGTTATTCGGTGAGCTTAGTGAGGAAAAAACAACAATAGCAGGATATGCAGCTGACCTGCCTTAAAAATCAAACAGTGAATTTCATATAATTGCCTGAACACCTCCTGTCATTAGTTGGCAAACAACACAAAGCTACACAGGGACTGCAAAATCTGTTCACCGAACCATATTAAGTATGAACAAATTCATAAATACTATCATCTGACTGCAAACATTTCATGAAGAGAAGAAAAACAAGCCATATTTTTTTCCCAATTAATTGTTTACCAGTAGAAATTTGTGATAATGCAGCTATAGAAGTGATATACAATATCATCTTTTATGTGAAGAAAATGATCTGAGTCCATCCAAGGTTATCGTATTAATTGAATGAGATAAATAATTTAAAGGTTTATCTGAAAGTATCAGTCTCAGTGCAAAGATCAATCAAGGTACAAAGCTTCAAGCGCTGTGTATACATCTATGGTTACAAGCATAAAGGGTGAAACTGCTTCGTATCTGGCCAGAGCACAGTCTTTGTGGAAGAAAATTTTGCTGTGAATAGCTCTGAATATCTATTTTCAAGGTGGTTGGTTTTCTCTATGCAATATTTAATTAACAGCACCTAATTTTTCTCCCTCCTTGGAGTCCACAAATTAAAGTAGCATGATGATAATCCATGTGAAATGGAGACTGTGCAGCATAGAAATAATTTTTAGGTATGACAATACTTTCAAGAACTTTCAGGAAGTTTTATATAGTTTAAAGAGGAGAAAAGTATTTTTTCATTTTGGAACATTTAACTAGCTGTCATGCCTATATCAAACATTTTCTTGAAGGGGTAAGTAAGCCCCAAATTTTACAAGAACTCAGCACCCAAATTTAGAAGGAAATATTTTTGAAGACCTCATGGTACTGAGGTAAGATATTGCTAGATATATCACTACACATCCCAACATTTGAAATCTGGCCCTGATATAGGTGCTTCTATGAATGCTGTGTGCCTTTGAAAAATTAAGACTTTCTTATGGCAGCAGCTAATCCACACTTCAGTTTTTAAAATGCCACTTTTATTGTTTTATTTTGTTAATTAAAAAAAAAAACAAACCTAAAACCAAAACCAAAACCAAGGCCTAATATGTAATACACAGACCTTGGAAATCTTCTGTAACCTATCTGGGAAGACATCAAGAAATGGCTCGAAATAACCATAATTTTGTTTTACTGTATTTACAGATGCTTAGGGGTGTGCAACACCTTGCATTTAGTGCAAACATCTGGGCTATAAAGAGAACATTTAGGACTTCATGGCCCTATATATTTTATGTGGGAATATGGTTCCTTTTAGCATCATGAAGTCGCTAATGTATTCTCACCATGTCATGGGATGGTCTGCAAGCTCCACCTTGCCCTGCTCAAGGCTGTCTCATGGGGCAGAGACAGTCTGGCAGCAGGAAATTTGGAAGAAACTGAAGGAGGTGGGAGAGAAAGCAGCAGGGCGTAGAATAGGTTGGAAAGTTGGGAAGGGCTAGCAGAAGTTGATGTTTCCTACTTGACTGCACTATCTGCAGTCTGATCACTCTGCCAATGAGGGTTTCACTCCAGGGTGGCATTGAGTCCTGAACTGAAAGGTGGACCCAGAATCGACATGAGGACAGGCTGGATGAGGGAATTATAGAAGGCTGTAGGGAAGACAGCACAGCTTTGCGTTGTCCCTCAGTGCGCTGTGTATCTAGGAAGAGATCAGATTAAATGATACAACTATTCCTCTTTTCATTCCAAATCGTACTCTCCCGCTACTTCAGCTTTCTCACTTGTGATGCAAATTATTGCCTGTCTCATGTGCATGGATGAGAAATTGCTTGTTGGGGTTTTGTAAAATACCTTAAGACCCCTGGCTGAAAGGTTGTGCAGAAATGCAAATAGTTTTTACCTTTCTCTGACACATTGCAGTGTAATCAGTGGACAAATGCAGACAAGCCCAAAAGGCGTGTATCAACAAATAAATCCTTTCTTAAAAAAACCCTCCCTCAGCGTCTGAAATGTAAGTAAAAAGATAAAACTGTTGGTCAAGGAACACTGGTGGAAGCAAGTGATAAGCAACAGGATGAGTGGATCTGAACAGCTTTATCAATTACACTGAAAATAAAACTAATGAAACACAGCCACATACATAAATATAGTAGTTCTAGTCATATATCTACTTCAAAATCAAAGGAAAAACATTCAATCCAATAAATTTTAGCAAGAAAACAGCTTCTAGCATTAGTTTTCTGGAAGACCTGCTTCGGCTAAATTGTTTGGCATGGGGATGCAATTATACCACCTCTACTCTGCACTTTTTAGGCTACACCTGGAATACTGTGTCCAGATTTAACCCTACTCCAGACCAAAAAAGACATTAAGAAATTGGAGAGAGTCCAGAGGAGGGCCATGAAAATGGCTAGAGGCTGGAGAACCTGATGAAGACAGACTGAAGGAACTGACTTTGTTCAGCCTAGAGAAAAGGCTTGGGGGCATCTAATTACTGTCTTCCAATACCCAAAAATTTGGTACAGAAGATGGAGGTGCTCTCTTCAAGAGATGCACTGTGACAGGACAAGAGGTAAGGGACATGACTTGCCTTGGGAGAAATTTCATCTGGATATAAGAAAAAAATTTGTCACCATGAGAAAAATTAAACATTGGATGAGGTCACCCTGAGAAGTGTTGGAATTGCCCTTGCTGGAAATATTCAAGACTTGACCTGACAGGTTCTTGGATAACCTAATCTAAGGCCCTGCTTTAACCACAGAGTTGGACCAGATGATGTCCCTTCCAGCATGACCTTTTCTGTGATTCTGTTATGATTGCTAAACAGAAGAAACATTTGATGGTGTAATAAGGAAAAATCATTCTTTAATGATTTGGGGCATAATTTCTGAAGGCTATGCTCCGTACATTTCAGAAGCAGTGTATTAGTTATCAAATATTTGATAGAAGACCCAGCCTGAATAATTTAAAAGGTATTTCAGGAAAAAATTGTTAATGAAATGCCTGTTCATCTATCACCAAAAATCTTTTTTTTTTTTTTTTTTTTTTTCTCTTGAGAGCCACTGTAATTCAGACTCTATTTCTCCAACTTTTTCTATGCATTGTACAGCTTAAGAGAATAGGAAATTTTATTGCCACTGTCACTGTAAGTAAAAAGAAATACCCAAGACTGATCTTTGGAGAATACCAAAACAGATGCTAATACATGGAAATAAGGATTTCCAGGGCATAATGACACAAAAAACAGCACCAGAAGTCATCTGTACTGTTGGTAATTCTGTGGGCTTTTAATTTTGCAACTGATGATTTTAGACAATCTAGTCAAATACCTTTGAGAGGTATGAAGAAATAACATTAACTTATTTAAATTCATCAAGGGTAAAAAAAAAAAAAAACATGATTCATGGGAGTATTCCCCAACCTTATGTGTGGATAATGAACAAATTACTCCCCTCTTTATATGCGAGTTTTCATAGAGGGAAAACATGTTCTCAGCGTGTTAAACCACAGCTGTGTCACCAGAATCAGCCTATAGTGATACAATAATCATCTTTATACATGAGAAATGTTCTCATTTTCTCCATAAGTCAGTGAAAAAGTTAAAGGGAGACCCAGCATCAACCCCAACAGAAGTCTGCGGGGAAAGGACTGTTCCTGCAGGTTTCCTTTTTCAAGCCTGAATCAGTGACAATTCCTGTTCCGGGGATGCATATAATAATCTTCTTTTTACACCCGTCAGCAGTGTTGATGCTGTCAAATTATATCAGACAGCAGTATGTGGGAAAGATATAATGCATCCTCTGGGAGCTGCCAGTTATCGGTTTCCTCAAGCCCTTCATTTCCCCGAAAGCTGTGGTCTAAAGAAACACAACTGAAATCACAAGTCCCAAATTTCACTTCCACTAACATTGCTTATACAGCTTTGGCAGTTCAGAGAGGCTGGAAGTTGCTCTCTTGTGACTGCAAGTACAAATTTCGTTTATATATTTGAGAAGATGGTACAGAAATAATTGAACACATTATTAGTTGTGCTCATTTTCTGCTTATTAGTAATATGAAGGCAGGCTGGTTTTTGTGAATTTGTCAATTGTCTTCTATTCAGTAGGCAAATATCCCATTAAATTTCAATGATAAACTGAGTAACAGATCAGAGACTGGGATTTAAATTTAAAATGCTGCAAAGACCCTTTCCACCATCATCTGGTGGTTATATATGTTACATATGCTGTGAATATATATGTTACATATACATATATATGTTAACATATACTGTGAAAGAGTAGTGCCATATAAGTGTTACTCATGGGAAGGATCCATCTAAATTAAGATTAAATTCAGAAATGAAAATTCACATAAATCCAAACCCAACATATATCTCAAGTCAGCAATGATGCCATTTTACTTTCTGGGACTGCCCAGCCATACAATACCTAAACTCATTAAACACTTCTCCGGTTGGCCAAAAGGTCCCCTGTGGTCACCTACACCTGCTTCAGCATGCCAATTGGATAGGACCATGAGTGGGTAAAGAGTTTCACATCTCCTGTTGACTCCTTGTGTTTTCAGTTGACAAATGCGTACCTAACTAGAGCAGACTGCAAAGGATTTTGTTCCCTACGAACCCAGTTGGGTATATAAGGCACAGAAAAGCACTCCTGATTTACATACCCAAAGACACGTTTTAATCTGGATTCCACCCTAAAATAATAGTACTTCTCAATTGTCATTATTGTCTAAATGTTTTATCTCATCTATTCTGTCAAGTTCTTAATATAGTTCCAAAGTTATTAGAGCAACCCAGTTAGTAATAATAAACATTGCTGAACAAAAACTGGAGTGAAAATACTTACTTCTTATGCAGGGTAAGATAACATAGAAACCTTTTTTAAAATTCTTATTTCTGAGTTATTTAATGATGACTAAGTCTCCATTTAGATGATTTCCTTTTGTTTAACCCAAATATTACAGTCACTGATAGAACCAGGCTATGCATTAGAAGTCCTGTATTTGCCAAAAATTCTGAAACCATCTAACCCAAATATCAGACACCCTTAGATACTCAGCATTTCAGAATATAAAACTTTTATATTAAAATCTATTAAATATAATATATATAAAAATATAAAGCATATATATATATCGGTGATTTAAAATTATGTCCAAGCTATAGCTTAGTTTAGCATTAAGTAACATAAACACAGGAACTTCTGAGCTGGATCAGAGAGGTAGACCTTCGTGAAACTGCTTTAACATAGTGAGAGAGACATCCCAAAGGGAACACAGTGGCTGCCCCTCCCAAACCTCTCCTGAGTGTCACAGTATTTGAACTGTTCTTTAAGATTCAGCACCATATTCTCTGATTACATGTCCTTAAGCACCTCATCTGCCTGGCTTTTAAATACCTCCAGGGATGGGGACTCAACCACTTCCTTGGGCAGCCCATTCCAATGCTTGATCCTGGTATCATTACCAAGATATGTGGTATCCTCAGTGTACAGACCCCCCTTTTTCTGCAGATACATTTGGGGTCTCTCACCACAGAACCTCCCACTTTCTCCTCCACTTTCCAATACCCACTATGTCCTCCAACAGTCCCCGGTCCTCCTTCAGACACACACACAGTGTGGACAGGCACAACACTACCCTACAACAGAAGTGTAAAAGTTCTGGTTTCTTTAAACAATATTATGAATTTTGGGGTCTTGGGTAGTGTTTTTACTACTAAGTAAGTGAAAAGAGGCACAAATAGAACATGAAATTATATTGAAAGATGGGGCCTGATTTTTCCCACTACAGGGTTGTACACTTGCTGCACCATGATTGTTAATGCCATGGAGAATCTAAAGGAAGTATAGTATACATCTTCCAATACAGTGGATGATACAGGCAATTTAAAAATCAAACTCATACATTTAAATTCATTCTTTATGGATTAATTTATGTTAACTGACAATCATGTGTCAGTCTCCAAGACAAACTCACAGCATTGGAAAAATCTGATCTAAAATTTCTAATAATTTGGAAGTCATGCAAGCAGTGTGGAAAGAAGAGCCAGACATAAGGGCATGGGTTTTCCAAACTTCATCACCATTTGTCCTTGATTCTGAGGCTCTGTCCTCTGACACAACCTCACCTTCAGAGGTCTGAAGCATTCTCAAAACAAGTAGTTAACCTGCATTACAATTCCTTTGCACTTAATTTTTTTCTAAATGTGGCTTATATTATCTCCTTGGGATATAGGTAGGTCCTGAAAAAATAACTTTCTGGACACGTTACTCTTAACAGCATTTACTAGGGACCTGAGGCATGTTGGCTTTACAGGGGTTGAATTCCACTGAATTAAATGGTATTCCTCTTGGTGCAGGAGAGGAAATGGAACTGGAAAGAGAGCACATGGTCCTTCTACTACAGAGGAACAACTGCCATTTGCAGACTTCTATGCATCTGTGAGCATGCTTGTGATGGGTTATGGGCATGAAGAGAAAATCTCCCAAACCAGCATTGTAACTCCACTATTGGTTCCAAGATGGAAGAAAAAAACCACAAAGAAAGTGACTGCGGAGAATTCTTCCCAACACCAGTAAGAAATACCACTGGACTCCTTGGACTCAACTGTTTTTCACTGGTTGAAGGGTTGTTGGCATCCCTGGAGACCGATTGTCACCAAGATGGAGAAAGTCATATCTACCCTCTGGGGAATAGGTGCATATGGAAGATCACTTAATGCCAGAGCAGACATTGCCCCAGCACTCCCCAACACAGGGAACAGAAGCAGACTTTGCAGCCATGCACCTTAGGAGTTCCACAGAGCTTCTGTGGGACAGAACGCTGCTTTCTGCTTCACAGGCTCCCTACATATATCCACCTTGAGTTTCTACAGAAGAGTAAAATAATGTCAAAAATATTACCCCATCAATCCCTTGCCTGGTTATCTATTCTGTATCCATGTTAGGAATATGCTGACATTTTGCATTTTCCTAAGAACTGTACCTTCTTCAAAGTTCAGCTCTCATCCTCCATGTGGTTCAAGACTTTGTCAGTAAAGATTAAGCTTAACAGGGTACAAAGAAGTCGGACTCACTCATCTTTCAAAGCTATGTTACTGTGGTTAAAAAAGAGCATTTCTGAGAGGTACTAACAGCAGTCATCTCCTCACGTGTCACCTCCTGATATTTATGTATGAAACTAGATTCCTTATTTGGGTAGATTTCAGTCTCATTTCTCATTATTCTATAAGCTATAGGATACAATAACAGCTTGGTAAGGAAAAATATATAACAGCAAAATCTATAGTAGAAATACTTCTAATTTTAGTATATTTGTATTTTCTTTTCTTACCTTTTTAAATTTTATTTTTATTTTTAGTGTTTGATGGCACAATAAAGTCCACATTTCTCACTGGCAATATTAAAAAAAAGTAGGTGCCTAGTACTTAATTCTTGATTTTTCCTTACATTTTGCTACCCGTGGTGGTTTTTTTAGTGGCTTTTCATTTAGTGGCTTAACTCCTATCTGCTTTTTTTAACATTGGACACAGATCCATTCAAGATTATTATGATGAAAAGAGTGAAAACAATTGAATAAAATCCACCATTTGTAATATTGATCAACACTTTCCTGTTTGCTACAAGCAGAATTAGAAACCAGCAGTGTATTTCATTGGAATTCAATTCTTGTGAAAACTGAAAAAAACCCCGAGTTGCTATGGTCAGCATGAAACAGGAAAAAAACCTATTATTGCTCAGTCTGCTCATTTCCCCAAAACTTTTAAGTACTAACACATCAAGACACTAATTCACAGAAAGACCTATTGGCCCTTGTTCAAAATTCACCAGTAAGGCTCCTTCCTGACTCACTCACCTCTTTCTCTATGCTTTTTATGTCCTTTATGTCCTTTCAAACTTGCCTGTTGTTCCATAGGAACAGTGCACAGATTTAATCTGCAGCCTAACATTTATAGTATAAAAAACACCTCTGGGTGAACTTCACTTGAACAAAAAAACCAGAAAACAAGTCCCCAATATCTGATAAGCCAGCCTCATTTGTGCCTTCACTTGATATTTCCTCACTGTGCAAAGAAAGGGAAGAGAGAAAAGAGAACAAAAGAAATCCCTTCCGTGTTTTCCCTTTTAAAAACAACTGCCTTTCACACCAAATAATAATAGCTCACCTTCCTATCTGTAATTCACCTTTTCTGGCAGGTGTATTACAAGTTAATGAAACAGGAAAACTGAAGTTACATTACATCATTTATTACTGTAAAGGTGCTCGAATAAGTTCTACTAGACCTGAACATAGCAATTTATATTTTCTTCAGAACGTAAACATTAACATGTTCTGGTTTCCTGCTTCTTATTCACTCTTCGAGTACATTTATCTACACATAAAAATTAACAAATAGGTAATTTGATATAAAGCATGCTAGAAGGAACTAGGAAGCTCAAGGAAAACTCTTACCAATAGACAGAAATCCTTATCATGTAGCTTGAAATCCATCTCAATTATTGATACATTACACAACCGATGGATAACTCCTGACTGTTGCCACCTCTACTGGAGGTGGAGAGGTGAGTAATTTCACCTAGTGTTTTCCAGAATTTGTTACTATATGGTTTTCATTTTGTGTAGGTCACAGCTAAAATATTTACCATGAAAACATCAAGGATCTTTTAAACAATGAGCTACGTCATAGCTAAGCTGCACTGGCAAAGCTTATTTAACTGTGAGACAACCAAGCATTACTCATAGTTTTATTTTGTTACCTACAAATATGTTTCCTTGCTAGGGGTCATAGCATGACCAAGTATTACAATATTTGCCATCTGCTCAAATTAAGTTCCACTCTCAGGTGATCTTAACCCTTGGTTAAAAGCTGACTTGAGCTGGTAGGTTCTCCATGTTGTCCAAACCACATAACCTGAGAATGTAATATCTGACAGTAGCAGCTCTGAGGTGAACAAATATTGTCTGTGAGACACAAGTTTTAATGCCCTTGTATTCTCCAGCCCATGAGCATGAAAGGTGCCATTTTACCTATAGGAGTAGGAGCAGAACCTAATTGAAGGTCATAAGGTAAATCTCGTAGAGGCAGGAAGCACTTAGAGCTCCTGGTTTTAAGACTTGCCTACTGATTGTGCCACCTAGTACCATCTAGTAGCATCTCACTGAGAGCAAATGCTCCCCTGTATGACATTGGCAATATTCTATAAAATGAGATGTGAACTGCAAATACACTATTGTAGAGGGTACAAAGGCTTGCTTATAATCATTCTTCAGAATGCGATAAAATAATATTGACCAAAAAAATTGCCTAATTTGAAATAATAAAGAACTGCTGACATTCCTACAGGACTTGTCTTCCTGAAAGTACAAACTAATGTAGTGAAGTGAACTTCCAAAACCGTTCATGGTTAACATAATCCTACTAGCATGAGTGAGAGCAAGGGTAAGCAATGCAAGAATCTTTAAGAATCCCACCAGGAATGTTTCAAACCACTCTGGCTCATTGTATTTATAAATTGTTCAGAAATGCACAGAAACTACAGCCAGGAGATATATATGGGCACAGGACCACAGAATACAAACACAATACTCCTGCAAGAAGAGAACATGCAGATTAAGAAATCCACTTAAAACTGCAGACACAATGTACGAGGCTTTCTTGAGAAAGCAAATTTTAGATTGCTCCTCTGATGACAAGTGTTACAAAAAGACCATCCTCGGCGGCCTAACAGGCATTTGTTCAGGAAGACACGCAGTGTGTTGACTCACGCGGCTGGGACTACCCTGCAGCTTTTGCGAGTCCCAGAGGTATGCATATAGCATAACTGTTTACAGCGAGGGAGGGGATGGATGGGTACATTAGCAAGGAAGGTAGGAGGGAAGATAACCACAGGCATAGTGTGCTGAGATATAAGCTTCATCCTAGAGAACTTTCTCAGTAAAGCTCACCATTCCTCTTTAAGAGTTGCATTGCAATGTCAGGGCAACACAGGAATATGTTGACAAAATGAAGACTTAAAAACAGGCCCCCAGAGCATTGAGCTGGCGTTGCACTGCTGCATCCTTGTGCTGGTCCCTAAATGCATCCAGAGGTAGGCAACAAGGCTGGTGGCAGGGTTGGAAGGCATGTCCTATGAGGAGCGGATGAGGACTTTGGGCTTATCTAGTTTGGAGAAAAGGAGGCTGAGGCACAATCTTATTGCTCTTGACAGCTTCCTGAGGAGGTGGAGAGGGAGGCGTTGGCCTCTTCTCCCTGGTATCCAGGGACATAAGGAAGCATTTCTTTACTGAGAGGGTGGTCAAACACTGGAACAGGCTTCCTAGAGAGGTGGTTGATACCCCAAGCCTCCTGGTGCTTCAGAGGCATTAGGACAATGCCCTTAATAACATGGTTTAACTTTTAGTCAGCCCTGAATTGGTCAGGGAGTTGGACTTGATGATCCTTGTAGGTCCCTTCCAACAGAAAATATCCTATCCTATCCTATCCTATCCTATCCTATCTTATCCTATCCTACTCTAAACAGGCTCTTGGGGCAACAGTGAGAATAGCGTTGAACAGCAAGGACTCGCTGGGTATGGCTGGGACGGCTCAAGGTGAAAAGCACTGTTCAAAACAAGAACAGAACCTGGCCCAGCTGCTGTTTTTAACTGGATAAAGTGGGAGTGAGCTATGTTTGCTAGCTAGCGTGGCTATTTTCTAAAGAAAATTTTGCAAAGTGTCAATGAATGCATAGCTCTCCCAAAGCACGGTTTTCAAAGGAAAAATGCACCAAAGATTCCCTGCAAGAATTAAAGGGCTGCAATCTTCCAAGGGGTAGATATGTAGATATTTTTATATTTCATATCATACTGAATAAATGCCACCCCTCTTTGCAATGCAGCTATTTTTGAATCTTAATGAATTATTTGAGTGATAACCAGCAGCTATATTTGTTGAGAAATGACTGCATTTAAGTGATATGGTTCTATTTTAATATTTATGAATGTTAAGCTTCATAGAAACATTGAAATGTGATAAATATCAGCAAAAGTTTTTTTCCAGTTGCTGAAACTGAGATTAGAATAATGTTTTGGATTGTGGTTTATTCATTACATTTCAAAGGAAAAGAGAACAAAAAGTCTAAACCAGTCTCCCTTCTCTCAGGCCTACAGCAGTAATGAATGATTTACGAGAAACTTTCCCAAGCTGAGAACAACCAAACTCTTATTTTTTAAAACATTTCCACTTTTCCTGTTTTCCACTAGTCACCTATGCACAGAATTACAAGCAGGATTTATAGGGCTGATTAACCACTGGAGGCAGTAGGCTGTGATGTACCTGTAATCCAAGTTTTCATAACACTTACTGTCCTACATTAAATGAAACAATAAAATGTTTATATTACTCCATAAAATTTAAAAAAGATTTTGAGGGGAATCACTGAAAATGGTCATAATTTTCATTATGATACAATTTGAGAAAGCTCAAAAGATACTGTAGCTGCTCTAGCTAACCTTGTGCCCGTACCATGATCCCTCCAGTGGCATATCCAGCTGTCTCCCTCCCAGCCTCTCCAGCCAAGATTATTAAACAAACCAGTTAAAATTAAAAAAAAAAAAATCTACTTTTAATTGCATTCTCATTTTGCCTTTTTTTAGAAATGGTTCATGAGCAACAGAGTGTGCAAATATATCACTCCACACAGGGCTTGTGGGTGTCCCACCTCTCACAGCAGCAGAATACTAATGCTTCCCAAAAGCGGTTGTTATATATTTATGGAAAAGACAGATAATGGCATGAATCAACTTATTTGACTGCACTGTCTTCAAAACAGCCAGCTTAAGCCTGAATTTTGCAACACAGCTCTTCTGATCAGACGGGTCTGCTCGGTGTCTCTTGAGGCTGAGCCCGGGTGCCCTCTGTAAGGCAGAGGGTGCCTTCCTGAGCACAGGCAGTGGGTAAAAATGCTAAAACACCAAACCAGGCTGGCTGTAAACTGCCCGTAGGTGGTCTGGAAGCTGCCTGAATTTCCACAGTGTGACTCACTGCCTTACCCTTACAAAAAAATTTACCAGAGCAGGAAATCCAACTGGCTTAGATTTACCAACAAAAATTTGAGGACTATAATATAACAAAAGATGATGGTTGCAGTGATGGAAATAATTTTTGAACAAATGAAGGTGTATTTTTTCCACTGATGCTGGGGACACATTTGACTGACTGAAAAAACATGGCCAGATTTAAGGTCTGATGCAGCACTCAGTGAAGTGAATAACAGGACCCTCTACTCTTGCCTTGGAAAAATTGATTTTTAAATATTTTATAAATGTTGCTAGAAATATGCCTTTATAAACAGAGTATTTCTTATAGCAAAAAGGTTCATGAAAATTTGCTGTAATATTCTGTTTATTAGTTTTTATACTGAAGCTAACTGGTGTAACCTTAATCCAAGGAATATGAGGGCAATAATTTATACTACTCCTATATGTTTTATTTAAAGTTCAGTTTCTTAAATAAATCTGCATACGGTGTTGACAAAGTATATTTTTAAATCTGACAAGGCAACTTCAGCACTAACTTACAAGAATTTACTATGTACAAATTACTAATGCTAGTAAGAATGCTTGGTGTTTTTATAGAATGGTCATTGCTGGAAATACTGTGATTTTGTTACATCAAGACCTTTATTTCTTTAAACAAAAAGCACTTGCCTTTAATACTTTAATATTTTATTTTAGACAGCTTATTATATAGCTGTGATCTTAAGCTTCTGGCATCTGAGCACCCTTTACACAGTCCCAGCCCATCCTGCTAAGTAGAGCTGGCTAATTTTGACAGCAAAATTAATAAAAATGAATAAAAATGCTAAAGCCTTCCTCTTCATTTAAAACTATTATCAGGACCAAACCAAGATGTCAATTTAATAGCACCCACAAATGACTACACTTTGAATCTTTTCCTTACCAAATATTGTTTTCTTTATATAAAACATTTGTTCACAAGGAAAAAAAATGCAGTGGCAAATAAACACGGTGAAAAGCTTTTCAGAATGAAAACCTAGTATTTATCCAATGAATAATCTTTGCTCAGGCAAGAGAAGCACAGTATGACTGAGGAAAGGAGGAGAAAAAAGGGCAATGACTAAATGATTTAGATCACAGTAATCTATAATCTGGTTTCCATTCAGTTCCATTTGCACAGGCTACAATCTTTCTTAATGCCATAGCTCAGGAAAGGCTATTCTTCTTTGAAAAATAAATGTAATTATGCTTATAAAATATTTTTTTATGCAGAAATATACTGGGTTACTCATTGCTGAGTGCATTTTCACAGTTGTTATATGATACAGTAAGACTGCTAAGCCCATTAATTGGTAGGTTATAATACAATCTAATTTATTTTTTAAATATTATGGAATGCTTAAATATTTCTATTTTACTGCTACATCTAAAAATGATAACTAGTCCTTAAATCAATATATTTCACAGTACTGAATAGCTAGTCCAATTCTGTTTAATTTTCAATAACGCTCACTGTTAAGAATGGTAGGTATGTTAGTGCTGTAGCATCTCTACAAATTAGAGGAAATTAGTCAAATCTAATATCCTGTTTTTTCAACATGAAC
Organism: Egretta garzetta; assembly: GCF_000687185.1. NCBI lineage: Eukaryota > Metazoa > Chordata > Aves > Pelecaniformes > Ardeidae > Egretta > Egretta garzetta. The sequence goes on from NW_009258388.1 coordinate 516,614, forward strand.
AGAGATAATTTCCAAACATCCCAGAAAATCCTGAAGGAATCTCTCCCAGCTTTCCACACACTTTTCCACTCTCCCCTTCACCTTTTCCAAGCACTTAGTTACTCTTTGCTCTGAAGAAGGGAAGGTTTCCCTCGGTAGTAGTGACCCCAGAGAAAATATGCATGGACAGCTGGCTTGAAAAGACAAATTTTAGACAAAAGGACATTCTGAAGTGAAGGTACCAGGTGGAAGAAGAAACCCTTTTGACTTTCAGAAATACGTTATTAGAAGAGCAAGTTTGGTGCTTTCTGCCATCTGACTCAATGGTTGGCCAATTAATTCCCCCATCTCCTCCCATCCAAAACCTGGCTCTCACATTTAGACTTTTGTATGGCTCACAGTGAATGCAAGCCAGTGCATTTGTTTTCTTTAATTCCTGTTTGCTTCCATGGTCATGCATGAATTTCTGCTGTCCCATCAGTTGCTGGAGCATATAAGTTGAGTTTCAACCAGCTGGAGTCTCCTGCTTCAGCTGATGTTTTAGCTGAGTGCTCTGCTCACTGCAGCTGAGGCAGGTTTTTTCCTGCCCATATGGAGGGAAACAACAGCCACATATGGGATATAGTATACGGGGAAAATTGTTGTTGTGAGATGTAATTTGTGATGACATGTAACTTTCTTTAGCATTGACTTGTGAAGGCTGGAGGATGGACATTTTCAGAAAAGGATCGCCAGTCAGGGAATTAATTTCTTGTTTTGGTTTATAAAAGCCCAGATCTGACAATTCTGCATCACTCCATCAGACTTTGTTTGCCTGTCCCCATGACCGGTAGGAGCAGATGGAGACAGATGTCTGGGTCTTGCAAGTTTAGTTTTCTAAGTAGCCTTTTTTTCACACGTATTGTGTGGCTTTTTCTCCAAGAACTCTATTGCGTGCCGGTTTATGGCACTTTGAAAGGTAATACTGTTAGAGAAGAGATGTGCTTTCAGACTATCAGTAGCTTTATTCTTGTCTGATTTTCTTGCTTTACTCTATGGCTAAAAGAGGGCTTTCACATTCACTTTCTTAAGGCTGAATTTGGTGATTCCAAATTATTCTGAAGATGTCTTGGTGGCAGGGTATGCCTGTTCACTCAGTCCCACAAACCACACTACCTCCGTTACAAGACAGCCATGCAGCTTGCACATTACGACACCCCTACGCACGGCCTCTGAAGGACTGGGCCGCTACAGGCCAAGATGCTTACTGAAATCAGTTGGATTCATTGTGCTAATGCCAATATATTTTGGGTTATGCCATGTTTTAGATCAAAGGACATCTGTCATAACAACACAGCTGTGGAAATGGGATGGAAATGTTTCAACTTTTTTTTTTTTTTTTAAATCAGTTTAAATAACGCAGTGGAAATGGGGTGGAAATGGGATGGAAATATTTCAACTTTTTTTTTTTTTTAAATCAGTTTAAATAACGCAAAGTATTCTAGATATCATAACACTTGGAAAACATTCCTAAATTGGGTATCTTGCAACCCTTGCAAGCACCTTCCTTATTCCCCAAGAAAGATAGCTCTTATTAAAGCTAACCAGGGCAAGCTGTGATTTACCATGATGCCTCCATCCTGGATCGAGGCAGTGACGTGTAACCAGCTGAGAAATCACTGCTGAACAGCTCAGAATTCACACTTTCTACCTCAGGATGCACCACAGGGGGACATGATCTTTTTGGCCGTCCTGCTACTTTTATAAGCACAAGGATAGAAACATAAAGAATCAAACACAAAGCGCGTTGAGTTCACTTGCTCACTGCAAGGACTATAGGCTTTCAGTGTTTTAAACTCACCACCAATCTTGGTGAACAGTGATACTGAATTTCCAGCTCTGCTGTGGCAGGACAAGTGAGAAATATAATGCAGTCTGGGGAACAAAGATGTTCCGACGTTGGAGATGAGCAATGTGAGCAACAAGAGTGAATTGGAAGGGTTCATTGTCTTTTTACAGATGCTTGATAGGGTAGACTGTTTATATATGTGACACCCAAGCACGGTCGCGATAACTGTCGTTGCAGCCTGATTGGAAAATGGACAACAGGAGAGGATAAAACTTGACTAAATAACATGAAGGAAACATAGGGTAAATAATTTTGCAGGATCTTTCATATAGTAAAATTTCTAGAGGGAACTAGATGGAAACCTTATGCCTGGGACATCGCTATCCTCAGAGTATAAATGCACAGCAAAAAAACCATTAAAGATCAAATTTCAGTGGCAGGAGGATGAGCTACATAGGATGCCCTTTCTGTTTTTCAAGCCCTTGAGCTTTCCCAGTTCCTGACAATGCATCACAGCATCTCTGGCGAGTGTTTCAAGGCTTCAGAGAGACAGCGTAACCCTCCTGGCTCCCACAGCTCATTCCCCCAGTAACACTACAGAGTAAAATTCAACCTCTTGAGTTTCCTTATGGCAGCACAGGAGCTTTCTGCCTTTCCCTTCTCCATCCTCTCACATGTTATTGCTCCTTCAGTGATGCTGACTCAACCGTTTTTGTGCTAAACTAATTTTGTGAAATCTTTTGGGTTACATAAACCCTCCCCACCCACTCACCCCCCCTCTTTTTTTTTTAACTGTAATATTTTCACTGGTCTGGTGAATCAGTAATAGGAAGGGGTAATGAACTATGGTGCATATGGGGGGAGGAAGGGATAGTAGTGGCTGAGGACAGTGAAGAATGGGAAACTCCAACCTGCTTTACCATCATGTTGCCATCGTGAAACTGTGTTTTCTCTTTGAAGTGCACCCTCCTATGAGTAAAACAGATGAGCAGAATATATTCACTTTGGTTTTGAGCAGCCTGAGCACACAGACGGCACAAGGAGAAGCTGCAGGCACCTGCCAGATGAAACACTGGGTGGGACTGGGACAGCCCCTGAGCTGTTCAACACTGCAGAGATATTCCCTCCTGCTTAAGTGAGCTGGCTCCAGCTACCTCAGTAACAAAGAAAATAATTAAAATAAAGAATTTTTAAGTACAGTCAAGCCATTAGTTTCAGTTGCAGAACACAGAGCTCCTATTCCATCCAAATTTGGCGTGGTGAGAAGGTGGAGGCACAGCTGCTACGCTACAAATGAATCCCGGGAACGATTGTGCTATTTACAGAATACCTACTCTAGATAGTGACAGAAGTGAGTAAGGCGGGATAATTAACTGTTGCAGTACAATGCTATAAACTGAATCAGTCAGGTGCAGACCATTTAATATAGTATTTGCGTTACCAAACCCGTGTTTTTGTATTATGAGAGACATGATGTTATGTTATGAAAGATGACTGGACAGGGTTATGTGTTGTATGGCCATTGGAAAGAAAGGCAATCCTGAGTTTACAGGAGGAGAATAAAAACATTGGTGGGTACAGGTTGATGTGTGGAAGAGAAGGAAACAAGACCTCCAGTCAGCTGGACAGGCTGTGGGTTTTGCCCACCTAATACATTTTTCTCCTTTTTTTTTTTTTCTTTTTACAATAAAAGGTTTTTTTTCGATGTGAGACTTAAGGTGCATTAGAAAGACATCCCAATAGAGGGTACAGCAGAATCAGCAGAACACAAACACATCTACCTCAATTAGGTTAATTAGACCTGCTCTATAAAATGTTGTTTAAAACTACGAAATTTCTCTGCCTTTTCACTCCTTACGTGTAGTTGATCACTACCAAAGGCAGGATATTAGTCTAGAGAAATCTTTGGTCTTTCCTGTTATGGGCATTCTCTTGTTTGTATGTTCTCAAAAATGCACAAATCAAGGAAACTAAAATATTCCCTTTTCAAACGGAAGATAAACTACAGCATTTTTGATAATGTTTTTTATCTATGACCTTTAAATTAGCCTGGAAAGAAAAATACTAATTTTCTGCGCTGCTCTTATGCCTTTGCTGTCATGACAATACTGTCTAAGGAAAGCCCCAGGGCCTTTCCACATTCAATGTCCAGCATCATTCCTTCATAAAGTCCTTTGACCAACTTGCAAAGTGAGTGGAGAAACATAAAAGTCCACATTTTCTAAATGAACTGCTGGCAAAAACAACTGTTAGGTTCATAACTGGTTATCATAAATAATGAACTTAGTGAGCTTTTATCCAGATGAAAGGAACTATTGTCAACAGATATCTTCTGCAGATCATGCTGGTACTTACTAGATGAGAATACAGGTCCCATCGGAGATGACAGTATCTGGTTTTTTGTGTGTAGCTGAGACGCTAAATTAGACACATCCCCCTTCATTCTGCCACATTTGAAAATAAATCAAATAAATATATAAATAAAATTATTAAGCCACTTTTTCTTTCAAAGTGTTTGCTGAATGACTGCCACTCACTCCATATTACCCTTCTTGCAAACGTCATCTCTCCTGTTTTGAAGTATTCCTCAGTTGTTTTCTGCTCCTGAACCAAATTTGAATGCTTTGCTATATTGGTTTTAAATCTCTTCACTACTGCACCCAATGTTTTGTTTGTTGGGCTGAATATTGTCTAACCTAAAATCCCCTCACTGTTTACTTTCTTCTGTCTCTCAAGTCCAGGCACTTCATCTTTTCCCCTATACATATGTGTTGATTTTGTACACGATCCAGAGATGATCATATTGCCAATATCACCATCCAGTCATCCTGTTACTACTTACACAAAATTGTTCCATTCAGCATAATCTGCATTCTGTGAATAATTCTTTTCAACTAAAAAAAAATGTAGTCTCTAATTAGCATTTTACTTATGAAGTTGCTTTTCCCCTTGCAC
>NW_009258388.1:521386-593138 GCF_000687185.1 Egretta garzetta
TCCCTTTCTTACTTATTATTCAGGTGATTGCAAGCTGAAGATTTTGCATGTTTCCCAAAATTTGGTATCCAAGATTTTAGCTGGGGCACTGATAAATCTTTTGCTCTTTCCAAGAGTTTTTTTTTCTGATTTTAAAAAATACCTAATTGGTCTCTTTTCTTAGATTTGCAAGGATAAACGTTGCTCAGTTTTGGAGCTGAATAACCTTTCACCATTCTCTTGTGTCTTATTGATTCTGCCTAGATGTTGATTTCCTCCTGTCTTTTCACACATGGAAAATGAACATTGGGTTCTACTCTTCATTCCTTTTATTAAGTATATTGGAAAAAAAACAGTTCAATGCAGTGCTTCTCCCTGTTTTCAAACAAATTTTCGTTACCATCTCTAGAAGCTTTTCTAGGTTGTTGAGGTTTTTCTTATAACACACAATTTTGTATTTTAACCAGCTTTACTTTCATTTTTCAAATTTATTTTCCTCTTCCATGTTGTTAGATTTATTCTGTCGTGCTTCCAGGATCAATCTCCATCTACTTTTCTTCAAATTATTTACATTTAGCTCTTTACTCTTTCTACAAAAGCAACATGCTGTAGCGTTGCTGTAGATGAGATGCATAATTCTAGAGCACTTATTTAATCATGAAACAACTATTTATTTGATTTTCCTCCTTTTACTTTCAAACATTTATCAAAATAGCACCTTTTTCCAAAACATGCCCTGCTGGACTACAGTAACTATGCTCTGGAAAGGGGAAAAAAAAGAAAAAGCCCATCAATTGGTATGTGTGAGCTATGATTTTTGGTCATAACTGTGCATTACATTCCTGAAAAAAATATGGGATATTGAAATATTTGCTATGAAATTTCAGCTGTCTTTTCTCCAGTTATGACGAATCTTCCTTTCCTCCTCTAACATAAGTGATTTTTCTTGACAGGTTCTTCTTCTATTAGTAGTAGGGACGTGGAGAGGTTGAGGAGGAGTTGTATTATGACCCAGAGCACATACTGAAACACAAAGGACAAATATGGGGATAACATCTCCTTTGCTCTTATCTCTGTCTTTGGAAATGTGCCCACTTAATACAACCACAAACTCGAGAACGTCTTTTAGGGGCTTCAGTGCACAATGGAGTTAAGTTATTTACTGTTATTTACTAATTTATGATGCTATTTGTTTTCACCATCATACATATGGTGTGAAAAGTAGAATAAGAATTACTTTAATAGATTTAGTAGGGTTATTTTTCTTCTTAAAATGTCTACTGGGGATCACTTACACTCCCAAATATTGCTTACAGTAAGAAATTGCCTCTTAAACTCGTCTTTTGAATTGCCATGCAAAATTTCAAGAGCATACACAACTGATACTAGCATTCAGCATAGATGAGAAGTCAAATATAAACAACATGACTATGAAAACAAATATTTGCTTGCTCATCTAAATAAGGGTTTGGGCCACATCCTTCCCTCATATTTTACAGCACTGTTTCTAGTCAGGTTCGATAGCGAGCACAGAAACAATGAGCAAAACCAACTGAAGACAAAGATGTTAAGCACAGATTAATCAAGTCATACTGCCCCAAATGAAATAAAAATAAATTATGAAAATACAGAAAGTAACATTTTATAGACAAAGAACAGCTCATGCTCTGCTGAAAGCCTGGGAATATCAAGATGTTTGAAAAACAGTATGGAAAAACATTTCCTATTGTAAATTGCAATATAGTAAGAAAATCATAGAATCATAGAATGTTTTGGGTTGGAAGGGACCCCTAGAAGTCATCTAGTCCAACCCCCCTGCAGTGAGCAGGAACACTGCTAACTAGTTCAGGTTGCTCAGAGCCCCGTCCAACCTGGCCTTGAATGCTTCCAGGGATGGGGCCTCCACCACCTCTCTGGGCAACCTGTTCCAGTGTTTCACCACCCTCATTGTAAAGAATTTATTCCTTATATCTAGTTTAAACCTACCCTGGTTTAGTTTAAAACCATTACCCCTTGTCCTGTCACAGCTGGCCCTACTAAAAAGATTTCCCCCATCTTTCCTCTAGGCCCCCTTTAGGTACTGAAAGGCCGCAATCAGGTTTCCCCGCAGCCTTCTTTTTTCCAGGCTGAACAAGCCCAACTCTCTCAGCCTGTCCTCGTAGGAGAGGTGCTCCAGCCCTCGGATCATTTTTGTGGCCCTCCTCTGGACCCGCTCCAACAGCTCCATGCCCTTCTTGTGCTGAGGGCTGCAGAGCTGGACACAGTGCTCTAGGTGAGGCCTCACCAGAGCAGAGTAGAGGGGCAGAATAATTTCTGAGCTTACGTATTTTATGTCAGGACACTTACTTTAAATTATTCATGGAATTATGCAAGCCCATTTCTGATTTCATGTATTTAATAATTTTAATTCCTTCAGTTCATTGGGAACATCAAGGTGCGGAAGAAAATCAAAGCATTTTTTGAGACTCTGATCAGAGTATCACCTAATGCCTTCATTGCCCAGATAATTTTCTGAATTCAAATGCATTGGAAAAGTAGCATGGAAAAAAACTTTCATAATCTCAGAACTGATGTAAAAATAATATATTATTGCTAAGATTAGGTCTTGAATAGATATGTCTTGTGAGCATTTTGTACAATTAGCGAAATCAAATTATTAAGTCTAATGGAAACCTTTATTAAAAGACTGTAAATTACCCTCATGAAGCTTAACAAAAATTTTATCTGTCTGTTTATTTTCTAAAATAAATGGAAACTTTGATTGTGTACAGAAAATGGCTGCTGTATCATTAGTAACTATGAAAAAATTGACTGCAATTGTCTAGTCTTAAATTTCTCTTTCAACCTTCTTATCTTCTGGACTGTGGCTAAACATAATTCATATGCAATCCTTTACAATGTCTTCAAAATTTTACAATTTTATTCTCTTTTTATCTCACAGCCTAATCTTACCTTACAGCCACCCCCCCCCCCCCCAACAGATGGTGTTACCTTGCAAGGGGGCCATGCAAGTTCCATGAACAAGAACTGTGTCAGGAGAGAATCGGAAAGAACTTTCTAGCAGAAAAGCTACTAAAAGACCCAGTGACCTCTCTGTACTAACCAAAAAACCACACAAAACGCCACCAGACAAACACGCAGAAATGGCCTGACCTTACACATATTACAGGTCCCTGTGCTGCTCTCTTTTATGTCTGCCCCACACTGAAGACAAGGACTACAAACCTACAGATCCTGTACACAGCTGCAGCAGAAGTGGAGAGAGATGGATCCATGTCCCACTCCTGAAACAAAACTCACACGTAGGACAAACACTACTTGTATTAAGGAGATTTTCTCAAGCTCCCTACATTGACAAATGCTTCCTGTATTTTAGAAACAGCAAAGAAAATTACACAACTCTTCCCCCAAAACCTTTTCCACATTTGTCTCCAATGTTTTGGCTCCTTGTCTTGACTGGTACATGGGATCAGCACCCTGGGGTCCTTTTCTGTCAAGAAGAGTCTTTATTCCATTCAACTAAATAAAAAACATGCACACATGCACAGAAAATATATGACATAACATCTGCCAGCCATGACCTTGTGCAACCTTAAGATCTTTCTTTTATGCTTTTTTTCCTGTTTGTATTATTTTTAATTTCACCCTTCTTGATAGAAGACATCTATATTATAAACTATATTCATCATCCATAATACAGTACTGTTTTTTCCTTGTGTATAAACAATTTTCGTTGTGTATAAACAATACTAAACTCCTGTGTTGCACCTAAGCATTCTTCTGTTGCTGTGCTTTTTTACTCTGTATGGACAGGTACGTAGTGCAGGGTGACTTTGCCTGAGTTTGAAATGTCCCATACTGATCGTGACAAAAAGGCAGATGGATATTCAAGCCATGCACTCTCTCCCTTATAATTCCTTAATTCCTACTTCTAGCAGAGCTACCATGCTGTAACACCAAGCGAGATTAAGTTTAGACTAGTTTGAAAGGTTTCCTGTAAATCCCTCAACCCACCTATGCAGGTTTTCATAATGCCAGAGGAGAGCTGAGTACAAAGAGCTCCTGCCAGCCTTCATACAAGGCTGCAGTGAAAACATTTTGTGGGTCCATGGGAAAACAATAAAACTTCCTGACAGCATCTCGCGCTGTTTTCCAGTTATCACTGCTGTTCATGAGGCTCTGAGAGTTTTCATAAGAGATAGCTGGATTGGGAGCTGGACTCCTTGGGGACTTAGTAATGAGCTCTAATGCCTTTTGCTTCTAAATTGCTTCTGCTGACTTAGTTAAAGTTTTATTATCATCTTGACAGTAGCGTTAACAGGCCCACCTCCAGCCCACCATCATCACTTGCCTCTGTTTCTGCAGTGTCACGGAGACAGGTGAGTCAGTGAAACATCCCCATCTTAGGGCTCCTTTGCCTTCAGAATCGCTCTGGCTGCCAAAATAGCAGGTACCTCCGTCCCGTTATTAGACCTTGCTGCTGTGATGCACCCACTGTTTGCAGTAGATGAGCTGTCTTTGGGACTTGGACTCGTCAGCTGCTCCCTGTGGGGTGGGGTAACCTCCCTCTGCTGGTATGAGCTGAGCACTCATATCGTTCAGTTACATGCACGGCAGATTGATTGCATAAATCACACGCAGATTTTTAAAAGCAGAATCACGACGTTCACATTCAGAATTGGTAAAAAAAAAAATAAAATAAAATTGCAGTTGGTAACAGCTCCCCATTGCAGAATAAAAAACCCCTCCCTGCTCATACCAATTTCCTTGTTCCTTCCTGATAAACAAACACATCCCAAGATAACAGCCTAACAAAACATCTATGCAGGCAGCCAGCGCAACCCCCCTGAGAATGGCTTATTTCCCCAAAGAGTCAGTTCATGAATGATGGGATTTACCGCATTTCTGGGTGTAATTGCTGTGCTGGCTTCTCGGGGCTGGACAACACTTGAAAACCTGATCTCAGATGAGTAAAGGGGTGAATTGACCCTGTTGCAGAGGGGAGGAATGGTACCATGCTCCTGGTGATGCTGAAGGCCAGGGTGGTGGCAAGAGGGCAGACACCTCTGCTGCCTCTGTCCCACAGCCACACCACAGCTGAAAAGATAAATGTTTGCATCATGCAGTTACTGCTCCAAAAATTTATTTGATAATGACATTGTGCCTTGCCAGGAGAGTGCAACCCACCCAGTGTTAATCCATAGAATGGAGAAGTCTGTGAGTTTTGAAAAAAGCACAAGAAAATTCAGAGGGTTTAGGTAGTTAGGCAGAAATGAAGTCTTGGTTGTTGATGAGAAAAATCTTGCTGCTCTCAGAAGGGGAATCAAACCATATATCCCCTCTCCAAAATCCTGCATTTGTGAGAACCTCAAAAGAATGAAATAAGCATCAGCTGGGGCTGCCAAATGAGATGCACCACTGAGGAGCAACAGCCACAGGAAAGAGAGGCAACTGAATGGGATCTAGAAGAAGCAGTGCAGTCATTAAGAATGGCCATGAACCCTGATTTGAATCCTTATTAATTTGCTACCTTCTTCTCCTTATAGTCTTTATTATTTCTTATGTTCTCCATGTTGTAAAAGGAAAAAAAAAAAAAAAAAAAAAAGCAGCACAGAGTTTCTGTGTTGAAACCAGACTTGTGGCCTACAGAAGAAAGTCCATGCTGGAAAAGCAATGACTGATGACACTTGTGAGACATGCTGTGCCAACATGGGTGACAGATGCCAATCAATAGGACTCCAGCTGAGCCTCAGCTACAAATTTAAGACCAGAAAAATTCTGGAGGAGTGCGGAAGACAACGACATCTTTTCACGGAGATCAGTTTGTGCTGTTTGCACCTGCTAAGCTCACAGGAGTAAATCTGCCCCCAGGCACGTGCCATGTGGATCATACAATTTGAACACGGGGCACATGCTCAGTTGCTATGCAATTCCAACTAAAGTAATCTTTATCATAAAATAATATTTATTTTAAGAGCTATTAATTTTTCAGCGCGTAGTGGGTGCAACAACACATGACTCATGAAAGCCAGCCCGTGCCGCTGCCTCTTGCCCTGGCTTTGCTCCTCCTTCCCTCATCATGAGCAGAGCATCTAGGCATGAGATTGTGAGACCGCAGGGGCTGGGGATGGCCCTGCATAATGTGTTTATACAGTGCTGCGCCCAACTTTGGTTCAACAAGCAGTACAGCATCGAACCCATGCTGTTAAACAGCTATAGTGGTGTGTAGGCAAAGCATTTAGGAAACTTGGTCTGTGTTGGAGAGGTATTATATTAAAAAAGGAGCAAGCGCCACATGGAGGAGGTGTTGGGAATCATCTCCAGTGTGTGTTAAGTTCCAATTCAGCTTGAATTAAAAGAGCTTTCAGTAGAACTTTGAGGTGGTGTGCTCAGAAATGAAACTAATGTCGTTCTTTATGTCAGGGAGAAAAGCCAGTCACATGCTGAGGCCACAGACCTTGGGCACAAACAGGTGAGAGCTGGAACGGATAGTTCAGCTGGTCCGTCCTTCTGCCGGAGCAGCACTATTTAGAATGACTGGCTCCCAAGTTGATGCGTTCAGAAGAGATTCAGGTTTGCATGGCATTAGGAAGCCCTTTGGAAACAGATGCGGTCTGTTGGGATACATCTTAGCAGAAGAATCAATAGACAGAGCAGGGAAAGAAGTAAAACTCTAAGACAGCTGGTGAATCATGAACATATGGTAAAGGAATGTGCCAAAGCAGGAAAAATGAAAAGTTGAAGCAGAGATTTTGAATAGGAGACAGTGAGAACAGAGCAGAAGAGAGGTAAGTCTGTGGCTGAGTGGGGACTGAAGCACAGAGGTTACATACATACCCTGAGACTAGGTGTCTGGAGATAATATGGGCTATAAATTACAGTTCCTTGGTCAGAAGGGCTCTCCCTTGGCACCCAGCGCAACGGACGCTCATTCTCAATGGGCTGGAGAGAGCAGGAACTGCTGAGCTCTGCCCCATCCATATTATGGCTGTGTATAGTGTCAGGATGGAGAGGTTTGCCGAGCCAGAAACATACTCTCCATCCTAAGAGAAAAATTGAATTTTGGAGGCAAAATAGTCTCAAACTGGAACTGAAACTAAACTACAAAAAAGACCCCTACAAAAACCTCTCTTCTTTTTCCACCGTCAGGCTTGATCCTGAAACTGCTGAAGCCATATGAATTGGATGGTCTGCAGGAACAGATTACTCTGAGTAGAGAGAGATAGTATGGGAATAAGGGAATTGGGAGCCGCAAACTCTGATCCCCACGTGTAAAAGCAATATTCCTAATTTCCAGTTATCCTCACAGAGTTTTCAAAAAGCCAATTCTGTGCAATTGACATTTTCTAATAAAAACTACTCCACCGAAAAGTTATCAACCAGTTTCTACTTTCTCATTAGAAGCAATAATAAAAAGGCAAAACAAAACCCTCTTACAGGACTGTGGGGAAAACAAATAAATTAAGAGTAATGGAGAATTTGAACTAGTTAGACATAAAGATAGAGACAATAAACAGAAGCAATACATCAAGGAAGATATTTGAAAGCATAACACCAGATTGGTTATTTATGCAGAAAATTGTAAAGGATTGCTAGCGAGAAAATAGTTCTTGCTTAGACTATAGTATAGAACAGAGGTGGTGATTTGAAATCAAGAATTAGAATTATGCATGGATAAAACACCTTCCATAAAAGTTTTGGTCAGGTAGTTACCAATGGGTTTAAATGACTAAAATAAGTTCCAACACAAGGAGAATAAAGTAGAACATCTTAGAAGTAATGATAGGAATTGTAAAATGGAGCCTGAACAGAATTAAAATAAACAAGATGCAGCAGTACAGGCCACAGAACAAGCAAATTAATTTAATGTTGAATCAAAGTGTTGAATAGCCAGGGTGCAGTTATCCTGAGCAAGACTTCTAAAGGCCACTGCAGTTCTCTGATGTGTATCTCAGCCAGGCTGTGCTCAGAACTGGACCAAAGATGTTTCAGATCAGTGCTGTCAAATTCTCGTAATTTCTGCCATTTTCTTTGGATTCCATTCTCAATTAAACAGAGGAGAATCAAGCCTAATTTAAAAGTACTGAATTAAGAGCAACTTTCTCTCAAGGATGAGCAGAGAAAAGCTGTAGTAGAAAAGGTCCATTAAAGAACTCAGATGATTTATTCCTGAGGGCAAAATCCTTCAGATTTAAATAACAAAAGATAAGCTTAATGCAATACAGTAAGCACTATACTAAAGACATAGTATAAATCGATCATTTTATAAATCAGTATAAAATTGGAATCCAATATAAAAGAGAAGGAAATGAAAACTGGAGGGGGAAGAGGAAGAAAATAAAGACAAGACCAGTCACACGGCATCTAGAAGCAAAGTTCTTATAACATGTGATACAGATCTCATCTTGATAAGCAGTAATAAATTCCTTTTCAAAGTAATCTGCAAGCTAATACTGATATAAAAAAAAGGCGAGTTTATATATAGAATGTCAATTCAAGTAGCCCTGACGTTTAAATTGTTTTATAGTATTATGAAGCCAAAGCTGCTAGAAATATTCATTTACAAGCAAGTAAACATCTGCTGTAGCATCCACAGCCCAAACATTAGCAAATGTTGGTAAAAGCATGGGAAACAGACAGTGAATTAGTCAGCTTCTGGTCAATAAGTAAAATGATTATTCTGTACTCTTCACTTACTTTGGCTAAAAGGAATCACACTGGGAAAATTAATTGGATTTTGTAAAACACCATGGTTTGAAAAAGATCAAAGTGTTCTTTAGAATAAAGTTATTTTTTAGGTCAGGATTTTGTGATTGTTTCTTAAATGTGAAGCACTCTAAGAAGCAATTGTTTTAAAAGAACGATAGGTCAGTGATTGAACAGAAACTCGAAAACAGCAAAAACAAATTAGTGACAGAGGGGGACATAAAGAAAACAGAGACCAAAAGAAATGGGTGTGAGATAAAAATAACCATAGAAGGCAGATTTTTGTCCAAGCCTGGTTTTTTTGCTGGTTTTTTTCTTCCATGAGGTAAATATTGATTTAAAGCTCAAGTTCAGAACTGGAATCATAAGCAGTGCTATTATTCTGTCATTAGGAAAAGGTTATAGCCAGAGCAAGACATGCAAACTCAACTCAAGAGTCCAGCTGCTGCCACTGAGGTGACTCGTGCAAGTCCATGTCTATAGGAGAGCGCTGTGTATACCCTAGACACTGGGCCAGGGACTATTTTCTGGCTTTTCGATCAGCTGATGCATGTCCATAAGGCTAAAACAGTTTGGCTAGGCTTAAAATGCTGAATGGCAATGTGACGTGGTTTGAGCTAATGCTTAAATCATGGCCAACATTTGTTTGCAAAGTTATCTCTTTATCCAAACCAAAAACTGTACCAGGAACCGGGATATCAGTTTAAGACTTGATATAGCCCTGTGTACTATATTAGTATAGATGTAGTTAGGAATAGTCATACAGGATTACATCTATACAGTGTTAATGCCAAAAAATGTTTAAAATTTACCTGAATATTCTGGAAACTGCCACAGAGAAAATGTGTTTTTATTGCTTAAGGCATACAAGGAGCTGATTTCTCGTTAGAGGCCTCACTCTCAAATTTACGATTGTGTCTTACTGCAACAAGGCAAGCAAGTGCTTTGCTCACCACAACTGCATTAAAGCAATCGAGGTGTTATGGCACTCAAGCATTGGAGCTCCTGCCCATGGTCATGTAGCGCTTGATCTTGCAAGGAGCTGAGAGCCTGTTGGCATATGGCCTCACAGCATGAGCACTTAAAATCAGGACTTAAACTCATGGCTGATCCTCTCTAGGAAATCCCGCTGGCCATCAACGGGTCAAAGCTTTGCTTAAGAAATGTACTTCTGGGTAGGGGTCTAGAAGCAGCCGTTGACGTAATGAAGCACAGATCTGCAGCTAACAAAAGCCACTCCATTTATACTGTCTTCCCTAGGGGATAGGTTAATTAGACTCAAAAAAGGCTCTTTCCTGGAGTGTTAAAAACAGTAAAAGGATTCTCATTTAATACTAATTATATTCATTGACAAAATGACATACATGTTGTCTTGCTCTGTCTCTACTTTGTCATAAGAAGTGCTGATTTCAAAACAACTTGCTTTTTCTTTGATCATATATGTTGGTTCAAAAATTCACACAAGCACACACATATTATGTAGTTACGTGCGTAGACACACAGAATTATTGGAAGTTTTGCAAGAGAAAAGAAAACCATGACTGCAGATTCCATTCACTGTCTTAGAAATTCCTTGCAAAAAAAAAATATTTTTCAGGTTAGCTAACAAATTCCTCTAGGTTCCTCTCTAAAGCTTAAGATGATGTTTGTCAAATTTGTGAGGCCATCCAGAGGCACAAGCTATGGATGGCTTTGCAAAGGCTGATCATTGTCACCATCCTCCTATAGGGGGTGTGTTATACTGGCTGCAACTGTGTAAAAAATAAACCAACAACTCCTTCTGGCCAAAAGATTCTACTGTAACATTGTGAAATCAAATGATATAATGACAAAGTAATGAACTATGTTCTTACAAAAAAAAGATTTCTCATAAAGCCCAGAGGATTCCGTGCTTACAATGTAGATCTGCAACCATTTTTCAGAGGTGGTTTATTTTTCCTACTTTAGCTTATTCCTGCAGCATAAAGTGAGATATGGGCTGGAGATGGGACGTACAGTGGGGGTAGCATTTTTGTGTTAACCAATGCAACAAAGTATTTAAATCACAATAACCAAATCTGACTGGTTCGAAGAAACTTATTCAGAAATCTGAGTAATATTAAGAAAATCCGTACTTTGGTTGACACATATGCCCATCATTACGGATGAAGTTGCACAGTCTCCCAGCGTGTCAGATTGAATTATATCTTTTCAGCAGCATTTTTCAGTTGTCAAAACAACCTGTAGGAAAGGTTTTCCTTTTGCTAAGCTTCTGAATCAATTTCTCTAGAGTCACTGAACATTTCTGTCCATCTCTTCTGAGTTTCATCTGTTAAATGTCTCGGCTAGTCAGACTGAAATTTGAAGGGAAAAGTATAAAAGGATATAATCTGAAACACGTTTAAGCTGAAAATCTTTGTGCTTTGGAATAATAAACCCAAGAAAATCCTCAAGGAAAATGAGCTTGCTGGTGAAACTGAAGGATTCAGAATAAAATAATTTACTTTGTTATTTTCAAACAAAACCTATATAAAATAATGTTTATCTCTATTTTTTTTCTTTTTCTTGTTCTTGTATTCATGAACACATCATATTTTTCATTTGCTTTTCATTACCATCCTATTGTTAGAAGCTGCATTTTAATTATTTGGACAAATTAATTGCAGTATAGTACAAATCATAGATAAAGCCACTTTCTACACAGCTTTTGTATAAATACTTTGAGATATGGGAAGTAATAGTTTTGTATTTTCCTATCTGGCTCCTGTTGACTGCTGATGCTGTAGGCTTTGCATTTATATAATATGATAAGTAAAAATACCAGTTTTGAACTTTACACTGTAATGATTATTTTGCATTAAAAATTCACAGTCCAGAGAGAAATAAGTGTGAATGCATTTAACGTGCTATAAAAAATTTTAGATTATTTAGTAGGACAAGCTAGATTTAATTTCACTTACTAAAAGCCTAAACAATAATTGCATATTATGTATTAATATTGTTTATTTATTTATTGCAATTTTATATTCATATTTTAAAGAACCTTCCTGTGACCAAAAGCATGACAAGCCATCAACCACAACAGCACCATCAAGAGATCCTTGCAGTCTCGCGGTACGTCTCCAAACTGCAGCTTGCAGAAGTGATCTGTACATCAGCTCTCTACAATCTTGAGATGTAAAGTTGGCGTTAATGCCAGCAGTGACACTGGAACGGGGTTATAGCAGGTTAACATAACTCATGTTCACATTTGTTGACTCGTTTTAAATTTGTTCTCTTCACTGTTATTATGAAATCCAAATATGAGCCATGACTGTAAAATTTTTATATGCTGCAACGAAAACCTTTACAATTTAGATTCAAAAGATCCAATCTTTTCATAGCATAAAAAGAAATTGCATCAAAGAGTTTATAGGAGAAAGCCAATAAAAAGCAGACAGAGAGACAGGGGATCAAAACCGGGAAAGAGCTACGTGCGTGTGTGCCCACATGTCTGGCATTTAGTCATGTCGCCCTTCTCAGGTGCCCTGTGGGCACTGTGAAAGACTGTCACTGGCTGGCAGAAGTTAACTTGACAATCTTTTTCGTACGCACTTTCACCGTGTCACATTTTGTCACTTTTGTCACCCTGTGGACGTTCCTGCGGCCTTGAAATCCTCTGCCTCGACAAAAGCAATGGCATCCCTCGGGACCATTGCACAAGAATAGCACCAGTGTGCGGGTGGTCAGCCTGAGCTCCCCTCTGCACCCCTCTCCCTGCTGCACCAGACCTCTACCCCAAGACTAATAATAAGTAAAATTAGTGCTCTAGACAGTCCTCTGGATACTTCATGGGGTATCTGGAGGATGCCCCTACTTCTGCCTGCCCCATGACGTTTCGTGTCTGATATCATCATCACCACAAAATCATCATCATAGAATGCTGCTGATGATTCTATGATGATGATATCGACCTGGCACACATTCAGACAGGTCCCTCATTCTTTCAGGGATCCCCTAACATGTAAAAGGAGCAATTTGGGAATATTCATATACTGTTTTCACTGTTGTTCAAATCTTTATCCTTTAACTATGCTACTTGCAGGAAAATCTGACGTAGTTGGGCTCCCCCCCTGCCACATTAGCCAATTTTACCTCACTGATTCCTTTGGATACTTGGCTGTCTTTACCTATTTAGTGCTTTTTGTCAGCTGTCAGGGACACACAGACTGTTTATATTCTGCATTTTTACAATGCCTTACTGCTGCCTTTAAGTGGGCCTTGTACAGCAGCACAAATACTACATACTAAATTCAATAAAATACTGCCCCATAAATGAGAGCTACACAAGCCCCAGCAACCTTTATCACAGACATGAAGAAGCAAATCTCCCCAGTCAGTAAGAATACAAAGAATACTCTAGAAATTTATCTCACTATTTAATATCTAAATTTCTTACACAAAAGGCAATTGAGGACTTCTTGAATAGCATTATATAATAATTCCCAGACAAAAACTGCATTAAGATAGAGTTACAATTGAACATACATATCAATAATTTAAGGTAAAATACATTACAGGGATATATATTTAGCCCCAAGCAAGATTTACAAACCTAGGAAGTTTACAGATCTGGTTATAGTGAAAAGAAAACCGAGGGTGTTTAAGAATTGGCAATGTGAAAACAGCTGCCTCAGAACAGTGAAATCTGATGGCCACTATGAAAAAGGAGGCAGCATGCCTTTGGCATCAGACCTATTGAAAACATTGCTTCCATTTTCTAAAGAGGAAAATTCTTTGTGGAATTCTTTGAAGGAAAATATTATATGGCAACCTCTATTGAAGAAGGCACTCAAAAGATCTGACTTCAAGTATTGATTAATTTAAGAGACCTATTAATAAAACTGTTTTATAAGTATGTTTACTTATGAACTCTCAAAAAATGTTTATAAAGTAAGTTATGTCACTTTGAATTTTACATTGCAGTCTTGATATACAAATGAAGTAAAATCTCAGCTTTTGGCATTAGAACTCAACTTACTATAGAACCATCGGTTGTGCTTCCAGACTTTGTTCATTTTTGCCTGGAAAACACATGGACTATACTGTTGTGTAAGCTAAGGGCCTTAGGACCCCAAGTCACATCAAATAAAAAGACTTAGGGGTCCTGTATCTTCCTGAAGTCATAGAGGGATTTTTGAAAATTGCACACAAAAAACTGAATGCATGAACATAATTAAACCCCTTCAAATAATGAATTATTCTTATACTTAATGCAGGACTCCTGTCCCAAAAAAACATCGCTAACCATGGTGCTCACAACCATTACTTATGCCCAAACACAAAATCAGCTCACTCATGGTAGTGCATACTAAAGCTTGAATAATAGCCTGGTTCTCCAGCACATCTCAAAGTACTTTACAAATGAAAATGGACTGATATGACAATTGTTGGACATGCACAGCTTCCACTGAAGTCACAAAATGTATCTCAGGATTAAGCCATAGTCAAAGAGCCTGTTTTTGCACATTACTCACTAAAACTCCCCCTGGCTTCAAGACCCAGTGAACTCAGCAGGGATGCTTTGGTGAATGGGAAGTGCTGAACAGGGCTCTCATGAAATTTCACAACGTTCTTATTATCATGCTCCATTACCCCTTGCTACGTCACACCTCATTTTACAAACAACACCATATAAAGGACCACAGTGGTCTGCAATACCATAACAGTAGAAGAACCTAGAGGAAAAAGGCAAAAAAAAACCAAAAAAAAAAAAAACCCCTTGAAAAGCAATGCAAATGTAAGTGGTAGAGTTAAGAAGAACCCACGATGCCTGGTTGTCAATCTTATGCTTTAACCACGAGGTCAAGAAGCCCTCTTCTGCTGGCATTGCCACAACAGACCATGAACTGAGAGTGAAAATCTGTGGGGAAACAAGGAAAATATGAGAAAGCACCTCTTCGGGCTTGGAAAAAAACCCTCACAGAACCCTTCTTTTTGATAAACACATTGCAAGATGAGGGACCAGTGTCTTATACACAAAGCCAGTTCAAGACTCCTTTGAAGTACAGGAAAAAATGATCTTTTCTGCCCTGGGAATGAAAGGCTGGGACACTTCTGCAATGAAAAGGAGAGAGAGAAGGGGCAGAGCTGGGATGGAGAGGAAAGGGAGAGCCTCAGGGAGCCAGGCTTGTCCCTCCTACCACCGAGGCAAGGGACACTGTGATCCCTCTGGCAAAGCCCCAGGCAGCTGCTGGCATGGCTTTCCAAGGCTCTGGCACAGGCAATCAGGCAGAGGCGTTATTTTGCAACCCTTTCCTTCTGCAGCCCTGGCCTACTGCCTGCTCTTTCTATGCTTTAACCCCGCCTCGTTTACATGGCCCAGGGTAAAATTTATTTGTGTTAGTGTTTAGCTAGGCCTAACTTTACAAAGGGTTATGCTATTATTTTCCCTGGAAATAGGTATAGAAACTTGAACACTGCATTCTTTCCTATGCAGAGTTTGAAATCTAGACTATTAAACAATCTAAATCCTATTTTCTTTCTGAATAAATTTACCTGCCTTTTTATTTTTTAACACTATCCACCACTTTCTTGGCACTAGCCATTAATTTGGGGGGAGTTTTATAGCTTCCTTTGAGCTCATATTTGGTTTTCCAGCCATTATATTTTTAATTTCACAGACAGAATTTTAATACATTGCCTACTGCAGCCATAAATCACGTAATGTGTTAGAAAACAGATCATTCAGTAATTGCCATTTTATTTACTATACCAATGCAAGCAATTTAAATATGATTGAGTTTTCAAACTTAGAAACAATGTAAAGAGACTTAGGAGAGAATGCAGTATAAGTGTAAACAGCAATCAGCAGTCATTGTTTTCACTTGCGTTAGAATTAATGTTGAGAAAAAAGTACTGGGACGACTGTGAACCACTTGTGACTCAATGGCTGCTCTTAAGGTCTCAGCATCAACTGCTCATCTCACCTCATTTTTTTCCAGATCTAGAAATGTTAAAGGAGACAATATTCCCTCCCGTGGATGTGGGAAGAGGAGCTGAGAAACATGTTGTGTTATTTTTCAGTCACACTTGGCTAAGCAAGAAGTATATTGAGAGATTTCAAAGGCAAAAGCTCTCCTAAGTAGAAGACCAGGGATTCCTGGTAGACTGTGACAGGAAATCTCCCTAAGTGACAAAGCAATGCTCTTTAATTTCTTCACAGATGTTAAAACTCTATTATAAGAGCCAGAGCAATTACCCTAGTGGTAAATACTGACTTTTCTAGTAGCTGGTTTTTATTAGTCTCTTACCACAAGACCCATCTTAACAGACAGTATAGTATTACGTCTGGACTTTTATTCACATAGAAGAGAAATATCAACCATTCTGTTAGTGCTTTTGGACACAGATTTGGACAGCCTAAAGCTTCCCCGTGCCTAGCCTTTCCTAGTGGGTGTCTTAGCATCTTCAATCATATTTGGCATCTGGGTAGGCACATTGGCAGGCTTCAAGCCACCTTAATCTGGGCTTCTAGCGTAACATCCCAGTGCGGTGGATGTTATACAACTTTCAGTGCAGAGAGGTGCTACCAGCAATTTTCACTCTGAGAAGGATTTAGGAACATCACCAAAGCCACTGCCTTTATTTCCTTTTGTTTACATGGAAGGGACTATATATACATATAAATAAATTTCTCAATTGTTTACGTTATCTATAAATGACACTTTTTTTTACCTTATAGTCAAGCCTAACACTTGTAATATTGTTTATCTTCTCAGCACCCTCAGATTTTCCCATGCGTCTCTAGATGCCTATGGACTTATTTTGAAACATCACAGAAAGATCTCCAACAGAAGCACGTCAGGAAGTGAAATACAACTTAAATAGCATAAACTCAACTTATTTCCTTTTTCAGAAGACCAAGTTCACCAGAAATGGTTTCTCTCCCTTAGTCCTCCTAAACAGTTTATATTTTCGGCCCTCAAATGAAAATATTCTCATTTGGAAAATAGTTCTGTTGCACTCCTACACTTCTACTCTACTCTGAAGGCCAAGAAATGAGACATCTTATGAGCTCCTGTCCAGGAGATACCCTGGCAGAAATGATAACAATCTGAGGAGCAGAAAGTGTGGAGATGAGGCACCTGAACTGTATATATCATGAGATACCACAAAAGCACTTTCAAATGGAAATAATTTGGACTTTTTCTGAATTCCTGTGATTTTGAAGTGAGGCGTTTCATTTGGCAGATGAAAATTTCCATGGAAACCAGCTGGATTTGCGAAAAAGTCTGTTTAGTAAAACTCCATAAACTTCCATTATGAAAGGATTTAAACAGAAACCAGGTGACTGCTCTTCTAATTGCTTTGAAAACAGCTCGGAGGTGGAGCAAGGGCTCCAGCCAGGCCTGCTCCTACCTACACGCTGGACTGCAGTTCCTTTGGCCCAGACCGATGATGTAGTCACTTTGCTTCATTCCCAGTACTTTAAACTCATTTCATATAGTCATTTAGATGACATAATTAATGCAATTTTATCTCTTTTAACTGAAATAAAATTTTTGTAGGGAATGCACAAACAAGACAGAATAAGGCAGTTGCTGTGCTCGAGATACTCAGCGTTTTCCTTTGCAGCAGTTATTTCCATCATGCTGCAGATATTCTTTTTTATTTGGGTTATTATATGTCAATGCTAAATGTGTAAAGTTTGTGAGGGATGACATTAATTTATGAAACCTTTGTTCCAAAGCAGGTTGATTCCTAAAATTGAAACTTACAGTTTCTGTGCAATAATTGGCACTTCTATTGCTCTCTATATTTTCAAAACACAGTTGTTGGCTAATCCATCATATGCTTTTCTGATCCTTAGGGGCGGCTGTGCTGGTTAATGAAATAATCAGAAGAGAATTATACAAAGTCAAGCAGTCAGTACCCACTGACTGTCAGAGCTCCAGTGCTCTCCTTCCCAACACCATAACCTGTTTGTTACACTTTGCTTTTGAATTTTTGTAACCACAGACTGCACAATTTTACATTTTTGCCAAATCCAATGCAAAAATGATCAGAATGTGACCTCTTTTCTGGTGGTAAATAATGAGATAGGCTTATGAACAGCTGGGAATGATTACTAGCAACCCATCATAAAGATGATACTTACCTTACACTGAGTGGTCTTCCTTTATAAAGGGGCTGAATTTCTAACATAGATGCAAATTTCAGGGCATATAATTGCAGGAAAAAGTAATGCAGCTATATTACTCTTGGGACACAACCTAGACTTCTATGTGTGTTACCCTCCAAGCCATGTAGGCAGATCACCCTTATTCAGACCTAGCTTATATAATTTATATCAAAGGCTGCTCAAAGGTTCAGGTGGTGGGGATTCCACACATTTTGCACAAATACACACATACACGTATGTAACACAACAGAGGTTTAAGAGGACAAATATTGAGAAGTCTTATGTGTGCACAGACACACACAAAACCTTACAGCCACCACGGGAGCACCCAGCTACAAGACAAATTCTCAGCACTCGCTTCACAGCTGAAATCACAGAAAAGTCGGAGCATCAGGTTCTTGCAGCTCTCTCTTCTGCCACTCTTTCGCACTCAGTCCGTACTACCACATGCCTGTCTCTGCAAGTCTGGGGACAGCCAGCAAAATCCTCACTGATGGCTACTTTGCAGGCCCATTTTCATATATTTCTTTCTTTGTGTTGGTGCCCAGACAAAAGCAAACTAAAAAAATCAGTTCTTGGCAATCAGTCTCAGTCATCCACTCTGTATGCTCCCATGTGTGCTGTCCACACTGAGAGTCATAGAATCAGAGAATCATAGAATCGTCTAGTTTGGAAAAGACCTTTAAGATCATCAAGTCCAACCATTAACCCAATACTGCCAGGTCCACCACTAAACCATGTCCCTAAGCACCTCATCTGCCCAGCTTTAAAATGCCTCCAGGGATGGGGACTCCACCACTTCCCTGGGCAGCCCGTTCCAGTGCTTGACAACCCTTTTGGGGAAGACATTTTTCCTAATGTTCAACCTAAACCTTCCCTGGTGCAACTTGAGGCCATTTGCACTCGTCCTATCACTTGTTACTTGGCAGAAGAGACTGACCCCCACCTCACTACACCCTCCTGTCAGGCAGTTGTAGACAAGAGATGAGAGGGAAGACTCAGGCATGGCACTGAAAAAGCATGGACAACTCTGTAATGTGCTTAAGTGTTATATACGTGTACACGGAAACTTGTTATATGTCACTACGAACACAAAATGACAAAGATTTTAGCAAGGTTTATAAAGTTCTGGTGTTGGTGGACCCCACTATCCACAAGGCAAGACCTGCCCTGATCTTCACTGTGTAGTTTATCACCACATAAATTTATCCTGAAATGCCGAACAGTGAGATTTGCAAAAACATGTCATGAGTTTGACAGCCTCAATTTTGGGGGCCCAATGTAGACAAACATAAGGATCCACATTAATGTGGGGGCAGGGAGGAATAAGACAAAAAAACAACAACAAAGTACCCTACCCTGAGTCTCTCCAAGGAAAAGAAAAATTCTTCTCTATGAGGCATATACATTAAACTGAAGTTAAAGTAACTTGACCGATTCTTAACATGTTTGCTCCACATTTCTTTGTGTGTTTAGACACCAAACAGCACTGAAGCAACAAACTCAAAATTTACAAATGTTGTTCAAATCTTCTGCAGAATTCTGACCTATTATGAGCAAACCATTTAAAAGCAAGTATGCAATATGTTAAGTGCTAAAAATAATAATTATTCCTTGGGTTAGTCTCACATGTTTCCCTCGCAAACTGCAAAGGGAATTAGAAACTCACTAGAAAGTACTCCAAGATGTCTAATAAACTTTCCAGAACAGGTTGCTAATGCCAGACTTCTAAGTCCGTGTTTAAGCTACAAAATATGATTGAATTTTAGGAGAAGTGATCATTCACATAATTCAGCAGTGCAGCAGATCAGGATATTTCTATTTCAGAGCTTAGCTTTGAGCACATATCTTAGAAGATACTAACTATAATATCTTTGAAACCATCTTTAGCCCTGAAGCCAGCAGAAGAAATTACTTATGTTCAAGAGATACTAGAGCTTCTAAAAGAAGATAGATTCTCAGGTTAGTTTAATAAATAGAATTCTCAGGAAATTCTCAGGATAGGTTAAAATAAAGAGAAATTTTTACTTTATAGATAAATGATGTTATATCTTTAAAGGCTTCTTGACACTAAAGTATGGTTCATAATTAATTTTTTTAAAAATCCATTTACTTCAGCTTTCACTTAAGTCTCTAATGTAGCCATTATATGGCAACCCATACAGGTGAGAGAGGCTAAAATCGAAGATTTTACTGTTTATCTTTAGTGAATTCATCTATCATGGAAAAGGTTTTCTTACTCAAAATTAATATTAAGCAGAGGGGTTTTTTTTGAAGCTGACATGACATGTGACATTCTTTCAATGATTCTGCAGTTAATGAAGTATTTTCAATGATTCTATATTTAAGTATTGAGACTGACAATGAAGTCTAAATCTGATTCTTATTTCTCTTGCCAACTGCCAGGTTAACAGCCATGAAAAAGAAAGGCGTGTAAGAAAGAATGACGTTGATCAAGATCATAGAAAAAGGGGATGTTATTATAGAAGTAGCTTAGGTAGTAAAGATTTTCAGAGGCTTTGAACTGAGTTGCTGAAAAATAGTTTTATCTCCGGCACAGCTTAGCGTGTGATCTGATACTCTATAGCTTCTTACTTAGCCTTCATGCACACTTGGAATTTAAGAATGTGTGGCATATGACAGCTGTGAAGAAATCTATTGCAGGCATCCCATGCAGTTCTTAAAAGCTGGCCCAGTGGATCCCAAATTCCAATGGCTCCATGTGTGTGTGTGTGTGCATAGAAGTCTACTCAACAGCATTTCTGTTTTTCCTAATAATGACATGATCACCTCTCCATTAAGTGCACTCCAAATCAGTATTTATACTTCTGCTAAATATCCCTTATGTTGCTGCTCTCAGCAAGCAGAGATTAGACGTAGGAAGTCACACAGAGCTGGGTAATTATTCACTATTATAAGTGAAAACCTTTAAAAAGCTGTGCACGCAAGTGCAGCTCTCAGGAACAGCTGAGAGTAGATCTTCCCTTCATCTCCTTGTCCCTTCCTATTTAAATAGCTCATGCTTTGGTTTTTATTTCTCACACTCTGCCATCATTCTCATCCATAGGTAATAAATTCAAATTAACCAATCAATTTACCTAAAATTCAAATTACAAGTAAATAATTATCTTTAAATCTCCTACCTTGCCTTGAAACTCTTAATTTTTTTGTTTTTCTACTAGAATCACAACTTTAAGTTGTCTGTATTTTTCTCCATTTTTTTCTCCCTCTGTTGAAATAATGATTGTACTAACTTGCCTTAAGAATTATTGCTGAGAGAATGTCTTGTCTAGTGACTAAACCAAAGGCATAGGGCTCAAAGAATTTATTTCTGGCTTCATTAGCAGTTCACCTGGTGAGCTGGGGAAAGCAATTTCATCTGTCTGCATAGCACTTTACTGGTAGCTACTTCCCAGGGACACCAGAAGAGGTTAATTAATTTAGCTTTGTCCATCCAGTCAAAGTTAGCCATGGAAGTTCCCTCTCTAACCAGTGAGAAGAGACTCACCTCATCCAAAAAGGCTGAACGAGTTCAGAGAAGCTTACATCTCTCCATTGACAGACCCTGGGCAACCAGCATAGCCAATGGCCCCATTTAATTAAAAAAAACATTATTTTTTAGTTTGTATGTGTCTAGCTCTGTAATATAATTAAAAGACAATCCCTGTATATGTCAAGAACTATAAACTTTAAAAACATGAATTATAAAAGACTGTCCCTAACACTTGCATTGACCTCAGTGTGAATTTTGTGATGACAGCAGCTGCAGCACTGGGCCAAGAAAATCCCTGATATGCTGTCGTCTCCTGTGATATTTAGCAATGCTACTGTAACAGCTGTCACTTTATTTCAGATTTGCTGTCTTTCCTCAGCATGAGAGATCTCCAGAAGTAGGCTGTAATCCCCACATCCTTTGGGAAACCTTCATCCTTTCATATGATGGCTGTCAATTCTCTCCTATAGTTGCCCTTTTGCCCTTGCAAGGTAGGTAAGATCAGGAAGTGTGGGCTGGATGAGTGGACAGTGAGATGGATTGGGAACTGGCTGAATGGCAGAGCTCAGAGGGTTGTGATCAGCGGTGCAGAGTCTGGTTGGAGGCCTGTAGCTGCTGGTGTTCCCTAAGGGGCCAGTACTGGGTCCAGTCTTGTTCAACTTATTCATCAATGACCTGGATGAAGGGACAGGGTGTACCCACAGCAAGTTTACTGGTGATATGAAACCAGGAGGAGTGGCTGATACACCAGAAGGCTGTGCTGCCATTCAGTGGGACCTGGACAGGCTGGAGAGTTGAGCGGAAAGAAACCTAATGAAGCTCAACAAAGACAAATGTAGGTCCTGCACCTAGGGAGGAATAACCCAATGCACCTGTACGGGTTAGGGGTTGACCTGCTGGAAAGCATCTCTGTGGAGAAGGACCTGGAAAGGACCATGAGCCAGCAGTTTCCCCTTGTTGCCAAGAAGGCCAATGGTATCCTGGGGCACATTAAGAAGAGTGTGGCCAGCAGGTCGAGGGAGGTTATCCTCCCTCTCTACTCTGCTCTGGTGAGGCCACATCTGGAGAACTGTGTCTAGTTCTGGGCTCCCCAGTTCAAGAATGATGAGAAACTACTGGACAGAGTCTAGTGGAGGGCTATGAAGTGGATTAAGGGACTGGTGCATCTCTCTGATGAGGAAAGGCTGAGAGAACTGGGACTGTTCAGCCTACAGGGGATCTTATCAATGCTTACAAATATCTTAAAGGTGGGTGTCAGGACGATGGGGCCAGACTCTTTGCAGTGGTGCCCAGCAACAGGATAAGGGGCAACGGGCACAAACAGAAACACAGGAAGTTCTGTCTGAACATGAGGAAGAACTTCTTTACTTTGAGGTGACAGAACACTAGAACAGGCTGCCCAGGGGGGTTGTGGAGTCTCCTTCTCTGGAGATATTCAAAGCCCGCCTGGATGTAATCCTGTGCAACCTGTTCTGGGTGACCCCGCTTTAGCAGAGGTCCCTTCCAACTCCAACCATTCCATGATTCTGTAATTCTCTAATTCTGTTTTGCAAGCAGGGAAAATGACACTGGAAATTCTCTCTACAATTTGTCTCTTTCTAACTAAACACTGAAGCAAATGCACCCTGAACTTACAGGACAGGTTTGAAAGCCATGCTTCTTTCTTTTTTTGCTTTTTAATTGATTCAAGAGCAGTTCTCTAGGAAACCCCGGGAGAACATACTTTTAATTTCAAACCAAAACATTTTGCTCACTCAGAATTTTAACATAAATTACTGCAGAGAAAGCTTGAATTTTTAGTACTCATATTCTTTGAGGACATAAACTAAACACACAGGGGTTGTACAGAACCTGTATCTGAGTATTAGTTTAAGCACATGAGTATCACTAATATTGACTATATTGTGAAACTGCATCCAGTTTATGGACTGCTTTATATATTCAGTCATGTCTCTACATGAAGTAATTCACCCAAAGACAGAGAAAACAAGGTTTCTAGTGGGCTTCTGAACTCTATTAAAATAAAACCTGTTAAACTGTTCAGATAAAAAATATTTTGTGAAGTCTTCAGTATCTTTAATCAATCACCCAGGAACTGTTTCAAGAAGTAGCCTCAAAACTTGAAGTTGTATAAGTTATCATGAAGACTAGGAAAAGCAGTAGC
The DNA here is from genome assembly GCF_000687185.1 of Egretta garzetta. Taxonomy (NCBI): domain Eukaryota; kingdom Metazoa; phylum Chordata; class Aves; order Pelecaniformes; family Ardeidae; genus Egretta; species Egretta garzetta. Next base: position 544,871 of record NW_009258388.1, read on the forward strand.
AATGAAATAGGACAGACTTACACTAACTGTACGTAAAGAAGGAAAAAAAGTGACGCTGACGGTAACTGAAAAGCCACACAACAAGAAGCAAGCTGTATCTTTGCAAAGTGCAAATATTAATAAGAAAAAGAAGAGAACCCTTGTAAACTGAATAGCTGGAAGTAAACATGAGTTTCTGAAGCCATATGATGTATGCAATGATGTCACGATGAAAGAATTAAAGCAGCAAAAATGTTGGTAAAATTTATTGCTTAAAAAGTAAAAAAGAAAGTAAACACAAAAAGTCTTTAGCATTTTTTTCAGATTAAAAGCACAATTAGCAATTGAAAAAAGAAAGAGAGTGAGAGGAGAATAAACTATTGAAATGCATTCAGAAAGACTGTCAAGATTTTCCCTCAATCTAGTTCTAAAGCGAATTATCCCTCGGTTCCCCCTGCTAACTCAGTAGCGTACTCCCAACGGTGATGAGACTCAAACACATCTGTGAAAGTTCCTCTATTGCCTGAGGTATAAAACCAGGGTATTAATTAGAAAGAGAAACTCTTCGTCCTGTAGTAAAAATTGTTATTCCTATTACTGCCGAGAAATTACTAAAAGGTCAGTACCTAAATCCGTACATATCTTTTCCATCATTAGAAGGTCTTGTTTTCTGAAAAAGTTGCCACGTAAGGACACAACCACAGGTGAAAAGGATTTCAGTTTAGTGAGTTCTAAAACAGGGAAGAAAAGTGGGAAGAATTTGTAGCCCATATTAGCAGCTGCAAACGTAACAGCTGTTACAAAAGAAAATCAACTCTTTGTATTCCCAGTGAGACTTATTAATGTTTACTTTAACAAAAGAGTAAAAAGAAGAAATTACTAAACTCTAATTACTAAATTGCCAAAGAAAAGCAATTACTAATCTCCAGCATGGGGATTTAACAGATACACTTTTTTCTGTGTATATATAAATATAATTGAGCAGAGAAGGCTGTATACAAACAATCAAAAAAACCCAAACCAAAACAAACAGGACCTGTACCATAACCAAAGCTCAAAGAACTACAGAAAAAAACCCCACATAACCTCTTGTTATCACATTTAAGATGAAAACAAGAAAAGACAGGTTTTAAAAGGAAATCGTATTTTCCCCGCACAATCTCCTGCAGTTGACATTGACAACTTCATGGGAGAATATAGTATTTAAGGAAGTGTAAGAAGCCTGTTGATAGAAACAAGAGCTAAATATGACCAAGTTACAACACAAGTACTTAAACTGAAACATTTATGAAAATGGGAATCGAGAAAACTCACGAGTCTGTAAGGAAACAACAAATACAGTCTAGCAGACTGGGGTGACTGCATTAAACACAAACAAATCATTACAAAACCATGAAGAAAATATATTGAAGCCATAACTTGTTTCATGCATAGCGAGTGCTGACTATTTTAGACAAAATAAAAAAGAGAACACCTTTTAAACTGAATAACTGGAAGTAAATATGAGCTTCTGAAGTCATATGATGTATGTGATGATGTCACTATGAAAGAATTAAAATAGCAAAAATGTTGGTAAAATTATTGCTTAAAGAGTAAAAAAGAAAGTAAACACAAAATGTCTTTAGCATTTTTTTCAGATGAAAATACATTCTTTTCAGATGAAAAGCACAATTAGCGATTGAAAAAAGAGAGTGAGAGAAAACAAAACCCGCTGAAATGCATTCAAAAAGAATTTAAAGATTTAAAAAAAAATGGAATTCTGCTTTTTATTAAATATTCAGTGTTGGATAAGTTACACTGTGTAACTCTATGGGGAATGTGATCTTTAAATTTAATGGAGGAATTAAAATATAACCTTTTGTGTCTCAGGAGAATCCTACAAAGCCTTGACTTTAAAAGAACATTTGTAATCCCTGGTGCTTCTTCAGCTGTGGCATCTGAAGACCCCCAGAAATATCTGTCTGTGCTGGAGCAATGCCCATGTACCCAGGCAGAGTCACTTAGGGCCTAGAGTTAATCTGCGGTAGAGCAGAGCCGTGGTGAGGACAGCTGGGGCAAACAGAAGGAAATGCTGGGATAAGAGGAAATAATTTGAAAGTGGATCTGGAGATTTTTAAACTGTCCTTTTCATTTTAATCATGGTTTGTTGTTTTTTTCTTTTTTTTATTTGAGGTAAAGATGGCGTGAAGATTGCAATGAAATTATAAAGTTGAAGACTTTGCTCCAACAATATAAAAATAAAAGCAGTGTATTCTAAATAGTATGCAGCAACTAGAAAGCTATACTTAAGGTAAGGATCTTACATGGCCAGACAAGTGGGGTATGATCTTGGCCACCGCTGCATTTGTCTTAAGGGTACCAAAGTCATATTTTAAAAATCAAAAGAAGGAAAAGCAGCAAATACCAATCTCAAACCTAACCGCCTACATTAACTGCTGACATAACCTGGAGCACTCAAGGGTTAGTTTAAGTGCCAGAGTTTTAGTTTTGAGCACACAAATATCATGTGGTATGATTTAGTACATTACATGAAGTTGTGTATTGCAGCCACATAGTACTGTTAAACATCTTAATTTATACAGAAATCTCTGCAACAAAGAAGCAATTCATTGCTTAGCGAACTTCTGCGCTTCCGTTGAAGCAAAATGTGTTTAAATTATTAGAAGAAGGAGAACTAGCTTTGACAACATAATCTTCAATGTGGCTAGTCTCTCTTCAGTGGGCATTTCATGGACAAGCAAGGGAGGGATAGGCCTGACATTTAATCAAGCAGAGAAAACAATTTACTATTCTGTAACTTACTGTTACTTTATCAGAAAATAACAAAACAGTAGAGTTGGAGATGCCACTGTAAAAAGGGGTAAAAAAGAGAAAAGAAAAAACCCCAGCCTTTGATACTGCTATCTGGATGAGACTGTAGTACTTGTCTCCCACACAGGAGAACTTTGGTGCATTATCAACTGTTATCAATAAATCAGGGTCTGAAATAAAAACTTCTCTGGTTTTGGAACAATGCATCTTCTTTGGTGGTTTTAAGTTAAAAAGAAAGGCTCTAATACAAGGAAAAAAATATATACTGCCATAACGTTGTGTTTTCTTGTTTATATTACTCCCTCCTTCTCAATTTTCCTAACTTAAAAAAATGCACTGAACTTCTCAACAAAATTTTCTCATCTATGAAACAGACCTCTAAACTGTTTCTTGCTTTTTTTAATCTTTACAGTGGTGATATTTTCCAGCTGAGGACAAGGAGAGGATTTTTCAACCCCTCCAGTCAGTAGGGCGGTATTCGGTGCAAGTATCTCTATGTGCTTGTCCTGTTCTTTCTTCTCTCCCTAAGCTGTTGGCCACTGTTGGAAACAGGATCCTCAGCAAATGGGCCTTTGGTCAGATCCAACTTGCCCATTCCAAGGTGTCGTTATATTCTTTAATACACATGCATGAAATATAACCTTAATATCCTGCATTCTTTGGCAATTGGATACAGTGCCTTCCAGATGAAAGCCAACTGCTGTAATGCAACTTTATCCAAGTAATTAAGCTACATTGATTTTCAACAGCTGGGAAAAGCGGCCGTTGACATGAGTATTCATATTTCAAAGTCTAGAAGTGACGTAGACAAAGATGAATAAATACAATTATTTATTCTTCCCATATATTTTGTATCAACCTTATTCCTGCAGAATCTGGAAAGGTTAAAGATCTGAATCAGGTGACTGTTGTACCAAACAGGAGACAAGCGTTTGTATTTTGAGGCAGGAACAGGGAATGAAATGGGGGAAAGAGCTAAAAAGTATCCATGACTGTTCAGGGATAGACCCGTAAAAGTGATCCCTGGATTTTTACTCTGATACTTTAAAGAGAGCAGGTCTCATGCATTAGTAGGTCAGATGAATGTGTAAGATGAGGAGTTTGCTTTCGTAAGAGCTGATGCTGCTTATGCAAGTTAGGTCTGTTACAACGCACCACGTGAGCCTCCCAGATTCAGAAACAACAGAACTTAAAAGTGAATTTAGTACCATAGCCGCCATGGGATGCTTATACCTGTAGGTGCAGCTCTCCAAAAATTTCCTTAGCTAATGTCTGCAAAGAAAGATGCTGCCTATCTCCATACCTCTCCGCCTGATACTCAGTCTCTAGCTAAAGCTCCCCTACTCACCCTCCCGCGGGCGCAGCGTACCGAGTCAGGAGCGGGCAGCTAACGGCTCCTTCAGGAGGTGGGAGAGCAGAAATTCTCCTGCTGTCACAACTTTTGGACCTCTTCGTTGCCAGCTGGTCTAATCAAACTGTTATCAATGAATGCTTTCCCTATATGCAAGCTGTTAAGGAAGAAAGTTAACTGGCTCACTTGAAAGATTTAAAGCGCATGAAACTTCTGGGCGGTTTAGCAGTTTTCCAGGGGCTGTGGCGAGGGAATAGCTGCAGAGGCACTGCAATGCAGCACAAGGCAGCTCGCAGACCACTGACACGGAATATTCTGCAAAAATCTTAGGGCTAAGTTCTACCCTTTCACACTGCCGCGGGCGGAAGGAACAGAGTATTTGAGGCTAAAATGTGCAATGAAGCTTTTTAGCATCTTCATTAGGAGTCCAGGGTTCTGTATACCCCCGCTCCCAAGCTGTGGCTTTCAGTATAAATTGTTGCTATTTCAACTAAAGTTCACCTTCCTTTGAAAATGTATTTCAGTTTCACTGACAAAATGGTTTTTTCTTAACTCCTTCCATACTGGGCTGTAATTTACAACTCTTGTCATTAAAATCAAACTACGTCCTGCATAAAAACCTGGAAGTGTAAACAGTGTTTCCCTATGTAGTATATATTCCCATTTTAAATTCTACTTAACTGTTTAATAAGGACACACTCTTCCACCCTAAGATTATTTTCCAGGCTCAGGTTTTTATTTTGTGGAAGAGAAGAGCCTACTCACTAGGTCCATATTTGTGCAATGTTTTAAAAGAGATCTGAGAGTTGCTAAGTTGGGAGGAGAGTTAAATGCTTCCAAGAATATTAAAAATTTGAGAGCAAAGCTAAATATAAGTTATCGGTTCCTCTTCTAATTTTGTTCTAAGCAGGTTTTGGTCCTTAGATTCTCTTTAATTTCATTTCAACCACGTGTAGAAGATATGAGCAGCACATGACTACAAAAAGCCATCTTTCTGAAGTGTGCAGGATGGCTCATGTACTTCGAATTCATGCATAAATCTCCATGTGAACTACACCCGCGATGACCATAAGAGATCATGATGCTTAACATGACTTGACTTCTGTTTACTTGACCTCTCTTTACACTATACACGTGTACATAAGATACAGTACACAGGTTATTTTCAGTTTTTAAAATAAAAGTAAGGAATGACTCCAAAAGTTATGATTGCTGTTCCTAAAGGTATAGACATATACTCTCACCATTGAGCTCTGGTATTTTAATCTTTGTGATTTCTTTTTCTTTTGCTCCTAATAATATTTCCATATTTTTGTTCACAGAATTTAAATGTCTGTTTGGACTTTCATACCTCTTTTTCTCTCTCTTGTTTCTCAGAGAGATGAGTGAAATAAAGATAGTGACTGTGTATGAGGAGATCAGGGACTGAAGGGCAGAAGAGCTGAGGAGCTTTTCTCCATTCTTCATACCATCCCTTGTATTTCCATGCAGCTCCTTCTCAGGAAATCACTGCTTGTAATTCTCCCTTTGTTCACTGTCTCTGTGCTCTTTTACAGGAATTTTCTCCTATTTCCAAGATCGCTTTCATCTGAGGGATAGGCAGCATGGTTCAGAGAAGCACCATCACCAACCACAAGTCTGACATAATTCAAAAAAAAATTGTGTTGCTATTCTATTTTATCTGAGCTAGTCTCTGCATTCGTTTATTCCAGACAGGATGAGAAAACAAAGTGCCATAAGATCAAGAGGAAAAGCTATTCAAGTTGATGGCAAGCACTAGATTTTATTTTTTTTTTTGCAGGAGTTGCCATTCTCATGAGATTTGCTGCCAAGCTGATACACATGAATGTGAGGGGAGTTCATATGAGGTTCAGATGAACTTTTGACTGTTTGAAACAAGGAAAGGGGAATTTAAACTTTGAAAGCTGTTTCTAAGGAGTCACCTCATTTTCTTCCCACAGCAAAGCATATTATTTGTTTTTGGAAACAGTATGTGATTGCCAAGTGTGTTGTAAGCTTTCCTCTACTGCATAAAAACTACATTATTGGAACATAAGTTTTTCTACAAACAATTTTAATTGCTAATCATTGGTTTGCTTATAGTATTAACTGGCACTCATATCACCATCACTTAATACCTGAAATATCAATAGCTAAAGGTTTCATTGAATTCTGGCAACAACATCTAAAGGCTTAATAAGCTGGAAAAGATTAAAAAAGGTATTGGTTAGCATTTGAAGTTGCTATCCTTGGATTTCCCCAAAAACCTGAAATTGTAGTAACAACTCAGAGCTTCCAGTATGAAAATGGAAAAATCAAGCTACAAGTTTACTTTACTTACATTCTTTACTAGTTTTGGAAGCATTTTAAAGTGAGGAGGCCCTGGAGGAAGCACAGCTGTACAGTTTTAAGACTCTATTTTATGACTATGCAATACATGCATGAAGATAAGATATGGTAAATAAAAGATCAGGTTTAAATTACATAGAAAGGACAAAAAGTGTTGTGCAGGATCTTTAGAAAAAAAAAAATAAATATTGATGCTGATATAGAGGGTGTTTGTCTTTCTGCATGACCCGTAAATCCTTAAATAATTCTGTGGGAAGGTTATTTAAACAACTGTTTTAAACCTGTTTCATCTTTCTTTGCTGTTAGGGAAATTTTATGGAAATAGATACTTCATTTCATATCTATGTTTATACAGTTTGCCTTAACCAGCTTCTCAAATTAAAATTAAATACTTCAGCCATAAGGCAACACATGCTGCATATCTACTGAATGCTCTCACTACCCTAAAAATTGCAGTCATTCCCTACAAAAAGGCTAACTTCCAGGGCCTGTTCTTCACCAGCTCCACTCTCTTCAGTGTGTTTTGAATGATTTGGGTGAAACGGAAAACTGGCTGTGCTTCACTGACAAGTCACACAGTCAGGACTAGTCTGCCCTCAGCAGGGTTTTTGGTGAATGGAGCAGTGTTATTGGAAAAGTAGACTAAATATGCAGTATAATACTTGATGGATTTTATTGGCATCATTTGAATTGCATGTTCACCAAACCCGAATTTGCCATATTACAGAGCTGGTAAAATATAAGGGAAAAGTATGTCAACTAAAAGTTCAAATATAATAGGAAAAATCTGTCAAGTGATGTATTTTTCTGTGTATTAAAAATGGCATAGAACAACTTTGAAATGCCAGTGATTGCTACAAGTATTCAGACACCATGGTGATAATTGCAGTATAAAATCACCAGACAGCAAACAAGACTGCCGGAACTAATGGGAACATGAATCCAGTGTGGATAGCTGTCTGTAATGGAATTGTTTTTCAATACTTTTTCTTTGAAATAACTGATTATTGCTTATGCATTTTTATATTAATATGTTCCATTTATTTAACTAAAGATAAACACTTGCAATTTCATTTGCTCTCATCTGCCCATTTCTTCGTATGGCCTGATTTATTCTGCTTGGTGACTCAAGTGCAAATAAACCAATAAACGGGTGCACGATACCAGATCTGAAGCACAATTGTAAGCTTGACTCAAATACCAGCTGGTTTTCTCTTTGTCTGCTTATCATCAGGATCCAGAGAAACAAAAGAAGGTACCATGCTGGATAAACTCTGGCAGCACTAATTCATCTCCCCAGTGTCTCTGAAAAAACTGACTGGCTGAACCTGTTACTAGAGCTGTGCTGTTTCACCTGAGACCTACACGTGTCCTAGGCTGGGCACAATCAGTCAGAATCAACAGCTTGTGTTGACAGGTCCTAGCAGGACTTGTGAATTGAGCCAGAACTGTTTACGGAAAACTGATAAAATGGTGCCGGGAAGTCTTCAGAGACACCTGTAGTTGCTGAATTCACCTGGGAAGAATTTAAAAGTCACAGCTACTGCAGAGGAAAACCATCTTTAGTTCCTACCAGAAAGCGATATTCCTTTCAGGAATTCCTTGAGAGCCTCAGATAGTCGTATCAGGAAAAAACACAGCTCATGGACAATGAGGAGTCCCGTCACTTAACTCTGGACTCATAAAATCAATCAACACCTACTTCTTCCCACTGAAATTAGCTTAAGCTCTGGAGGGCTACATATTGGACACCAAAAGCTGGATGAGATACATCCCACCCTAAATGTCTTATATTTTGCTGAATTTCCTGTTGATGCTTTCATTTGGAAAGCTGTTATTTTCTCTAGTAAGTGCTTGTTATTTGCGGCTGATTGCCCTAGAGCTACAAGGACACCTTCACCCCAAAGTAATAACGGGAAGCTCTATGCATTTGGCAGGAAGCATTTATCTTTGCTTAATTCTGATCTGACTGTCCGAAGCAACTTCAGATCTTCCTGGCATTTCTGTTCATTCTTAACTTATCTTTTGTACTGTCTCCAGAAGGAGAGTAGAAAAGAACATAAAACAACCAATAGTGAAAATAAAATGATTAACTAAATGTTGATTACTGTCTTATTATAGGCACATTTAAAGATTGTTCTTGTAGTTGCATAAAATACTTCTAAAAGCAAAGTCTGTGACAAAAATGCAACCATTTCCTTGGGATAGAATTGCCACTTGAATTTTTATTCCAGATGACTTCTGATGATAGCTGGGAAAAGCACTATCTATAGCAGCCTCATCCTGTTAAATGGGTGGCTTTAAAGCACTTATCTTTTACCATATGTCTTTAAGTTTATTATTTTGCTTACCCTCCGGCTGGTATTGTGCTATGATTGTTACCGTCTGCCCTGCTCCTTTTAGCGCAGCTGCAGCCTGCTCGTGGGTAGCACCTCGAAGATCAATACCGTTCACCTATAGAAGGAAGGCAAACAACAACAGATCTGAGTAGTTTAACATTAGCGAGAAAGACAGAGGTGCACTAATACTGCACACCATAGTTATGTACGCTTTTGCATATTCTCTGACCACCGCTTTTTTGGGGTTTCCTGTTCTACTGAGTTTACGTTTTCAGTAATGTCTTCATAAATCAGTTTCATTTAATATATCAGGTTTAAAAGATACATTTTCTGCAGTGCTTGAAGGTCACTGTAGAATACTGCAGGTAAGGAAACTGCTCTTTCAGCCAGACTATGCAAGGCCAGTTGGTACCATCAGGGGAACCTGCAGATATATATAAAGCATCTCTGACAAAAAATGCTGGTTGGAGAACTTAAAATCATAGACTCATAGAATGTTTTGGGTTGGAAGGGACCTTTAGAGATCATTCAGTCCAATCCCCCTGCAATGAGCAGGGACATCTTCAACTCAACCAGCTTGCTCAGAGCCCCATCCAACCTGGCCTGGAACGTTTCCAGGGATGGGGCCTCTACCACCTCTCTGGGCAGAGGTTCCAGTGTTTCACCACCCTTGTTGTAAAGAATTTCTTCCTTATATCTAGCCTAAATCCCATCTACCATTTTCTTTTCGTGCAACTCCTCCTCCTATTGCCTAGAAATATCCCTGTATCTTGCAAATGAGAGCAATGGAGTCACTACCAGGTACAGCTTTGTCACCTGTGGCTGTTTGACACTGGTAGATCTTTCCATGGGCTTCCTCTGACTTAATGATAATTTTTTCTTAAATAAGCAGTGCAGGTGGTACAGAGCAGAACAAAGTAGGGAACCCACCCCTAAAATTCGTGGGCAGTTTCAGAACTCTCTTCATTTGTATTTGTAATGTTAAACGTCAGCACCAGCCCAAGGAAGAGACAGGATTCGTATACAGAATTATTAACTGCTCCAGTAATTTGAATCCTGCTTTTCAGTGGGAGTGTTACTGCATGGCTATACTGAAGTATGTAAGATTTCTTTTATTTATTTATTTATCCATTTATTTACTTATTTGACTTTCCTCCTCACTTCTACAGGTTTTCACTTCATAATGTTTCAGTGAAAAGCTGGAAATTTTGACATGTAAATAACCTCAGCAGGACAGAAATCTATTTCTGATTACTCAAGAGAAGAAAGGAAAAAAGAAAGGAAATAAAGGGTGGGGCGAGATGAGAGAAAATGCCATCGATTTCACAGGCAAACAGGCCAAACCACAAGCCCCAAATTCTCAGCAATAGCAATTTTTTTGTGCTTATTTTTATCAAGTACTAAAAGAAGATGGCTAAGCACATACTGCGAATATGGATTTTATTTTATTTAAATTTTAACAACTTTTTAAGGCTTACAAAAATATTTGAGTCCATAGAACTTTACAAATAACATCTATTGAATCTGTTATGAATACATTTGTGTTGATCAATTACATTTAGAAACTGTCCCATCTTAACTTGCTGTCTTTCACCAAATCTTGAAGAATGTGATGTTATAGGAACACATTTAATTATTTATCATTGAATCATAGAATTATAGGATAGTTTGGGTTGGAGGGGACCTTTAAAGGTCATCTAGTCCAACCCCCCCACCATGGGCAGGGACATCTTCAACTTGATTAGGTTGCTCACAGCCCCGTCCAACCTGTCCTTGAATGTTTCCAGGGATGGGGCATCTACCACCTCCCTGGGCAACCTGCGCCTGTGTTTCACCACCCTCATCGAAAAAAAAAATCCTTCCTTATTTGCATGAGAAAATCTAGTCTTCAGTAGTATGTGAAGAGCATTTAGACTATTATTCGTAGAAAAACTAATTTGTGATAGCAATAATATAAAGCCCAGGAGATCCCAGGGTTTCTGACCCAGAAGACCGTATTATGCTATATAACTGTTGACTCTACACAGAAACATAATTGTCTAGCTGAGGTTTCAGGCTTCTGAAAATATGAGTCCATAAATCTAGTCTTTAGTAGTATGTGAAGAGCATTTAGACTATTATTCTTAGAAAAACTAATTTGTGATAGCAATAATATAAAGCCCAGGAGATCCCAGGGTTTCTGACCCAGAAGACCGTATTATGCTATATAACTGTTGACTCTACACAGAAACATAATTGTCTAGCTGAGGTTTCAGGCTTCTGAAAATATGAGTCCATAAAAATAGAACTTTTCCCAGTTCAACCTGTCTAGCAAATCACCTTTCCTCAATTAGTTTTTTTTTTCTTTATGCCAAGGAAGCAAAAAATACGTTTTGACCTAAACAACTCATCCTTTCTTCCCTCAAAAACTTTTCAAGCTACTCAATCTGATGATCATTTAGTACTTCTTCCCATCTTATTCACAAAAATTTCTAAAATATTAGCCTTAATTTTAACTGTCTATATTATTTTTATATCATTCCAAACCATGGAAGATTTAGAACTTTGGAGAGGCATAATTTGTTGCAATCTTTCCATGTTATACAACAATAATTACACACTGGCTTATCTTTAGATTGAGGAAGCAAACATGTGAATGTGGAACTATCATAACAGAAGAATATAACCTATCCAAATCTTACCTTCCTCATATCACCATGCACACAAGACCTATTACATAATCATGATAATGATTATGAAAGATGAAATTAATTTTGTTACCTTACAGAAAAATAACTGTGGGGTTTTTTTAACTGGTTTGTCCATATGTGTGTTCTGCAGTGGAGAGTACCAATACCATTACCGTGCCTGTCATGGCTGCTTGATATATGCATGTGTCTTAGACCCTTAGGGGCAGCATATGAAGGGCCTAAAAGGCAGAATAGTACTGAACCACCATCATGTTGGGTGTCTTCTTTGCAAGGATAGGGATCTCAGCACACAAAGAGGGAGGATGACTGGTAGAGAGAGAGAGGCAAAATATTTTAAGGAACACTAAAGCAGCTTCTACAAGACAGATACCTTGTAGTAGAGGTGTAGGCTGGAAGACTACCATACCTAAAGAAACATTCAAAGTAAATGTCTGTGACAAAAGATAATGTGTTATGAGAATATGTATGTATGGATCCCCATGTTACAATCATACAGACAATCTATGACAAGAATTCAGTCTTTTGGTACTGCCACGTATTAGTGTCTTTGGCTCATACATTTCAAAGCATTTTATGCTGATAGATACACTCTAATAGCTTCTACATTTCTGTCATGGGAAGTGCAAAAAATTCATGTTGTTTTTACAATTCCTATCTAGATTGTGTAAAGGGAAGTGAATACCTTTATGCACAAGTAATGTTCTAATGTTACTGAAAAAAAATTCTGAGCACAGGGCAAATGTAAGATAATAAACTTCATAATTTGTCTAACACAAAAGATCTCAGTTGTCCCTTATTCCTGTCTGAAAGCAATGGCTGTAGAAATGGCTGGTGGAAGCTTTCCAAAAAAATGAGCCAAAGGTTCAAATACTTTCATCGAAGTTGTGTACATAAACCTCAAGTTTGGTGGGTGGCAAGACTAACACAGACTCCTGGAAAAAACTCGCTGAAATTCAGTCTAGGAACATAGTGTCTTAGAAGGCAATAATTAAATGCATTCTAAAGGAATGAAGGAGAGAATCAGAGTTTTCAGTGCCGTAAAATCTAATATAGTTTTGTGCACAATATACATAATGTAGTTTTATGCACAACAGTGGAAATACCTAAAGATGAATATGGTGTCAATTAGGACTTAGTTTGCAACCTCTGTGGAGAATACAAACTTGCTGAAAGGAGCACAATTTAGGCTGCTGCTGTGGGAGAAAGAGATGTTGTGCCCTACTTTTATTCCGTGATTGTGTTATGACATTTGATGCTGCATTGCCATGGGCGCAGATGGACCAGCACTACAATCACTCATTAACTCAGCACTGTAGTCCCAGCTTTGGTACTGTGGAGACCTGAGCAGAAACCTTGAGTTTAGACAGCACAGTGTCTATATCTGCCATAAAGGAAACCTCCACCTTCATTCAGTGTCTCTAAAGACAATTTTGAAGCCATGTTATCATGCCTTTAATAGAGATCTTGGGTCTTATCTATGTGTTTTTCCCTTTCATAACAGCTGAGAGTGTCCTGAGAAAGAAGCAATAGGATGAACTCAAAAAAGCTTAAAGGAACATTCCTGAACTCCTGAGCTCCTGCGTTGGGAAGATGAATATGGATGATGTCACCTGGTCATTATTAGAAGGTCCAGAAAATAAAATAGTGATTTTGTTTAGACTTAAGCTGGAAGACTGTAGATTTCAGGAGAACACAAGCCTCTCTCAAGCAATATGAGAAAACATCGTGGTGGTCTGTAAGAGTTGTGTTAACAGAACATGAAGTTTTAAAAACCATTAATAAAGCATCATAATCTCTCTGTATAGAGAAGGCAAGGCCGTATGAAAGAATAAAGAAACCACATGCTTATTCTCCTTCTCCTCTGAAAAGCAATAACTCTATTTATAAGTGATCCAGTAAATAAGATCCTAATAACACATCAGGAATATAAATATAAGACCAGAATTCCACCAAAGTTACGCAAACATTTTTTCACTTTTCCACAGAACAAGAAGAAGCCACTGAAATGGCAATCAGCTACTTTCAGCCCTTGGCACACTCATTCTAGAAGAAATGATTGCCTAAGTTGCAAACTGAGTGAATTTCTCGGCAATGAAGTTCACTTTTCTGCTAGGATATAGGTTGGGGCGGACACCTGGGCAGGACTTACAGGTCTGAGTGGCTGAAATCCAACGAGCAAGGAAAAGAAATGTCAGAGAGAAAATAACACATCGATTCTATCTTCTGCAATTTGTATCAAGATGATAAACAAGCTCCACAAAATAGATTAAGTAATGTTGAACAGGTAAATGACCCGACTACACTAGGTTGCCAAAATAGACATCTCCCTCCTGAAGGTGCACAGCTTCAGAATAAAATCAAGCAGTCATTGCCAAACAGGTAGGCAGAAGTCTGTTTGCATGCTATTTTGCTCTCCAATACCTAACAGGATCTCACTGCAGAATAATAGGCATTAAATTTAGAAAGGACTTATAACCTAGTCTGACTTTCTAAAGAACAAGAAGAGTAGATGCTAACTTGATTTCTGGGTATTATTACCCAATATTTAAAAGCAAACATAATCAAGTCCCAAACCTTCCAGTTGAAAAACAGCATATTCATGTAGCAACATTAAATCTTGATGAAAGACACCATTAATTTACACATTTTAATCAAATCCTTACCCTCAGGCCAAAATGGACAAGAATTTCTGAAGGAGTAAAACAAATAATGCTCTGTCTTGCTTCTTCCTCCAAAACAATGTTTTAATTATAAGAGTTGTGTGCAGTGATGTTTTTTCCCTGACATGATTACATTGTAAATTGTAAAAATCTGATTTCAATTACTGCTTTCAATTAATTTAATGCTGTTTATGTTAAGAATAATCAGTAAAAGAAACAAAAATACCAGAAAAAGTTGCAAGTGCGTGCAGGAAAGTTTAATACATATCAAAAGTGGTTTGGTGTTGGTATTTTTTTTCCTATTAAATGGGCTGGCTTCTTTTATGAAGCGTTATACAATAAGCAAAGGAGCACTGCTGTTCTGAGCTTGACTGCACAATCCTGATGCCCTGGCCCAGAATGAATTTGACTGCACAATTTCTGATGCCTAACTCCAAAATGAATTTGACATAATGGAAGTAAGAAGAGCCTCCAGCTTATACAGATGTCTGCCTCTTCTGCATGCTGTGGCAAAAAAGCAGGAAGAAAGCTTACAAACAAAGAGGAATGCTGCAGTGGAAGGTTACAGTTTAGAACTACAGACAAAACTAAACTGAGATGGAGGAAAAGATGCAACTGTAGTTCACGGTAATTATAGTAATTCCCTTTGCATTCATTGACTCAAACTAAAGCATGTTCTACTTCTTTAAATACTGAATCGGAATCTAAATGAAAGGTAAAAATTGTATTTCGGATAGAATGAACTGTTCTAAAAATGGGAGAGTTCTATTTCCTTTAAAATATTTGCGTAGCCTGTATTAGCACGAATTGGTTCAGTTCTGAACAGTATCATTTGAAGACTTAGTGCCATCTGGTTGTCTTCTGTTAGAATGCTTGAGCATGATTCATACGTAGGTCATTCACATAGAGGCTAGCAGAATAAGCTCTTTTATTTAGCTATTTATTTATTTTAGCCACCTTATTTTGTGTTTGTACAGTGATTAAATGAACACTTGGAGCGTCTTGTTGAATTGGAAAGGAAAAACACATCCCTTCTCTGGGGAGGAAACATAGAGGATTTCTTTTTGTTTCTTCTTTGAATTGTCACTGTCATAGTATAGTGCTTTTATATGGTAAATTAAACGGTGAAGAAATGGCACTTTTTTACCATGGAACAAACAATATAGCAGATTTTTTGAGTTGTGGCTGAATTTGTTTATTTGTTGAACACATAAAATAGGAGGTTTTGGTGTCTGAAAAAGCAAACAGAAATCTGAGTAAAGACAACTCTTTACAGCCAGAATTGCCACTGTTTGCATTAAGAGAAGATACAAAGAACCCTATTTATCTGCCTTAACTTTGCATGTCAACGTAAGTATTCTCAAGCACATTACCAAGGGATGAGATGAAAGCTGAACCATGATCTCCAACAGTCCTGCTTAATTATTGGAATATATAGCATCAACCCTTAGGTGATGGAAGTGCAGTGTTCCAGTAAGACAGGGAACATCGGAAAAATACGTTAGGGATGACTTTCCCTGAACATATCTGGGGGAAACTTTCCTTACAAGCAGGTGATGTAATCATTCTATACATTGGCCCACACAACTCTGACAACTTAATACAGTCCAGTGACAAGCACAAGAATCCTAAGAAACTCATGCATGTTGCTGTCCTGGTTTCAGCTGGGACAGAGTTAATTTTCTTCCTAGTAACTGGCATAGCGCTGGGTTTTGGATTTAGTATTAGAAGAATGTTGATAACTCACTGATGGTTTAGTTGTTGCTGAGCAGGGCTTACACCAGTCAAGGACTTTTCAGCTTCCCCTGCTCTGCCAGGGGCACAAGAAGCTGGGAGGGGGCACAGCCGGGACAGCTGACCCCAAATGGCCCAAGGGCTATTCCAGACCATATGATGTCATGCTCGGGGGGAGTTGTCCAGGGAGGGTGATGGCTGCTTGGGGATGTAGTGGGCATCAGTCGATGGGTGGTGAGCGATTGCATCACTTGTTTTTACCAGGGTTGTGGTTTTCTCTCTCTTGTTTTCCTTTTCATTACAAATTATTATTATTGTTATTATTGTTGATGTTGTTATTATTATTGTTATTAATTATGACAACATGAATACTATTTCAATTATTAAGATGTTCTTATCTTGACCCATGAGTTTTCTTACTTTTGCTTTTCCAATTCTCTCCCTCATCCCACCGAGGTGGGGAGGGTGAGCAAGCAGCTCTGTGGTGCTTGGTTGCCAGCTCAGGCTAAACCTCAACAGTCACCAAATTACAGCCCTTGAGCAGCAATCTTTTTCAGCTTAGGCCATCTTTTTGCAAAGCGAAGCCCACACATCCCAGTCCAGGCTGAGGTGCTGCAGGAGGGAGCTGGAAGGGAGTGGAGGGCACTCTGGGAACTCTGCCTGGGGTTTGCCATGGGAAAGGGCACGCTGGGGGGCAAATGCTGGTATGGGAGTTTTTGCCTTACTAGTGAAGAAAAAGTTTAGAAATGGAAAGAAAGGAGAAATGCACAGAGGGAAAAGAGTCTTCACACTCCATCTTAGCTTCTTTTAAGTTGTCTGGCTCACTTTATTGCTTTTCTCTCTTTTTTTTCACTCCTCCTAATCTTTTCTGTGCCTACGCTTTCTTCTGATCAGTTAAAACTGGTCAGTTCAGCACATCTAGGCACACTGGTTATCTCATCCCAAGCTCCACTGAAAACATAATATCATGTCATGTCTGCTGTTCTCCATGCCCAGAACATAGCTAAACTACCACTGGCCAGTTTTGCTCATAATGCTGCAGGGTTCTTCTTTCACACTTGAATTTCAAAGGACGGTATAAGCAAAATAATTACTACAATTCTCCTGCTTCTGAAAGGAAGTAAAGGTTTCCGTTTTAGCAAGTGCCTTATAACCCAAGGATGATGAGAACTTAATTCCATCTGAAGCCAATAAGTGATAGGTACCCAGGAACTGAAATACAGAGGTAAAACAATTTTAGAGGCTGCTTAGAGACAGAAGAACTTTGGTGACTTGTCTGATCCCAAGCACTTGAGTTAGCGGCAAATTCCAAAACTGAAATCCGTATCTTGATCTCTACTTGATGGGCTTTTCCATATTTCCGCATCTGCAGAATATGGTAGTATGGCTCGTGAGATGGCCATTGGCTTGTGCCATGGCAAGTCTATACTGAGTTCAATCCAGTGACCATGAGGCAAATGGTTGAACGGTAGCTAACTGGAATCTTCAACTCTAGATGAAGTAAGTGTTCAGTGCTCACACTTTTGTATTAACACTGCCTTAATCACAACATTCATGGTTTATTTGTGGCTCTACAGATTCGGGTTATGTGATGCAAATGTTTTGAATAGGTGACTCCATAGTCTCAAATAAAGCATGTTTTTTAAAACCAATGGAAAGGAAATAGCCCTTGTTCTGTAAGAGGTTTTCACTTTGTTATTGTCCTGATGGCTTGCTTGTTCATATAAAGGGGATATCTATCTTGCTTTTTCAAAAGGATCTCCAAATTGTCCTCCAACAAATTATTGCAGATATGCCTCAAATACCCTATTTAATGGATGGACAATTTCTATTATTTTGCAGCTCATGTCACATGATAATATTTAATCACTCAGGAACCCCAAACTTACTGGGCAGTAGAGCAGAATGATGCCTGCAGTCTAGTCTGGTGAAGTACAAGGCAAAAGTCCAGCCTGGGGCACATCTCTGAGTGACTGAAACATAGGCATGTAGCCATTTTGTCCAGCAGTAGCAGTTTGGCTTTCAAATTTGTGTTTTTAGTTTTCCTTCATTGTAAGCCTGACAGTAAGGCTACACAGAGAAATGTAAAGCTCACTCCAAATCTTAAAATGTATCAGATGTGACATAATATTGTTTGACAGTCTTAAACCAAAATTTCCGAAGTCGGAATGTTTGAACTGAATGTGAACTCCTCCTTAAACTATTAGGAGCTGAAGAGCAAGCAATCTGGCATCAGATCATTCTACTCATTGAGGCAATTGTAAAATGAATGTTTTAGAGGCAACTGATGATTTCATCACGGAAAAAATACACAGCCTCTAGTCTAGGCCAATTTACCAGCTTTGCATGATGCATAGCTGACAGGTCTGATAGCTAGCACTGCTTGGCAAAAAGATACATACCTTATACATGAGAATGGTTAGTATAATTTATTAGGTTCTGATCATGTGCTTGGAAACATCAGAGTTAATTTAGGAAACAGTTACTGCATCAAGGCAATTGCAATATATGTTACAAAGGGGGGAAGAGAGAGAAAAATCCAGCTGGAAGACAGATTCCTAGATTAATAAAAGACAAAAGGGAGCTCTATAGTCACCAATCCAGCATATGCAGGTGGTAAATTTTTCCCTAGAAGCTCCATTAAGCTTGTATTTTAGAAAGTAATCTATTTTATTTTGAAGTTTCAAAGTGACAAGTCTACAAGCTTCTATAGCAGTATAAGCCAGTTATCCTAACTACAAAACAAGTGCATCATGTTTTGAGGCTGAATATGTCTAAATTCAACTTCCAGCCATCAAATCATGTATATTTATCAACAACACTGAAAACCAATTTACTACCAGCTCTCTTCTCCAAGGGTAAGTATTTCCAGATGGCAGTGTTTACAGTGACACAGATCATACTTCATTAAAGTGAATCTTTATGGTCAAGGAGGATGCTAGGGCTTTCCTGCCATAGGTTCTAGACTCCAAGACTTCATAGAAAAAAAAAAAAAAAAACAATTTTTCTTTTTAATAACCCACATCTTTAAATATATAAAAGAGAGGGTTTTCAAAAGCATAAATTTGTGTTTGCACCCAGTTTCTTTTCATTGGGTGTCCAGTTGCCTTCTGTACATCTAAAAATCTCCTCTTGTACAGGGAAATTGTGTGGGTGATTCGTTTTTGTCATGTGAAATGTTTTTGAGTCATCATGATGCCAGCAAGTACTGGACACGTGTCTACATGTATTGTAAAAGGTGAGCTTATAGAGAAAAGTGGAGCACTCTGCACCCAGATGATCCCATATAAACTTAAACAGGTTGAGGACATTCAGAGACCTACTGCCATTTCTAACTCATCCACAAAACCCAGAACTTGCAATGTCTGAGCTTGCATAAACCCACTGGTTTCCCAAGATTTTTCCATTAGATCCTGCCATGACAGCATCTTTGCTTTTCTCTGTTTTTCTCTAGTTTTTGGGGGGGCTTGTGATCTGCCACTGTATGGAGAGGTTGATAGGCAGTTTACAGGGGCAGCAAGTTTGTGGTAAAATGACATTTATTGCTTCTTCTCCAGCCTTGTGGCCGTTGTCCTTTCAGGAATACAATTACACGTGACAATTTATTATTGAAAAGTTCATAGGGGCTATTAGTTCTCCTTGTGCTGTATTCTAAATATCTCTATATTCCCAAATATTCCTTGAGTTCCTGAAGAAAATTTTGAATTTTCTGCTTTGAATCGTTCCTTAAGTATTTGAAGATGAATTTCAGCTGATTTCTAAGCATCTTATTTGTCTCAGCACCCTGATTTGTACTCAGCCCCCCTGAGCTGGAAGACAGGGATGGTGAGTGGAATAAACCCCACATAATCCAGGAGGAAGCAGTTTATGACCTGTTATGCCACTTGGACATCCACAAGTCTATGGGGCCAGAGGGGATCCACCCAAGAGTGCTGAAGGAGCTGGCAGAGGAGCTTGTCAAGCTGCTCCCCATCATTTATCAGCAGTCCTGGTTAACAGGGAAGGTCCCAGGGGACTGGAGGCTTGCCGGTGTGACACCCATTTACAAGAAGGGCTGGAAGGAGGATTTGGGGAACTACAGGCCTGTCAGCCTGACCTCAGTACCAGGGAAGATTATGGAGTGGTTCATCCTGAGTGTGCTCACCAGGCATGTGCGGGACAACCAGGAGATCAGGCCCAGCCAGCATGGGTTCATGAAAGGCAGGTCCTGCCTCACCAACCTGATTTCCTCCTACGACAAGGTGACCCAACTAGTGGATAAGGAAAAGGCTGTGGATGTTCTCTACCTGGACTTCAGAAAGCCTTTGACATCGTCTCCCACAGCATTCTCCTAGAGAAGCTGATGGCTGATGGCCTAGACAGGTGTACTCTTTGCTGGATAAAAAACTGTCTGGATGGCCAAGCCCAGAGAGTTGTGGTCAATGGAGTTAAATCCAGTTGGTGGCCAGTCACAAGCGGTGTCCCCCAAGGCTCAGTTCTAGGGCTGGTCTTGTTTAATATCTTTATCAATGATCTGGACGAGGGGATTGAGTGCACCCTCAGTAAGTCTGCCGATGACACCAAATTGGGTGGGAGTGTCAATCTGCTTGAGGGGAGGAAGGTCCTGCAGAGGGACCTGGACAGGCTGGGTCAATGGGCCGAGGCCAACTGTATGAGGTTGAACAAAGCCAAGTGTCGTGTCCTGCACTTGGGTCACAACAACCCCATGCAGCGCTACAGGCTTGGGGCAGAGTGGCTGGAAAGCTGCCTGGTGGAAAAGGGCCTGGGGGTGTTGATCGACAGCTGGCTGAATATGAGCCAGCAGTGTGCCCAGGTGGCCAAGAAGGCCAATGGCATCCTGGCTTGTATCAGGAATAGTGTGGCCAGCAGGAGCAGGGCAGTGATCTTGCCCCTGTACTGGGCACTGGCGAGGCTGCACCTCAAATACTGGGTTCACTCACTACAGGGGCCCCTCACTACAGGAAAGATGTTGTGTTGCTGGAACATGTCCAGAGGAGAACAACAAAGCTGGTGAGGGGTCTGGAGCACAAGGCTGATGGGGAGCGGCTGAGGGAACTGGGGTTGTTTAGGCTGGAAAGAAGGAGGCTGAGGGGAGACCTTATCACCCTCTACAACTGCCTGAAAGGAGGGTGTAGTGAGGTGGGGCTCGGTCTCTTCTCTCAGGTAACGGGCGATAGGACAAGGGGAAATCTCTTCCAGGGAGGTTTAGATTAGACATTAGGAAAAATTTCTTCCCCGAAAGGGTTGTCAAACATTGGAACAGGCTGCCCAGGGAAGTGGTTGAGTCCCCATCCCTGGAGGTATTTAAAAGACGGGTAGATGAGGTGCTTAGGGACATGGTTTAGTGATGGGATGGTGATGTTAGGTTAATGGTTGGACTTGATGATCTTACAGGTCTTTTCCAACCTAAACGATTCTATGATTCTATGATTCTAAGTTCTAACTTGTTTTTTGCCTTTGTTCGGTTTAAAGACTTATCTCTGTTTCTTCATAACTGCCCTAACTGGATGATCATGGATCCTTTTTTAAAGAAGAAAAAAGCAAAAAATGCATGAAACAGTTGAAGTCTCTCAGTCTCACTTTTAAGTAGCCTTTCTTCCAACTATTTAGGAAACTAATTTATTGCTTGGTTTTCTATTTTCATCACATTCTTGCTACCTTTTCTAATCCTTGCTAGTTATCGTCCATTTTACATCTTACTCTTCTGACTTTGTCCCAGAAGTTTACCTAACATTTATGGATTTTTAGGACTTAGAACTTCTTTTTAGATCCACAGTAACTTGACCCAGCTTCAACTTCTTGAATGTTGAATGTTTCATATTATCAAAAGGCTCTCAAGTACCAAGGTTAATTTCTTACTACACTTACTATCATTCCACCCTTAAATTTTTTTTCTTAATGTATTGGGTCAAGCTGCATAGTGCTGTGCTTTCTATTGGTGTGTAGAAAGGTGTTGATAACACACCAATGTTTTGGGTACTGCTGAGCAGCGCTCACACAGCATCAAGGCTGTGCCTCCAACATTCCCCCCACCACCACCAGTGGGCTGGGAGGGGGCAAGATCTTGGGAGGGGACATAGCCAAGACACCTGACCCAAACCAAGTAAAGGGATATTCCATACTATATGACATCAGCTCAGATATAAAAACTAAGGAAAAAGGAAGAGGAGAGGGAGCATTCGTCTTTTATGATGTTTTGTCTTCCGGAGCAACAACTATGTGTACTGAGGCCCTGCTTCCCGGGAAGTGGCTGGGCATCTCCTGCTAATGGGAAGTAGAGAACAAAATCTTGTTTTCCTTTTGCTACCATGCACAGCCTTTGCTTTTGCTTTTTTTTTATTAAACTGCCTTTATCTTGACCCACGAGTTTTCTTTCTTTTCCATCTCATTCTCTCCCTACCTGTCCTGCTGAAAAAGAATAGAGCGGCTTGGTGGCACCTGGCATCCAGCCAAGGTCAAACCACCACACTTAAATAAACAGCTACCACTTTTGAGTTAACTGGTACTTTAAAAGTTGCTCCCTGGGGGATTTTCCATATCAGTTCTGAATGCACAGCAGACTGGTTTTGGAGTTCATGTTACTTATTTTTCTGAATTTCCTCATTTCCTTCTAGCAAAAATTTCATAAATTTGCCACTACACTGCATGGCCACTCAAGGGCAAATTATGTTTCATTTTCCTATTTTCAGGCCATTCTCCCTTACTGGTCAAAATAAAATCTGTAATTAACTGACTTATACATGCTTTTTACGTATTCTCCACCAAAAAGTTTCATGAACGTTTGGTCAGTTTGGATGGGATCTATTTCACTAAAGGGCAGTCATGCCAAATTCTCTATAACCAGTGAAAAGAAGCATACAGTTTGATGTATGGTCATCTGACCTGCGTAAAATGTTCGCTTTAGGGCAAGGTAAATTGTACTCCAGAGGTGGCTACATCTTTCTGTCAGCTACAGAGGGAGCCTAAAGGGTTATATGCCCTGTGGTTCCCAATATTAACAAAGCCTGAATTTAGTTTAATCCACTATTTGCTCCTAAGGAGCTTAATCTACCTGCCCTTCTAGCTGGTGTTATCCTATTAACATATGACAGCTCCTGTGCTCTCAGCTCCCTTTCTCTCCAGACATTTTCTTTTTACAGATCCATCAGAAATATCACCTACCATGCAGTATTTATCTTTTGGATGAGTTTGGCAACACATTCTCCCTTGTTCTACTTCTTTAATATGTGCACAGTCCGATTATGAGAATTGATCTCCCCATTTAAGCTACTGCACTGATTATATACTAACATTCCCAATATATAATATATAATCTGTATATATGACTGCCGAGCAAGTTTACATAGTTGTGGTTTTCCTCTTGGTTAATTAGGATTATTGTTAAAAACATAAAGGGAGACTTTATGGACAAGTGCAGCGAAAGGCCACAGAATTTGATAGACTCTCCTATGCCAGAGGACAGAGTCATACATCATCCACGGCACCACGGGGAAGTAAGCGTCCCAAGGATATGGTCAGCGCCTCTGCAAATAGGTCTCGTAAGGCAAAGGGAGTATCTGCTGCAAGTGTAATGCTATTACGCGAGAGTGGCAAACTGATGCTCCATGGAGAAAAGACTCCATGCCCTACAGAGATGATTCAAACATTTTCCAAGCCAGTTGCAATCTGAAAAAAAACCCAAACAACTGAGAAGCAGAACCAAATGGTATTTGCCATTTTTCTTAGTTTTGTAACTAGGTAACAAAATGCACTCTTTGCCCTAAGTAGTTTTACTGCTTTTACCATGAGCAAAAAGCCATTTTGACTTAGAAAGCTGAAAGTTTCTCTGCACCAAAGTAAAGGAAGTCAATCTGGAGGTCAATTCTAACTGTAGCAAATACAAAGCATACCTATTTGCTATAAATAAGCACAGAGTCCTTACTACTCTATCCTGGTCTATATAGAATCATAGAATCATAGAATCACTTTGGTTGGAAAAGACCTTTGAGATCATCGAGTCCAACCTTTAACCTAACCCTGCCATCCCACCACTAAGCCATGTTCCTAAGCACCTCATCTATCCTTCTTTTAAATACCTCCAGGGAGGAGGACTCTACCACCTCCCTGGGCAGCCCATTCCAGAGCCTGACAACCCTTTCGGTGAAGAAGTTTTTCCTAATGTCTATGCACACATTTGGAGTAGAAATTGGAGAACATAATATATTTTTTTCAAATGCATTCTTTATTTTTGCTACAGATGTGAGTGAGAAGGTGGGTAGGAGTGATGTGGGAGGAACTAAGCAGAAAAAAGCGTTTAAACTGTTCATAAGGGAAAGCAAACATCTCACAAAAAAATGACAGCAGGACAAGGCACAGACACAAGAAAATCTGATCAATATAAGAGATCACCTTCCATCTACAAGGGAGAACCTTGTGTAAAAGTCCAGAAACAGTACTGAAGTGAGATGCTAAAACACCAGCATTGAAATGAACTATCTATAACATCATGAACCAGGACAGAAAATCCTACTGAATATCTCTGGTAGCCCTTTCCTCATGCATAGTTATTTGATTCTCAAAAGGTAGCAGGGGAAAAAAGATACTGTCTTTCCTCATGTACAAATGCATCCTGGTACCATGCTAGATCAAGAGGAAAATCATGCAGAATGTGATTAATTTCATTCATTAGACAGTAGGGAAAATGGAAGCATTACAAGAGTACTACCTGTGTCTTCACAGTGCAGACTGTTCTTTTGCTACTATTTGTTCTGTTGCTGTTGAGCAAATACCCTTCAGGAAACTTGTTTTATTTTCTTAAGGGAACCTGTGGGATGCATCGTTTGGGAGCGACAATCTGTTTCCAGAACAAGCAGTCTCCTTCTACTCTTGATTCTACTTTCAGGCTACCAGCCACACTTCATCCTGCTGCTGTGAACCACAAAGTCCTAAAACATTTCTACAGGAGAATGAACTAAAGCTGACACTACTTTTATGGTCCACAATTTTATTTTACTTTTCTTTGTGATGAAGCAAGCATGATGTTAGGTGAAAAACCAAACAACTATTATAAGGGCAAACACACGTGAAATGTGAGACACAGTTTAAGACACCTAAATATGGACACACACACATGTGGTAAAGTGTTTAAAGTCAATGGACAATCAATACAGGCAATAAAGCCTACAGAGCGATTCAGCTCACTCGACACAACTCATGGTTGGCCAGCCGACTCATTCTCTAGCCTCCATCGACTTTAATGGCAACCAGACACCACCAAGCATGTAGATGTCTAAATTTAAGTATCTTAATCTGAGGTTTAGTCTTTTCCAAAGACACAAAATGTAGTAATTTCAGAAGTGAAGATTCAAATGCTAATACCTGCTGTTACCTCCTTATGGCTATTAATTCACTTATTAATTCTCTCTTTTATATACATTTTTAACTTGATGTGGCCTTATAGAAAACTGTTTTAAAAACAATGTCATCATAAGAATTTGAGGAGCAATATGCACTAATTAGTTGTGTGTCAATTGAAAATCCACATTTTGCTGCTGAACTTGCATGTGTAAACTCTGTGTGCTTTACGCACTGTACCTATAGAAAAAGTTGACCACTTGGCACTGAAAGCATACAGGTTTAGACATCTAAAATATATAGGTATGTTTTATCATAATTTTGATTTGAGATTGTAAAGCAAAAAATGGTGTGGCAGTTTTTGTTTGAATAGGACCATATTCCTCCTTCTGTATCCCCAAGAATTTCCCCTAAAAATTTCTGTCAGCAGGGTTGTATGTATTGTGTGGCCTTTTTCCATCTACAGCTCTTGGAAATAATTTGTTCTCATGCAGGTGATTTTCACTAAACAACACTGGGTTCTCATTGCTATTTTAATAAGCAATATATCCCTCAGCATTGGAAGTGGAATTTTAAACTGCAAGGATGGCATCAAGGAACATTACATTTTATTTGTACTAGAGCCTGTGTTTTCCTAACAGGTGGAGAACCTGGGGTTAGATCAGAGTTCAAGCAGCCTCTAAGTCTAGACTTGGCCCAGACTTCTTACATGATTTTAAACAAATCAATTAACCTAATGGCACCTCATTTCCACTGCTCTCAGTCAAAATAACACTTTCATTGATATTCTGAGCTGTTTCATTTGGGTTATACACGTCTGAGAGAAAAGTTAATCTGTGTGTACGCAGTGCCTAGCAAATCAAGTCTTGATGTCAATTGGTATTCAATATGCTACTTGATAATATTTACATTATACTTAATAAGAGGACAGTACTACTGGGAGGGATATATTCTGTTACAGTGATGAACGTATAGTGGTGATTATGCATTTCTACATTTTAGAGACGTTCAGAAGTGAGAAGGAAAACATTTAGT
This sequence comes from Egretta garzetta, assembly GCF_000687185.1. NCBI lineage: Eukaryota > Metazoa > Chordata > Aves > Pelecaniformes > Ardeidae > Egretta > Egretta garzetta. The sequence continues at coordinate 571,152 of NW_009258388.1, forward strand.
TCAGTGGTAATTCACCAGAGCATAATGAATTATAGCAAGAAGAAACCAGCATTAAAAAACATCCTACCTTTTAGGGTGAAAAACCAGCTTATCCTGAACGTAACACTGTAATTCAGTTTTTGCTATTTGAGATGTTTCACCATTTGAAACAGAATATTTTCCATTATTCTTCAATTTGCTTTCAAGGTTCAAATATGATTTATTTTGTCTTTCTGAGAAGAAGCATTGGGAATATCAGCCTGCTTTCTGAGATAAGTTTTAAACATATCCAGTCAATGAATGGAAAACAGAAAAATACGACTATCGCTGCTTTTCCTAAGGTTTTAGCCAAAGCCAGTTTTTTTCATTACTGATCCTGTGATGCCATCTGGTGGCATTTGGGAAAAATAAACTCAAATTTCATTTGTCCATATTGCTAAGGCTGTGTCATAATCTTTCATAGAGCCCCTTGAGGGCTTTAGGCTTGGACCCCCCCCATCGCATAACAGCAAGCAGGCAGGCAGAGAGAGGGAGAGGTTATGGGATTTGTCCAGGCCTTGTGGGCTGACACTCGGACTATATATACATCCAGTATATCACCCAAAGACTATGCATCCTCCTAGCTTTGTTGGGTCCAGCTCATTTGCAGTCTCTTAAAGGTATTTTTTACAGGTACTTCCCAAATGTAAGCATAGACACATCTCAACCTGTCAACACTTTGATATATTGAGACAGACATGAATTAGGAAATTACTGTGATCCTCCTTTTCCATGCGGGAGATCGAGGCTTGAAAAAAATTAAGCACCTTGCCTAAGGTCGCATAGAAGGACAACGGCCAAATCAGAGAACTATATCCAGATCTCCAAAGTTTAAATCACTTACTATGCTTCCTGTCTGAAAAAAATTTAACCAAGCCTGAGTTAATTAGAAATACCAGTTTTGAGGGTACAATTTGCTCTTGGTAAATCAGATTTGTCATGTTTTGAGAAAGAAATGGGAAACCTATCTCAGTAGGGAAATAAGTGTTTCTGAGGGATGAGACCAGAAAGAATAAACAGAGAGAAACAGAGCTACTTTGTGGAGCCCTTAAAAAATTAAGATGTCTGGGACCCTCCACCAGACAACGGTCTAAGATTAATCAGCTCTAAAAGCAGCCTGTGCATGAAATTTGTTCCATTTGAATGTGGAAAAGTGGATTCATAATAGTTATTTGTGACTAAATAAGTCAGCAGTGCCTGCCTTAGTGATTGCCTGGGGATAGGCACACAGTCTAATTTAGTAATAATTTCCATCCCTCTCTGCTCAATGAAGAAATAAACTACTCTTGCATGACAAGTAAATGCTGCAGCAACACTGGTGACTTTAATTAGAACTTATGGAAAACATTGCTACGGAACAGACTAAAATCAGGGTTAAAAATTGAACTGTGGCAGCATCCTACAGTGCTAAATATACCCTTGCTTATAAGTAAAGGAAAATGGACTTTAAAATTTGTATCTGAGCTGCTGGATTTCTGAATACTATGTACTGTGAAAGGCCTTGATCTCATCGTGCTCTTTCTTTGAGCCTTACTTTGCGGCATCTAGCCAAAGAAAAATAAATTGCATAATTGTCTTGATGAAATTTCCATTTCTGTTCTTGTCTGTGTTCTCATTTGCTTTCCTTATCTCTTCAGGCTGATAACCTTATAAGAGTCTATTTTGATTTTCTTGCAGCTTCCTATGAACTTTCTACTTAGGGATCTCTCTAAAGCACCTTTTCACACCAAAACTTGGACAGGTAGAAGGTAACTTCACTTTTCATAGAATAGGCCAGTGGCCAAGAAACTCCTTAGCAATGTAAGAAAACCAGTTTCAGCTTCCTCACAAAGGGATTTAAACATCAACCAGGAAAGTGCCACATAACCATGCCACAAGGCGTGCAGGCTAAAGCCATCTTCCACCCCAATGCTAGCCAAAGTGCAGCCAAGGATGCAAGGTTCACAGGGACAGTAAGCCCAGCGGCAGGAGTGACACTCCAGCCCAGTGGGTCCATCACTCATCACTGACAAATAATTCCTGTGTTTCAGTTCTTTGCCTTACGGCTAGTTATGTACTTCACATGAAAGAGCCACAACTGTATCAGTCTGGGATAGTTGCTTCTTTCTGTAAGGTGGTGTAATGTGACTGGATATTTCACTACATTTTCAAGGCCTTCGTTGTCATTCAAAATCCTTTACATTCAGATTGTTTCAGTCAGATGTTCAATTACTTGACAGAGCCTAACACACAAATGTGTGCTATCAATGTATACATGACAGAAAAATTAAAAAGAGGTTTCTGAGACTAAGTATGCAAAATATAACCTCAGGCTACAAAGCCTTTTATCCTCTAAAATTTTGAAATGAATTTCAGAGTGAACATCAAATTCATTAGAAGCACGGACATAATTAACATAACCTAATTAATCTCCTTCTTGTATTAGGCCATTTACTTTAGTGCACACTAGATGGCACCCCCGGTCTAGATGATTTCATCCTACTGCTTTTTCTCCTCAAAGAAAAGCTGAAATTGAGGAATATCTTTGGACTCAGTAGTGAATTTTAAGCAAAATGGAACTGGATGATGGGCTAAACTGGGAGATGCTGAGGTCTGCACTGTGTTTAGGTTTTCTCTGCAGTGTTGCCATACCATAGATAGCATTAAGCAGAGAAAAGTCTCACTCTGAGCTAAGTACAGGTAACACCATTAACAAATGCAATGAAACCCAAGAGAAAATAAACAAAATATTGAATAATAAACTGTTTCCAGCTTGGATCTCACAACATGGAAACCAAAACTACTTCTTAGCGTGTCCGTCACAGTATAGACGAAGATCAAGATTAAGTAGTTGGCCAGCAAACCCCAACACAAATACTTACAGACAGAATTTGATCTCCTCTCTGCAGCTCTCCACTGAGATCGGCAGGCCCGCCTGCTAGGATGAAAGACACGAAAATGCCTTCCCCATCTTCTCCTCCCACAATGTTAAAACCAAGTCCTGTGGAGCCCTTGTGCAGGATGATTTTTCGAGGCTCTCTGTATAGAAACAAAATAATAATGTTTATCCATTCAAAACTCTTAGTGTGTGCATTTTTCAAGGCATCTTAAGCATACTACATTTTGCTTAAGACACAATGGCTGTTATTGCCTAAAGAAACCATTTAACACATAGAACAGATAAGGTAGGAATTAAGCAGCATTATTTATTTTTTTTCCCTCATGGTTGAATCCAAACATTTCTATTCATTTCAGCCCACTGGAGTCATCTTCACTAAGTTAAGTGATGGATTTGTTAAAAGAAAAACCAAAACACTGAAGATATTTTATAATCTATTTTATAGCAATACTTTGCACATTCAAGTAGAATCAATCTTTACGTGGTATCTTTTTTTGATCTAAGTTCTAGTGTTGCCTTTTAAACAAATGAACAAAGAAAAAATTTGAAACTCTAGGCAAAGCAATGGCAAGTGTGTTTGATCCTGATAGATTTGGAGCAAAGAACATTTGTATGATTGAGCTAATAGAGCAGAATCTCATGGAAAACTCTGGTTTGACATTATCCGGAGCTTGCAATTGTAAAGTCACATGGCAGCTTTGTCACTGAACCGGACTGAGTGATATCTGCTTTTGTCTTACTGGCTTTAGTTCATTGTGATGGAAAGCGCTAAATAATAACAGCTACATCTCATACAGGACTTCCATTTGGAAATAGAAAATATGCCCCAAAGGATGTAAATATAATAACATGCATTTTACTGATGGGAAAACTTATATCCAGAAAGAGATGACTTTCCTAAGTAATCAAGGTAGCATCCTTCAGAAAGTGTCCCAGGTATTGCGGTTCCCAATCTCTGCTCTACATACCAGGCCTCAGATCTGTCTCTCCCTTGGGTATACAAGCACACACAAGCATATATACATACACACACACCATATTTATTGGTACTTACCCCATTTCAAATCCCTCTAACAATTTACTTTTCAGAAAAAGTGTGAATGTTGTTATATTAGTACGTGCAAGTCTTAAGCCCAGCCCTGCAAATGCTCACAAACACATACATTTACGTGTCTGTGACTCCTCATGGGGAAATAGGATGTTCTGCTAATTCTCAGTTTTTATGAATAAAAGTTACCAGCAAAGTGACGATTGCAAACACGCACACACATCCCCCATCTACAGAAACATGCTCCAGAATGCTTCCTGGGAAAAAAGATCCATTATCTCCTGTGTACTATATACCAATTCTACATAATATGAATGGCTTTTTCATTTCTATTTTGTTTTTAAAGTGGGAAAAAAAAAAGGGAGAGAGAGAAATGATGCCTTGAGGGATGTCTTATCTGATGCGAGTGAAGTCTTATGCCCGTATACACGGAGACTTAACCTTTACATAATTCTAAAATCAGTAGGCATTTGTTCATCTTTGCCCCGTGCTAATGTTCAAACAGTATCCCCAGCTTGATCGTGATCTTTAAATAACATCTCAGCTTTCTGACACAGAAGCTTAATATTTTTGAACGAAAAAACTAAAGCAGATTTTTTGTAATATTTTTAAAGGTGATTGTAACCTTTAGTGAAAGTATTAGTCCTACTCCATATGCTCCTCCATCTTACAACTTTTTCTTCACATTGTAGTCAGAAAACAACCTTTTAAAAATACAGCTCTGAAAAAAAGACAAATTGTCTTGAGCTTGTGTATTCTTGAGGTATTTTTAACCAATCAGAAAATAATGGGGATTTTCTCTTGGTTTTGGATCACTGCTGTTGATTTGCCTTCTGGCAACACTTTTAGCACCTTCTTAAATAGGTGTAGATTAGAGACATAATGTAATCCAGATCTAAGAAGTCTAAACAGGTTTTTAATTAGGAAGGGTGGCCTGGGGGTTGGAGCAAAACTAAGGCAAGGAGCTGGAAGCAGGGATTCCTTCCCCCGCTTAGCCCATGGGCTGCTGAGTGATCTTGACAAGTAATTTGTTCTTTCAGCTCCAGTTTCCTCATCTGCAATCTGATAGAGTGATGCTTGTCATCTTTGAGTCCTACACATCAAAACCACCTTGCGAGAGTTGAGCTACTGCCGTTATTATTTACCTGGGTATTGAGGAAAAAGAGGCAGTAAAGTCAAACATACATTTGCATGCTCTGCTGGTGAGAAATCAAAATGAAACCGAGTATTTCCACATACGACAGGGGGCTTGGATCATAAAGTTGCAAGCCAGTGCTATGGGCAAAACTAGGTCAATACAACTGGGTATCCACTGAATAGTAAGCTGTGCAGCTCAACAAAAAGTTGGCCCAGTTATTAATCCCTGCCTCTGATCAAGTCAGCAGATTTATGCCTAAAACGCTGTCAGTGCTGTTTTGTAATTTTGGCCTTTTGACAGCAAAATTCACATTCTGCTCTTGGATGATTATGTTCAGAGGAAGCTCAAACAATAATGGGGAAATGTCAGAAGCCGGGATTAGAACACGACGGGTTTTGGCTCCTGCTTTTCAGCCTAATCATTTTGGTCATGGCTCAAATGTGGCTGTATAGAGACTGACCGAGCGTAACCTGTCTTCATATTTCTTTCGTATCTGATTATCCTGAGGAATCTGAAAGGTGGGTTCAAGAACACATGAGGGTTGTTGTCATCATCATAGACATAACCTTTAGCCACAACTATACTGCAGAAACTACAGGAAGCAGCAGCTATATGCATATATTATATGGTGACTTGGCATGTGTGCATATTATGTGCATATATATAAAAATGCATATATATTATGCATATAGTATAATAAATTATTATGATTTTTTAAATATATCATGGTTCACACTTGCATATTGTACTTAGTATAAAAATGAAAAGAAAAACCCTTATGATGGCAAGAAAGCTTTGCAGCATGCTGTGAAGTTAAAGGAGGAAAAAAGTTTCTCAAGCAAAGAAGCTACAATACCAGCCCCTGGCGAGGTCATCTCTCAAGGGCAATGCAGAAATGAGTTATCTGTCAATGTTTTAGCCACACTCAAAGAAAAGGCTTGTTTTGATAAAGGTAATGATGAGGATATCACATAGTTATTCACCCGGCATAAAAATTTTTAGTCATCTTTTTTAATATGATGGGTAAGGAGATCTAAGAAGAGGTGCTCCAATTGTTATTGAGTATCTGGGAAGCAACATGAGGAAAAACTCCTTTGCCTCCATTAAATTTCTTTATGAATGTAATTGTTATACATGTGAAGGGACCTGAGAAAGAACGCAGATAAGTGCTGTAAAGGAGGTAATGGAGTTAAAGACTTAAAGATGATACGGAGACGGGAGAGTAAGAAGTGAAAGAAAAGTAACTCAAATGCAATCGATGTTTCCTCGCAGTAAATGCCCTCAGTAAAAATGTGTATTTCGCTATGGAAAACAACAACAGAGGCAAAGGTAATTTCAGGGTAACTTATTTTAAAAGCCCACAGCTTGGTTGGGAGGCAATAGGTGGCACTCTGTAGCTGCCTAGTGAAAAGGAACAGTCCAACAGCCAGGGTTTCTGAAATGCACGTTTCTGCCTCCAGCTTTAACTACTTATCCCATTTACCATTTCTTCTGTGATAAATAGGGCTGAAGGTAGGTTTCGAGGTGCTAACAAAACGTACTGGCGCTTTAATTCTGTGTGTGCGTGTTTTGTGCCCTCCTGCAGCTTTGTACCAAACACAAACAGAGGAGAGCAGCAGGGGAAATCAAGCAGAAATTAGAAAGGAGTGCGAGATGAGGAGAATGTGCATCTGTAAAGGAGAACAGGGCAGAAATTATAAAGGTAGACAAAGGAGAAGGGAAGATTTACTGTAATAGAGCCTGGAGCAAAGGAGCAGATAAAGTGCTGCAATCCACCTAGATTTACAGGGTCGGGAATCAATGGGAGAATCAATTTGGATGGACTTGGTTACTTGCTTCAGGGAATGCATCAGATCAGATTCTGTAAAGCACATTATAAATTGCAGGCCTGATGTAAAAGTATTATTAAATTAATATTTGAAAGCAATAAGTAGTGACACGTCAGAGCGGGTGAAGCTTCAACACTTAAGAAAATTTCTCCTGTCATAAAAATGTCATTAACAAAAATAAATCAAAAAAGTGAGGCATTTTTCCTCATGAACATTTTTTTTGTTCATGTTTACTTGTTCATTATCTTGGAAATAGCTGTGTTTTGTGTTTGCTACATTTGTACTGAATATTTGGTTTGATCAGTTTACTCTTTTTCCAATAAGAAAATGATAAGACGAAAAAAGAGTATCCCTATCATCCTTCTATAGACTGTGAATCCATAGTAATTATAGATTTAATTTAAGAGATTAAAAACTGGACTGATAAATGAAGGGGAAGAGCTTTCTGAAAACAAGTCATTTTTACAGTAACTGACCAAAAGAAAATCCATTTTTAATTTGCTTATTTTGTGCTGCCGGCTACACTACAGACTACAGTCAGTTTTAGTATTCATTTCACACTGACGCAGCTCTGTCTTTCTCTTTCCTTTGCAGCATCTATAAAATCAGGGCGTTGAAATTATTTTGTGCTTTTTGGAACAACTACAGAAATATTAAGCGCACTGGGTGCTTTCAAATATCTGACCCTAGAGACTTCTTCAGTTCTATACAATCCAAATTTGCAGGGACTTCGAAATATGGCTTTGATCTTGCTTTGGCTGCAGGTTTTTTCTTGGTTTGGTGTTTCGGTTTTTCATTATTTTTTTTTTTTCCCAAAATGCTGTTTGCTTGACAAAGGATACTGAATTCATACATCCATCCACGCACATGCTGATTTGCTGTTACAGTAACACACATCCTAGAAAGCCCCAAAGAATATTTATCTTACTGCTTGCACTAGGGTAGCCCCCCGTGGTCACCTAAGGCCCCACCACCTCTCTGCAAAGTACTACACCCATAGAACCCAACAAAACCCATCCAGGCTATTTAAAGTAGCAAACAGCAGGAGGGAGAACTGAAGTAGAGAGAAATTGTATTTGTTGGTTAAAGCCACTAGTAGTACATCGGGGGAGGAAAAAACCCAAATCTAAGGGACCAAAGCACCCTTCCCTCAAGCCGTATGGGGTCTGGCTTCTGACAATTCCCTGTGTGAGCACTGAGCTCTGCCTGCTTACACTCAGCTGGCTAATCAAGCCTTCTTTTAAATTTTTTTTCAGTACAATACTTCTAGTTTTCCTCTCATGCTTCAAAAAATTCTGATAAATAACTGTCTGTTTATTCCAGACAGCCAAAAAAGGTAATTCAAATAGATTGAGCATTCTTCTTCACAGCATTTAATGCAGAAAGCTGGGATGAACAGAGATTGTGCTGGTGTGTGTGATGTTTTAAAATCTGATTAATCACACAAGAGACAATTTGAAATCTTAAGCAGCTGAAGGCCTGGAATAAGCACACACACCTTTTTAAAAGGCTTTGAAGTGCAGGCAAAACCAAACTTACTCGGCTAATTTAAATTTTCTTTTCTACCTTTTACAGATCTGCTTCACAACAATTTAGAGAAAACTCTATCTGGAGCACTCTCCTCTATTGTTTGACTGCAGTATCACCTCTGTGGCATCTTGGCTATTATGTTTCCCCTTGTTCTTCCCTTCTCAGGCTTGGCAAAGTCTTTCCACCATGATGTGCGACAGCACTAGCCCTTGGCCTCCCCCCCAACCCTCCCTCTGATCTACCTTTCTTGTGAGGTTTCCAAAACTCCACGACCTGGCAGTGGTGGGGAGCTGGCAGACCTTCCTTTCTCCTTCCTTTCACCAGTCCCTGGTCCATTAGCATCTCAGAGTGTAGGAGAGCCTGAACACAGCCGTGTTACCCATCCGTGCTGCACCTGACCCAGGGGGGTCTGATCCCTGATTTGTGACTTTGATTATTATTATTATCCCAATTTCAGTTATGATTGAAAATAACAAAAATAAGGAAACCTTCCTCTTCTCTATTGTTGTCACATTGAGCATCACAGTCCAGAGGGGTAACTTTGCCTTCTTAAGCTGAGGCATTGTGTTGGTCATGTGCAGAGCACTGATTTTCATTACATATAATTGATTATTGACTTATTATTTCATTTTACTAAATGTGGATATACTAACAACTAAGCATTCAGCCTTTAATGAGATGTTCATTTATCATATCACATAGCAAAATATAAATTTGCTTACTACAGTTACCTGTTCTGCTTGAAACAAATATTTTATCTGTTTATTTGACTATGTTTTCCTTGGCATTTCTTCTTGACTGAATGTTGGCATTAACTGTAGAAGCAGTATTTTATCCTAACTTTAATACTGGCTACATTTTTAATGCATTTATTCTGCAAACATCATGTCTAACTTGTCACAAACTTTGAAGTATATTTAATACATGGGAACCTACTGGGAGCCAGGCTTCAACCTGACTGATGCATGCATGAGTGCACTGACTTATACATGTGCAACTTTATTTGTTTTGCGGGAACCCCTCTGGACTTCAACAGCCTTTCATTTTGTCTTTTGTAGAGAAATGAAAGCCTGCACATCAGACAATGTTTTTTGCTTACAGCTAGCAAGAAGGAATTGGCATACAGGCATAATCCCTTATTTGAAAAGTGAAACTGGTCTATATTTTTACCATGATGCCTGACATTTACTTTAAATGCAGAGGGGTACATCTCCTAGATTTGAGAAATCTCAATGATTTCTAGGCGACAATGTAGGACAGCTAATACCCTCTTTAAGTTTGAAAGGGAGATGATTATTTCAGTATGCTTATTCATTTATGCTTTGTCTCCCATAAGCACTTGTCTCTCTTCTCTGATTGAAGAGGCACATTATTTACATGCTAATAATCAAAATAAATCCTGAAAACTGCATCTCTGTTCCACGTGCTATACCCAACACAGGCAGCTCCGTACTAGGAAGGTTGCTCTGCCTCCTGCTTTTAAAAACTATTGTTTCCAGATTGGAACCGCTTTTCTATGAACTATTACTTACAGCATTCAATGGCTCTATTTAGCATGAATGCTCCACCTTTCCAGTTTATAAACAAAGCTAGATGAGATGGAAATAGTGATAGGCAACCGCATTGCGCCGTCCGGAGACAGTAAGTGTTCAAAGGCTAAGAGAATACCTAAAAATAGCAGTGCCTCTAAGCCGTATTTGGAAATATCAATACGCAGTCCCTTAGTAGCAAGCATCCAGAATTACTTTATGTAAGACACTTTTGAAACACAAAGCAGTCTGTAACATCTGTCCTGGTCGGAATAAAAATTCTTACCCTTGGTCATGGTTCAAATGCTGTTTATTTATGCATAATTATTTATATAGATTTGAGATACTCAGTCATGTTGATAAATTAGTTTAAAATTTCCATCAAAACACTCTTGATCAAATACGTTGAAATCCCAGTTTCTAGGCAGCTCAGCAGGAGAGATGACTGGTAGCGTATAAAATACAATTTAGTCTGAATGTCAACGGCAGAGAGAACAGCTATCACACACCACCACCACTGCAGCTTCGTGCAATAGTACAGCAGGATTTCCAAATAACAGCTTTTTAGTTTTCATCCAATATTTTCCCTTTTTTGAATACTCACAGTTAAAATTGTTCATTGAAACCATTTCAAAAAACTCCAACCAACAATATATTCAAATTCAAATGTTATAGTTTTCTTGTTTTTAAACCATGCAAATAAACCATTAGGGAAGTTACTAATTAGATTGCACTAACGATGACATCAAACACCTGTGAAGTTCATGCTTTTATACACATAATAAATCTGTTCACCTCACATATAGTTACTACACTGTGAAGAATATATGGCTTGAATATAAAGAAAATTTAATCTTTAAAGACAACTTTACTTTTTTTCACCTTGCTACTCCTTTTTTTTTTTTTTTTTGCTGTACACAAAGTCCACAAAAGCCCTCCCTAAAAAAAAAAAAAGTTTTTATATACGAATCCATTACCTAGATGAAAAAACTATTAAAGTCTTTTTTTTTAAAAAATCTATTCTAGCCAGCTCAATTATCACATATTCAACAGGGTGGAAAGGAATAAATGCCAGTGAATGCAATTCCCCCTGTATTTCTTTAACCTTCCCATATTTCATTTCTCCTTCACAGGACCCAATAATTATATTACTTCAGTGACTACACAGCCAGTCACACAGAGCCAGCATGCAGGCCACAAATCTAAGGGTGTGCGAGGGATGCCTTGCAGGTAAAGCAGCCATTTACAAAGTGCATCTCAAAAGCAATATAATGAGTCACCTAAATACAGGACTCTACTGCTGGAAACACAGTTCCTAAAAGAGAACGATAACTTTGTTTTGACCTCCAACTGTATTAGCTATAAACATACTTAGCAGCATGGTCATCACCAAAAAAAATAAGAATAAATAGAGGTTTAATATAATGAAATATTTAGGTCTGAGCTGCTTACTTATTTTTGCTCAGCGGTGTAATAGGCTAACAGTCCCACTTTCCTATGTGAAATGAAATATGACTCAGTGTAAGTTGATTAATAATAATTACAAGCCAGATATTCTTCCACCTCCTGAACAGCAGGAGACCTGTAATATCAATTGCAGACTTCCTGCACTCTAATGATTCATACACAATATATGCAAGTTGTGTACGTGGCCAGTACAGATTCTGCAATTTATCTAAAAATTGACGTAGACACATTGATTTCCAAATTTCAACAGCAGTTTAAACCTATAGGATACCTCCTGAATTATGGAGTCCAGTAGACCAAGACAGAGACATCATAATAGATTTTCTTTCCTTAAATCTCAATTTAGCAAATTCTTTTTTTTTCTTTTTCCTTTTTTTTTATCCAATCACCATGTTAATTGATAAACTTGTTCTTGAAGTCCAGTTTTATTTCAAACACCAATTTATTAATGAGCTGATTTGAGAAGATGACAGAGGAATTTATTATGACTCTGTTCACTAGAGAGAGAGATAAAGAAAATAAATCCAAAATGAAGATATTTAAGCACTGAGACAAGTTGCCCAGAAATTTTGCAACCTCCACACTTGGTGATAGTCACAGCTTCACTGGACAAGACCCTAAGCCACCTGTTCTAACTTGACTTAGCCCTGTTTTGAGCAAGAAGGTTGGATGATGAGGGGCTTCATTTATAGAATTACCTTCCAGATGACAGCCCTTAAGCCATGTGCACCTTTCCTGTAGCAATTTCATTATTCAGTCGTGTTTTCAATGAATAATTTCTATAGCTGTCCTACGCATTTTACATAAAAAACTTAAAATCTTAGATCTTACATCTAGATAAGAAAGAAAAAATTGAGACTTGTGAGAAAAACATTTCAGGCTTCACTTAGGAGTGGATTATTTCACATATCTACCATTTTCTTTTCTGACTGCACAGCAGTAAGGTTGTAACATAAAACAAAATACAGCAAGATAACATCTTTCTTCTGTGGAAACTTTGGATTCTCGCTTTTATGAAAAGAAAAAAAAAGCTTTGAAATAGGACTTGAGAGCAGCCAATGACAAGTTATTACCCATGCCTCCAAAATATTTCAAACAGTTCCATATTTCTATGGGAGGGGAGAAAAAAAATCTAACATTTTTTGTAAATTACACCAGACAGCACAACCAAAATCTGTGTTTGTTAAATATCAGCTTTTCTAATATCATAAAGATGCAAAAATATTAACTGTAGTTGTGAATTATTCATATTTTACCCAATTATTTCTGTTAAAATGGAGTCAGCCAAGTACTCAGAGCTATTCCTCTACAATTAATGTATCGATATACACAGATATACATGAGCACAGCTTTGTTATTCTTTATCAGTACTTCTTCAGCCATATTTTGGGACGCTGTTTTGTCAAAAAGAACTCATGCACACATCAAGAAAATAGAGTAAGACTTCACTGGGTATTTCTATGATTAGTGGGAAATATTTTACAGCTAACATGTAAACGCTAGTCAAGTGAGATGAACTGAAGAGGTTGTAGTTAATATACCTCCATGACAGATACTCTTGTCTCCATGAAAACGAAGCCTTTCAGTTTAAGTATCTAAGAAGGATCAGGACTATTTTGAAAGCATTTATTTCTGCATTTCACAGACTTAAACACCGCGGTATGCCAAACCCCACCTAGGTAACAGCTATGTGCATGTGGGTACTTCAGTGGCTGGCCTAGCGGTATCTGAGGGCTCTACAGGCAGCGTCAACAGAGAATCATCTTACCCTTCCACAGAAATGGTCCTCTGCAAGCTCACTGTGGGTGGACGCGTTGCAGTGCTGTGCTGGGAATGACTGTATGACCAAGGAAGAATAAAGAAAAGCGTATGTTAAAGAAATACAAGTTTCTCTTATTGTCTCTAGCAGTTTAGCTAATGTCAACATTGAAATAACATTCAGATTGTTTTACACGTGTCTAAAGCATTTTGACTTCAGTGATGCTCATCTCTTCAAAAAAGGCCTCAACACCTCGATCTCCCTTGTTTAGAATCAGGTTTCATTCTCCTTAAGAGCAGACAATGAAGAGAATTATTCCCCCTTGTCTTTCTTATTCTTTTAAAAAAATATATATACACAGTTCAGTGACTTAAAATAACTTAGATGCCAATTGTTCTGCTAAGTACAGTAACCATAAAACACAAAATTAATTTCAGAACAGAAGGTAAAACAGTAAATGCTAAAGTTATCAATCTATTTCTCACTGTTTCTCAGGCAGAATGCTCTGTAAAAGAGGACATGCACTGCTTATAATTGCACCATAACGTAACTTTGAATTTTTTAAATTTCAACGAACATTCACTGTTTCTATCAGATTTTAAGCAGCTGGAGTTTTTTCCACGTGAAATTATATCAGTCTAAGTCACAACATTTAGAAAAAAAAAATGATACTTTCTAAGCAAAACACAGACTCTATGAAAGAAAAATCTTTTTGCATGAAAAGCCTGAGGTCTAGTGGCTTCTCTCATACATGTTGTCATGGTCAAGGAACCTAGTTACTATATCACATAACCCCAAAAAATTACACATTAACTTCAGTATTGTACTCCTGTATTGTACTCCTGTATAATAGCATGGTACCATTACTATTCATGTGACTATAAATGGATAACAACACAGCATCAGTCAAAGGCAGTTCTGTGACAAGACATTGCATTCTTTATCCAAGACAATGTGTTTAAAAAACAAAAATAAAAAGCATCTGGGTGTATCCTCTGATTAGTTTAAATGGCTAAATCGCATAGTGAGGCCCAGTATTAATAATGCAAGGTACACATTAAAAATAAATCTTTAAGTCAGTTTTATATCACTGATTCTACCAACTGCAGATATTTGTCTTGCTTCCAAGATTTGTATACAACTTGAGCTGTTTGTTCAGAAGCAGCACACGTTATTTGCATTAAAAGCTGAGACATTCAACATTAGTGAGCAACACATCTATTTTACATGCATTTTGGCTTGTAACATAGCCAACACCATCTGACTGACAGAAGAGATATAATTTTTCCATGTAGCACATAGAGTCGTGACACATGATATCGTGCCACAGGACAAACGAAAGACCGACTACCTGCTGGTATTCCCTGTTGTGACCATTGTGCTCTTGTGTCATGGTAGTGAACTGCTGTACTCATCCTTGTGCTGAGTATTTCAGAAAATTTATGGGAAGGTATATTCCTTTCATAAGAAGAACTACAGAGGTTTTTATCTGTTTTATAGCAAGACAGAGGATGTACAGGAGTATCATGAGTCTCTGGCATCGTGGGGTGAACAGAATAGTTGAGCTGACAAACATTGCAGAATAATATTTTATGAATATTGGTTAAAATTTCACATTAAGTTTGTATCTTGCAAATGACTTTGGAAGTGTATTTTAAAACTACCCCTTTTTTAGTGTTTATGCATTTTTAAATATTTAAAGTTTAGGTTGTGGCTTGTCTTCTGCCCCCATCCCTCTGCAAATCTCGGAGGGAACATACATCCTTATGTTCCTGTACTGGTTTCCAACGCAAATTTAATAAGGAAAAGAGCAGCCTCTCCCCTGAATTTCCCCCTGTATACATGGGACAGAAGTGGCACAGCAGAGCCATAACTCCTCCATCTTTTCCCTGTGCGGCTTGACTCTCAAACTTTATTCCTTGAAGTTGCATAGGGCTGGTACAAGGAACAAGAAGCCAGCAGAGAGGAGGGATGACGTTGGATGTCACGGCTCTCTAAGTCACGCTCTATGCCAAGGTCTGTTTCTAAGAGAAGGATGGCAAAGCCGTGCCTGAGCTATACTGCCAATGCCAAACCCGCAATGGAGGCTTTAAACCAGCAGCTCGTATTCTTGCAACAGATGTTACATATTTTGTGGGGGAAAAAAAAATCTATTAACAAGGCACGGTAAGTTAGCAACGGAAGGAAGGCAGGAATTGAGTTTATTGCACAAATGTTGTGTAGTGTCCTGTTTTTCAAAGGAATGTTGTAGGAAAGGGTAGCTGAGGAATGACAGCTGATATGGAAGTTTGCCTTAAAAGATTTTAGTCACCTCTCCCTGTTTCAAGATCTCCTCCTTACTAGAGCCATGCCACAATATTGACATCCAACCACAACTAGCCAAACTGGCTTAAATTCTGAAAGCTTTGTTTCTTTCCCCCCCAAAAAAGATTTCAGCATTTCCCTATTTTTACTACAGCAAACTTATTTGTACTCTGACCAGCTTCAAAATGAACAAAATTACAAGAGCATTAAAGGTAGGATTTTCAGCTGCTAAGTAGTAAACTCAAATAATTTCCCATTTATCTGCAGAATCAGTAATGGAAGGCAGCCACAAAAGCATATTGAATAGTAAGCACTTGGGATGTGACTATGTTTGGATGTTGCAAATAAAAAAATGGGCTGCATTCGCCAAAGTAATTTACAGAACGGTGAATTATTGCTCCTGCACTGGAAGATTCAAAATGAGGAAAGGGACCAGTCTGATCATTGTAGTAGACTCTCAGTCCCCACAGTGATGCTGCATTTTACTGATGAATTCAAGTACCTTTGAGGATTGATACCTAACCCAGGCTACTTTGTGCAAAACCTGATGGTTATAACCTCTCTGTTTCTAAATATTTTATATAATGGATGAATAAAGACCAAAAATTTTGTCACCTTACTATTCATAATGGCTTTTACAGAATTAGCAAAACCTCTTAGTCTTTATAAAAGATCTCTGTTTCACATCACACACTTTTTTTCTTAACATGGAACAAATTACCTTTCTAAACACAGACCTACCTAGATCTAAAGCTGATATTGGCTGCACTCTCATAAATTACTGGATTCCACTACTCGTGTATGTTGACAAAATTGGACATAATTTATAAATGCAAATTATTATTTTTTAAAACATATGATTCCTATTTAGAAAGGCTGGTGAAAATGCTATTTATGACCTTTCTAAGGAAAATCACTGCTGAAACATAAAATTGAAATGAGAGCAAACAGTACCAGGTTCCTTGATTTTGGGTGTTCGGCCTAAAACACTTAAAAACCCCTGCTTTGCCAAAAGAAGATACTCATCCCTTTCAGAAAATCACAGGTGTAACATTGGGGGTTGGACTAGATGACCTCTAGGGGTCCTTTCCAACACAAAACATTCTATGATTCTATCATCTCAGCAGAAGGGAAAGGTACCCTGAACTCACTAATCACTCTCCTCAGCCACTTGAGAATTTGTGCCATGCCACCACATCTGCTTGCCACCACCTCACACAGGATTGTTGTGGCTGGGGCAAGAAGCAGCAAATCTGCCAAAGGATTATCCAGACAGGCTGGAAAACAAAGAATACTCAGAGGGAAGAGCAGATTCTTGGGAAAACAAAACAAATTTCAATGATGGAGTCAAAAAAAAAAAAAAAAAAGACTAGGATGGCAATATTTTCTATTATATAAGATGCTCTCTGTTAAGTATTGCAATCCCATAACAAATATGAATTAAAGCAGTGATTCCAGTTCAGTGTTCTCCTGAAATTACCAAAACACTCAAGTGCTAGAGATCGTCAGTATCCTTACTGGAATGACCACCTCATGATGCAGAGCTGTGCAAGGAACCTTACACCTCACTCCTTCCAAGAAAGGGTCGCAGCTATTGGCAATATTCCACTCACTAGAAACCCTTTTCCAATCCTAGGTATTTGTGACATAGAGTTCAAGTGAGTCCTTGGCTTTTTTCATGAAAATAACTCATAACTGGTGATATGAAAACTCATTTTTTGTACATAATTTTAAAAAAATCAAGTGTGATGCTCAGTACAAGCTTATCCCTTCTATGGTAGCGTCATGAATACAATGACAGCTAAAAATCAAAAATGCAGTTTAATCACTGCTTGACACAAGTGGCTGTCCAGTTGGAGGCAGAAATAACAGTCTGAAATCATTCCTAACTGACTTATTTAAAAGATAAAGCTCCTGGGGGTGTCTGTCAAAGCAATGGGACCTGCAGAAAGAAGCTGTTACCAACACATGCTTAATACACTTCTGCACGTGTCATATCTTCTGTAGCACAAAAAGAAATAAAACTTCTGGGTTACTGCCACCAACGTTTGCTATGATGAAGTCCTACACATAGACACTTACTTCCCTATTGAGATATGTAGGTAAGTAACATATTTTTACACTCATGGATCTAAGTATTCAAAGTTCAACATTTAGGCTTATAAAAATGCTAGCCTTTCTCTGAAATGATGAAAAAAGATAATATCAATAGTTTTATTAATATAAAGTAATAATATTTTAATACACTACTCAGTAACCCAGCCACATAAAATGGATTTTCCCTGAAGAAATGAATCACACATCCCGTAAAATACCAGTTTTCACTTAATTCAATTTAATTTTAGTTTAAGACAAGGGGAGTATACTATTCTTGTAAGACAATTCATATGAGTGAAGGGACAAAGAATGAAAATCTAAGTGAATATGGGGCAAAACAGGGAGTAAAGGATCCAACCTCTCCTTGTTAATGGGTTTAAGTATTTTTTGTTTTAAACCTGTTTCTTAGGCAAGTCCTGCCACTTCATATCTTCGTAAAATAGTAAAAATAGAGCAGTGTGGTGTCAACATATTTTTTAATTATTATCATGAAAATAACAACATCAATAAGTGTCATAGTAACAAGAAGAGAAGTAGTCAGTGTCCTGAGTTTTAATTCTGTTCTAGCCCTTCCAAGGATGTTTTGAAAGCAGTTCTGCTGTGTGGATGATGCTGAAACTGGAGGCAGCCCTTCGTTCCCTGTAGGGAGCAAATGAACTACCATCTTCCCTTAATGAATTCCACTTTCACAAATACACAATATCCCAGTGAAATGCCTACCTGGGATGAAACAACCACATTTGGAAAACATTTATTGTGTTTTAAACTTCTATAATGCAATTTGGCAACTTTTAATACCGGACTAGATATAAGGAAGAAATTCTTTACAATGAGGGTGGTGAAACACTGGAACAGGTTGCCCAGAGAGGTGGTGGAGGCCCCATCCCTGGAAACATTCAAGGCCAGGTTGGACGGGGCTCTGAGCAACCTGATCTAGTTAGCAGTGTCCCTGCCCACTGCAGGGGGGTTGGACTAGATGGCCTCTAGGGGTCCCTTCCAACCCAAAACATTCTATGATTCTATGAAAATATGGACAAACCATCAC
Organism: Egretta garzetta; assembly: GCF_000687185.1. Lineage (NCBI taxonomy): Eukaryota > Metazoa > Chordata > Aves > Pelecaniformes > Ardeidae > Egretta > Egretta garzetta. Next base: position 589,794 of record NW_009258388.1, read on the forward strand.
TAAGGGATCAGACTGCATGACGCTCAAATCAGAGTTCATCCCAAAGCCTGCTTATTGCATTGAGGGTGGAAGAAAGAAGATGGTTACAATCTAAAGTTTTTCCTGGTCTCTTTTGCTTGTATGAAACCAATACATATTGTCTTTACACACAGAGTACTAGAAAAGTCATCAGCTTTCCTCCCAATGCACCTCCTAACAACAAAGAACAGTTGTTCTCTATTTGCTACAGCCTTGATTTAGGAAACCTTCTGTTTTCATCTATCTTTGTTTTGACAAGTCAAAACTGACAGCATAAAAGTCATTATTTGCCTCCTAAATCAATCAACCTGCATCTTCTCATGAAGAAGTAGTGATGCAGCTAGGGGCACAGGCTGGATATAGATGTCTCTGATCACTGGCTTCAGTGCAACATTCTTGGCGTCCCAATTCTGAAACTGCCACACAGAAGGAAAGTATATAAACTGCATTTGTCTATCAATACATTCTGTGCAGGAAAAAACAAAACAAAACCCTAACAGAAAGACAAAACTAGAGCTCCGAGTTATTCGCTGTGATTCACAAACTAAAAGAAAAAAAAAAGATTGATAAATACAACTTTGAAAAAGTTCCACTGGAGAACGGTGAAGGTAATGCTAACGCTCTGGTTTTATGGTGTATTCTCAGCATGTTGTTTCTTATGTCAAGGACTAGAGGTAGCAGTGCAGTTGTTTATGAATCTTCTAAGCCTTTGCTTTGATGGATGTAAGAGTTTAAGAAGGCAGCATGCTTTAATTCCATTAATGTGGAGTTTTAATTCAGCTCAGTGAAGTGAAACCAGCTTTTCCTGATGCTGCTGACAGCTAAACTTCTATCTTAAATGAGTTTTTACTCTCCCGTGGGATTAATTAGAAGACCAGAGTGCTTTTCTTGGTATTAATTTTATCTCAGCTACAAGCACCTTGATAATATCCAATACTGACACTTACTGACCCATATTAGATGTGTCCAACTAACCAGGCAGTTTCCCATCAGAGGTCAATAGGAAACTTCAAAGAATAGGACATTCAACCCTGCTACTTTCAGATCACCCTTAGGCAACAAAGCCACACATGAGATGCAACACTGTTTTCATGCACAGGCACATGCAGTGAGGATTCTTGGGCTGACTTAGCAACCATAATTCAATTTTTAAAATGGCATCTGTAGATATATTCTATAAGTAGTATTGCCAGGCTAAATACCTACCCAGTGGAAAACAGAAGAGAAACAAAATGAAGGATTAGGCTGTCACTCTGCCTACAAATATGTAGAATAAGGACCACTCTACATCTCTGTTCAGGTTCTCTGTAGTAATTTCACTTGCACAAGCAATGTCCACAAGGTTGCTGACCTCTTCCTCCCTCCCTCTTTCCCCTTTCCTCCTTTTCCTCCCTTCCCTCCCTCCCCTCCCTCCCTCCCTCCCTTTTTCCCTTCCTTCCTTCCTTCCTTCCTTCCTTCCTTCCTTCCTTCCTTCCTGCCTTCCTCCCTTCCTGCCTTCCTCCCTCCTTCCCTCCCTCCTTCCTTCCCTCTCTCCCTTCCCTCTCTCCCTTCCTCCCTCCCCTCCCCAAACAGTAGCCAAAGAGAAGTGGTTAGCCACATTCCACAACATAAAGTTTTGGAGTTATCACAGCCCTAACTTAGCATCATATAACAATAAGGAAGGATGCAAGGTGAAACTGTGACTCAGAGCTTCAGCTCCTGCAATGAAGCTAATTATCCACCTTGGGTAGCAGCGTGCCTAAGTCAGCACCTATCTTCAAAGTGGTGAAACATCCACTGACTTCAACTCTGCTTCCTTATGGCTGAGGTAATTGCAGGAGATAATGATAAACTTTAAAATATAAGAAGTATGGTTATGTGAGAAGGAATTGTTATTTTAGTTTGAAATATAATATTTAAAACAGCTGAGGAAGTTTGGAATTATATGGGGGGAACTGAAAATAATTAGGAAAGCTGTTTAAAGGAGTAGAGTGGAGAGGATATACCGCTGATGAAGTGTCGTTCCCATGTAGGGTAAACCCACAGTACTGTGAAGAACAGAGCATTGAGCAAACTAGGCATACTGAGTGAAAACTGTAAGAAGAAAAGGTTGTGACAAATCAATAGAAAATTAAGTGGAACAAATTTTAGGAAACATGAGACCTGTTTTAACCACTCAGATATGGTATCTCGCTCTTTTGGGAGGTTATTCTGTTCTAGATGTCACTGTTAGGCACCGATTTCTGTTATAACATAATTTTTTTACTTTGCAAAAAATTCCTCCCTTTCATCCCATCCTTCTTCTAATGCTTTATGTTCCTTGTTCATATCTTCTCCTCATACTTTGGACAGACTTGGGTTTTTAGAAGTGAGACGCCTACATCTCCATGGTGTTCCAAGACATTCTGTTACTGTTAAAAAAAAGTAAATCTCAAGTCTTCCTGCTAGCCTGTCAGCTGTATTACCGTTATTGTTGCTGTTATTGTTATTTATATTACTGTAATGAATATGAGGAATGATAAAGCTCCTTCTGGGAGTTGAAATACTCCCTGATTAAGTTAGTTTGACAATTATACCAGCTGAGGATGGAGGTTTACATGCAAAGTAATTGCAACAAGTGGAAAACATACGTAGGTATGTACACAAAAAAAAAAAGGAGACTGGTAGAAGAAAGAAAATCTCACCTTCTCAGTTGCTTAAGCAGTATCAGATGGAAATGGTCCATGAACATAACAACTGAATTTGGCTCTGATTACGGTTGTGGAAGAGGAGGTAGTGCTACTTTCATGAATTTAAATCAAGAGGGTTTGTTTAGGAATGACAGAAAACTTCCTGACTGTATTGGGTCAAGCTGCATGGTGCTGTGCTTTCTATTGGTATGTAGAAAGGAGTTGATAACACACCAATGTTTTGGGTACTGCTGAGCAGCGCTCACACTGCATCAAGGCTGTGTCTCCAACATTCCCCCCTCACCACCAGTGGGCTGGGAGGGGGCAAGATCTTGGGAGGGGACATAGCCAAGACACCTGACCCAAACCAACCAAAGGGATATTCCATACCATATGACATCAGCTCAGATATAAAAGCTAAGGGAAAGGGAAGAGGAGAAGGGGCATTCGTCTTTTATGACATTTTCTCTTCCGGAGCAATGGCTATGCATACTGAAGCCCTGCTTCCCGGGAAGTGGCTGGACAACACCTGCTAATGGGAAGTAGTGAATAAAATCTTGTGTTTCTTTTTGCTACATGTGGCCTTTGCTTTTGCTTTTCTTTATTAAACCGCCTTTATCTTGACCCACAAGTTTTTGGTTGTTTTTTTTCCATCTCATTCTCTCCCCACCTGTCCTGC
>NW_009258388.1:593179-594076 GCF_000687185.1 Egretta garzetta
CATCCAGCCAAGGTCAAACCACCACACTGACGCACTCTGCATGGCCTCACAGTCACCTACATCTTGTGATGCCCTGGTACCGGTGCCTAATACAATGCTGAGTCTTCAGTCCCTTGTGGAGAACCCGGCTGTCACCTTCCTCCCTACTCTTTGACATGATGCTCATGTAGTTCAACATCACTAAGGGTTTTTTTTACCATGCTGCTACACTCGAATGCCATAGCTCATTTACTGTTTGCTATCACTCCTAATTCTCTTCTGGCATTAGTGCTTTGCAAGCATTACCAATCCAATGAATTGCACAGGGTGTAAGACAATTGGAGGTGGTTTGATTTCTGTGTGACAGAACAACAAGCATTCTTGTTGGGTAGAAAGAAATCAGCTTCACCAAAGGAAACACATGCTATAGTACAGAAAAATGTCAAAATCAGTCAGGTCTTCTGTAATATAATAGAAAGAAAGATGTACTTTTTAAAAAAAACGACTTCTATTAAGGATGTCTGGAGACACAAAATAATCAGAACATGTCGAAACCATTCAAAAGCAGAGTGCCAAAGCTTGTGGCATTATATGGCTGGAAGGAGTCATTCAGCTTCTCACTCATTTTATATATATGTATTTGTTTGTGAGGCAACGGTTTGGTAACGGGGGGCTACAGGAGTGGCTTCTGTGAGAAGCTGCCAGAAGCTTCCCCATGTCCGATAGAGCCAATGCCAGCCAGCTCCAAGAGGGACCCACTGCTGGCCAAGGCATCAGCCCATCAGTGATGGTGGTAGCACCTCTGGGATAGCGTAGTTAAGAAGGGGAGGGGAAAAAAAGTGAGCAATTGCAGCCAGAGAGAGGAGTGAGAACACGTGAGAGGAGCAGCCCTGCAGCCCCCCAGGCCAGTGCAGCAGG
>NW_009258388.1:594205-625041 GCF_000687185.1 Egretta garzetta
CGGGTGGCCCCACGGGGACCCATGCTGGAGCTGTCTGCTCCTGAGGGACTGCACCCCGTGGGAAGGATGGACCCACACTGGAGCAGTTGGTGGAGGACTCTCTGCCGTGGGAGGGACCCCAGGCTGGAGCAGGGGAGGAGTGTGAGGAGTCCTGCCCTGAGGAGGAAAGAGCAGCAGAGACAGTGTGGGATGAACTGACCCCAACCCCCATTCCCCATCCCCCTGTGCTGCTCGGGGGAAGGAGGGAGAGAAATTGGGAGTGAAGTTGATCCTGGGAAGAAGGGAGGGGTGTGTGTGAGGGTATTTTTTTTATTTCCTATTACCCTACTCTGATTTGATTGGCAACAAAACAAACAAGAGCGTCTTGGTGGGCACCTGGCTTCCAGCCAGGGTCAACCAATCACAGTCCTTATCTGCCATCCTTGATTTCCAATGTCACTATTTTTCCTTTTAAAAATGGAAAGCAATAATACATGCATCCATATATGTATAGTCTTTCTTTGGGTATTGATGCAAGTGGTAAGAGTAGGAAAGAAATTTCCAAGTAGAAATGTTGATTCCCTGATTTTCAGCCACTCCATTGGCCCACTCTCCTTCCCATTACACACAACTGGTGTAACTGCATTTACCCCCAGCACCAAGAGGTGTAGGCAGTGGCCTAGGACCACCACAGCTGAGCCTCTGCGGTAGGGCACTCGTTGAGTTGGGTGCGCAAGGGAGTACGCAGAACAATTTCCATCAGTAACTGTTCTGTGGCAACTGCAATACACAGGACTCACCACTGTCCCATAACACCACTTTTGTTGTAGTTCCAGAGCTGTGTGTTGCTTCCATAATGAAAACATATTTATTGCACGCAAAGCTCATTAGGTTTCTGTGCAAATGACAACTCAAGTATCTGCACCGAAACCTTTTTTCAGTTCAAGCAAGTGTTGAAAGACATTAGCAAGGACTTGAAAAAACGGGGCCACTTTTAAGAAACTTTGAATGCTAAAACTTAGGTAGAAATCAAGGAATAGCTCAGAAGTTTCAGGAAAACTCATATGGCACAGTAGGAAGAATCATGTAAGATTTGCAGTCCAAGAATACCAAATTGCACATCATAGATTTATTTAATGCATGCATTGTTGGGGGAAGAAAAAGAAAAAAAAGAAATTAGTAAGGAAGTTTTCTAGTAAGGAAATTGCTCCTATTGTCTAAAGAAAAAGCTCCTCTGATTTATAGTCTGTGAATGCAGCCTAAATTCTGAAATACTGTAAGCTAGTAAATGGTTCATAATGATGCTAACAGCCAGTAAAACCTTGAATTTCAGAAAGTGTTAAGACCAGAATTTGTAGATGAACTGGTGTATTATTGTCAATCAAACTGAATGAACTGGATTATTTTTGTCGGAATTCAATTCCATACGAGGTATGTACTCAAGAGGAGGATAAGAAAACAAATGGTTAAATGGACACTAGAAAAATCTGGAAAGACCTCACATTTTCCTGTATTTTTCCACCACAGTCCATAGAAGTTCATTTAAAGTTATGAATACCACTTATAAGACTGTTCAGTGTTCCCTTCAGAAATCAGAGAATTAATTCCAATTCAGGATCCAAAAAAAGGAAGCATAATGTGTTTTTAACACAGAACTCTGACAGAGCAGTCGTCATGAACAAAATGGACAGAGATTATGTTTTAATGGTTACACGGATCTTGCAAGAGTGCATTTAGTGCCTAGGACAGCTTAGCTTTGCTTTTTCTTCTCAAGGGACTGTTAACTTCCTTTGTACTGAAGATGACACTTGAAAAATAATTCATAGGACCTTTATACTGTATCTGCTTCTTTTTTAAAGAGTAGGGAAATCATAGATAAATAAGCCTAATGACAGAGCTCAAATAACTGCAACCCATTAAACTAATTTGCAAAGTTTCTATCCATCCCCATCCAAAGAAAAACAAGCGCATATAATCCTGTTCATGGTAGAGTCATTGCACTGAATTTTACTCATTCAAGATAAAGCATATGGATAATAACAACTAATTAAAGTGATTTAAAACAGCAATGAAAAACTGTCTGATGCCAAACCATACTGTGCCACTAAGAAACATTTCTATATCCCATGAGATTCTGTATCACTAGGTTTGCACGATAAAAACAGTCCTACAGAAATTTAAGTTTTAATATTGTTTCTGCATAAGACCAAGTTCGTTTCCTCTGTACTTAGCAACTCTCCCGCGTGCATTGCAATGCATTACGCTGTCAAGGTGAAACAGCCAGAGAAGGAATGTATTCAGCTTCCCTAGAAGTGGTTCATTAAAACAAAAAGAATGATCACAAAAGAAAGAACATTAAATTAGCATTACGATCTAAAATCTATCAGAACAGCACACTTTATATTGCAATTACTCCTGATACAATGTTTACTGCACCTGTGTGATACCTTCTGATAATGTTATCCCTTCTATTTGGATATACATTATCTCTACATAGGCTGGGAACATGGGTTGGATATCTCCCTTTTTTAACAGACCAGAGGTGAGAATGTAGTCTTAAATAAGCTGCTATTTAGCCTCGCTTTCTCTGTCATTCAAATCAGCCCAGCATGCATGTGTGCATGTGCAATTATACCAAACACAAAACCAAAAATCCTGGAGAAATACACACAGAGAAAAGCAAAAGTAGAAATAATGTAATACACATCAACAGGTGACATCCCAACAGAATACATACAAACAGCAGTGAATGGTAATTTGAAAATGCAGAAGTATAAAGAATGTATTGTCAAAATGAAAGATGGATAGTGAAGAAATTCAACAGCTTAAGATCTTCAGTTTCTGATCTAATCTACACGAACCATGATTCTTGGATTTTTTTTGAGAAGCTGGAGTTACTCAATATTTCATTGGAAACATTCAACATTTTACACTATGATATCTAAGAAACAAGTATATACTAGAACTAAATATAATTTTTTTTTAAAAAATCTATTAATTCTTCTTATGCTTGGGGTTAGTCACAGTGGGAGTGTCAAGCATAAGCATCTCCAATAATGGATCACTGTAATGTTGTCCAAGTACATTAGTAATTAATTTTGCCTGTCTTTGATTATAGGCCATAGATTGGATTAGATAAATGATGGGGTAGATAAATTATTTATATGCTCCATTATGTCAATCCTTATATCCCTAAATCGACATATAAACCACCATTTATTTAAAGATGCTTGTTAAATTCAGTCTTTGAAGAGAAATGTAGCTATTTAGGAAAGAACTGTGAAAGGAATTTATGAAGAATTTTACTCTAGGTCTGTGACAGGCATTAAGGTGAATCATCTAGTTACAAACTTAATAGATAAATCATTTGAGTAGAACGTTGGAAACTGGTTTTAAAATATTTGCAACATTAGTAAGCATGCATACATGGCTGAGCCGATAAACAGTCCATTTGTGATCCTTCTGGGAAATGTTTTATATCATTAAGACACTTAATAGCATAAGTCCTGTAAAACAGCCTGAGTTTCCTTCACTAAACTTTTCAAATATTTCTTGTAGATTAGGGATCATTTCTTATAATTACAATCTTCTCATCAGTGAGCAGCAAATCCAAGGTTCTTCGGTTATTTCAAGGTTGCTTTAGTGTGAAGGGTGAAGGTGCTGCCGTGTTTCTTCTACTTTCAGCTTCCATTTATTAGATAAAGAGCTTTATCTAGAACTAAACCTGTCTTTGCTGCTTCGAACTAATAATTGTTCTCTGCAAGTGCCTCTGTACTTTGGTTCCCAAATATTTTAGCCAGAACCAATTGCACTGGGTACACTGAGAGAAAAAAAGAACACCTGCTATCTAAGAGAAAGCATATGAATAACAGACAGACAGGGAACCACAAGGAAGCATGAAACAATCAATAAAAATGGTCACAACTGGATTTATACCAGCAACTATTCCTATCCTAGCCAGGAGTGAAAACTGAATTCCATTGTCATTTAGCACTATAAAAAGAAATAGCGATGCAAGGAAGCTATTTTTGGAGATGGGCGTCTTCTGCCTGTATTTATCTTGTGAACATGAACTGAGCTAGCATTGCAGCTTTTTGCTTCAGTTCTCTGTATGTTATTTTTGAGGACAGAACAGTTCTGCTGAAAAGCTACTAATACCCTGCAATCAATGAAACACTTCACATATGAAATATGGAGTACTCAGATGACACAAAAAAACTGATGGAGGATACGCACATGCATTGGATGGTCATCCACATTTTCAAATCTTGCATTTGCAAGATTGGCAGGAAATTCCATGGCAATAGGCTCTTGTGTTTAGAATTCCTTTGATATACTATTTTATTCCAAGTTATGCCTCTCTTCCAACTTATCTGGGACGTCTACTATTATAGAAAATATCTGCTTAAATAATTGTATTTTTAACCAGTGGAATTCTCCAAATACAACTACGCAAACATACATCAAGAACCCCAAAGAAGATTCTTTCACTCATCAGTACCTTCTGATTGTAAAGTGCTCTTTTTTGTATTCAACTTAAGTGGAACAGTTTGATTGCTCGTTTTCCTCCTGGCCCAAAGATAGGCCTGGAGACATTCTACACCTTTGAGGCATCTAAATTCATTTAAATCTCCATCTTACTATTAAACCTATGACAGCTACTGTAGCTACAGAATCCTTTTATATACCAATCAGACATTGCTACACATCAGTCCCAAACACCAACTCTTCCTTTTCAATGCAAATGCAGAATATATAAATTAGTGTTGGAAAGAACAATGATTTCAATTTATGCATTTCACAGGTGGCAATCCAGATCAATAAATATTTTTACAGTGTTACACTATGGACACCTCTGACTAAGTCCAGAGGTAAAACAGTCAGCATTTTACAGAAGAAAATATACATAATTTCTTCTCACATCACAGCTCATCTTCTTCTCTACTTATAGACTGGTATAAGCTTTGACAGATGAAATGCTAATACACTTTAAAAATTTTATTAGGACCTATTTTAATTCACTTTGCTTTTTCTTGTTAGAAATAGAAAGTCCCTTTACAATACTACCAAATTTCTGCATATTGGTTAATGAACCTGTGAATCAATATTCCCAAGTCAAATGGCTGCTTCTACTTTTTTTTTCCCCCAGCAATTTATTTCACAAGTCAATTCAAGCTATCTCAAATCTTCAAAAAGATAATTACATTGATTTAAATTCATATGTATGCTACTAAAATTTGAATTCTTGGTTTGTGTGCTTTGTTTGTTGCTCCTTTTGGAAAGTGAGTTTGAAACTTCCCAGCTTCACTGTGGATTTCCTTTAGGACCTTAGTAAAGCCATTTACCCTCTCTGTTTGCCTGCTCTCTGTCTCTAAAACAGCCAAAGATAAATAACATGTCCATACTGTTACAGTGATGGGAGCAATATTAACACATTTAGGTAGACAAGACTAACATTAATTTGTGCTATTCACTATTTCTGTGGGCAAGCTGAAGAAAATCTGTCATTTCCTAAGTTACATCAATGTTGCATTTCTGTCGGTTGACACTAATTAAGCTGATTTTTTTCATTGTAAAGTGGTAATGCAAGAATAGTAGAATTGGAAAAATTAAACATTAAAACATGAAAGGTTGACTTGGGCAAAATTATATAAATCTGATGTGAGAATATATGTCATATTCTATCCTTCTGAAGAGCTAATTTACATTAACCTTTATAAAAGTCCTCTCTCTAATCACAGTGCTGATTACTAAGATCTATAATTTCATCTAGCAGCATTGCTTTTTAAGGTTTACTCCTCAGCAATGATCCCTGCTGCTTGATTTATTTAAGTTAACAGCAAATAGATTTACGATTCTAATAATTTAAGAAGTTACTTTCCATGTGATGCTATTCTTTGTGAAGGATATGCAGTAGTACATTCAAACAGATGGTGACTTTCTGAGAAACAATCTTTGAGATGCTCCAAAAGGTGACAATGTGTGATTTGGGAGTTAACCTTGACATGAAAGTATGAACCTGCTTATAGTATTATGTTGCCATGTTTATTCTTGGATTATCCAAGCTACACCAAAGTAATGCAATTCTCCTTCTTACTTCACTGAGATATGATTTTGGTTTTGGCATTGTACGGATCTTCCTTTGCAGACACCTGCTGCCTAATCCCACTTTTGGCAAAACAGAAAACTCTACCCTTCTTGTCATTAATTCAAAGCACCATGGCATTGTACAAGATTGTATCAGAAAAAAAATAAGACAGACAAGGCCTACTTCTTTATAAGCTGAACATGGTTACAGTATTCTGATCATTGCCAGTATGGTTTGGATCCTGAATTTTTGGTTCCAAATTGCAGCCTTCCAGTACTCTAGCTGAAAGACTCCATTCTGTAATCCATGGCAAACCAATGTGAATGCTAATTGTTGAGTGATGACTGCAAGGGGTGTCTGGGAACCCAGGCAAAATATACTAAAATTTCCATCAGGAGTAAATTTCCCTCTTTGCATACTTCCCTTTCTAATTGCTGTGCACATGCCAACCAGGAGCAGTTTCAATCATTTGAGCCTCAAGATTCTAGGCAGCACCTGTGACTTCAATGACACTAATCAATTCACTGCCTACTTTAGATGTCTTCATAAAACGAGACTTTATACACTTTCACTGAAGTAGTATGATATATAAAATGGTTGTAAAGGCTTGATATGAAAAATTAACAACCTCCACTCACGCTGCTGAATCTGAAATGTTAAAAGCATTTTCTCTTCTGCCTGGTGCAATTACAGTATTATGTGAGTTTGCATCCTAACCAAACCTGTATGACTTCTGCTTCCAACCAAGCCTGTATAGCCACACTCTTGCCAAAGATACTACATAAGTCCTCCTACCTGAAACTCTTAGTCACTGTACCCTGAGTAGGCTAAGAGTTCTGATTACAGCTTATGCAATCTTCATCAGAGCAGCAACTGAACTGTCTACACATATTGCTGATTATACCCAAGTCAACTATTAATCAATGTGGGCATTTACTGGAAGCAGGTTAGACTGCTTCATCAGCTGACCTAACTTGTCTAGAACCAGCTCAGGAGTATCTGAACCATCTTGCGTTGGGCTGCGCAGATGCACCCTGCTACCAGTGAGGGTAAGTAAGTGACACTTGGTTTCCGAACTGTGTACTCCCGCCATGGGGGCTTCAGTGCATTTCAGGTGTGCATGCTGATACTCTTCCTTTTTACACTGTGTAATACATTATGATGGTTTCAGGCTGTTTTTTAGGAAGGCTTGTCTTAAGGATACAGTCGTTGCTATTCAGAATTCAGATTTGCTGGAAATGAGTGTAATCAAATCAAAAGCAACTTGTGATGTGCAAGACCATACACACAAGTGTACTCTCTCATTGTAGAGTTATAGTCTTTTCCCTGCTCCTCGCTTTGTCAGTGTAGTGATTTCAACAGCATAAAAACAAGAACGATAATGATCCTCAAAAGATACAGCAAGCAACTTCAATTATCTGTGGAATGATTCATTTTCTGCATGGAGTATGGAAATACTCCGGAAAAAGAAATTGTCTACGCATCTCCTTGGGGATTGTAACGTTTCTGTTCCAGTATTTCCTTAACAATATTGAAATTTTAATTCTGAAAGTCAAACTAAATCTTCCTCTCCTTCCCTTTGTCAGCTAAAAAAATGCATTTTAGTATCTTGTCACTTCCACTGACCTTGCTTTTTGTTCAGTAACAGTAGTGGTTTTATGCACTGTAAGCATTATTTAAAAAAAATCAGATAAGCTAGCTGCTTCCACTGCTATTCTTTAAAAATGAAATACAAACCTTTTAAAGAATAAATTGTTTAAGATCCCCAAACATTAACAAATTCTACATGCAAATTTACAACGACAGCTTGGCTGAATTTAGGTTCAACCCAAAAAGGTCACTTGCATAACTAGACTTTCACAAAATTCGGGGATGTTTAGAGCTTGTAACCCTTTCTGCATGCCTAATGTGTGTTTTCTTGTTTTCTTTCTTAGCAAAACCAAAAAAAACTTTTCCCATTGACTTCATAGTGATACAGCAGCTTATAATGAATACGGCTTGTGATGAACTCAATTTGTCTTACTACAAACATTTATAGCTGTATTTACATGGAAATTAATTTAAATCACTAAGAAAAAAAGCTCTGCAGTCCTCTCCACACCAAAATGAATGTTTAGCGTAAAATAAGGATGGTATTTATTCAAAGGCCAGATGGTATTTAAAAAATTTTCACTAGCTGTAACACATCTACTAAAATGTACTGTGGAGGTAAAAGAGAGTTTAGTTTCCCACAATTTTCCCCATTTTCATAAGCCCCTTAGTAGTACTTGTGTTGCCAGACTGACTCAGGGAACAACATAAAGCAACACCCACAAAGTTCTTTTAATTCCAACTCAAATTTAGATAAACACCTTGAAGCTTTGAAGGTTATGGTTATCATTATTTCTATCACACTGAAGTCTCTGCAAACAGGTGGTTCCAATGATATAGTCAGTATTTTCAAAGAACAAAAATGCTTTTTGAAATAGGAAATATGATGAACACTGATCATCAAATATTTCTGCAGTAACATGAGAAATATATAACCACTTGGTTACATTTTTCCTAATGATGGTTATATGTCCTTTTAAAAACAAAGAAATGGCAGGAGAATCTGTTCCCATTGTTTTAGCCTTTGGCTACTGAAATCAATTTTCATTTTCTGAAATGGAAAACAAAAATATGTGGAAATTTTAAAGTAGACCCGGGAGGTGGATCCCACCAAGTCAGGAGTTTTTTTTAATCTTAGTGCTTCTGTGTTTCTGACTATTATATTAATTATTATTTTCTACTTTTTGGACAGAAGAAGTAAAGGTTGTGAAATTGGCAACTATAAGAGATGAGGTTGCAGCTTAAACAGCTCATTCAGTTTTGCAACACCTTCCACAACAGTGTCCTCAAATGGGCTTGCAGTATCTTTGGCCTAGTGCAGACTCCACAAAGATTTCTCCTGATTTCTATATCACAAGCATATTTTCACGATCACAGAATCATAGAACAGTTTGGGTTGGAAGGGACCTTTAGAGGTCCCCTAGCCCAACCCCCCTGCAGTGAACAGGGACATCTTCAACTCGATCAGGTTGCTCAGAGCCCCGTCCAACCTGGCTTTGAATAGTTCCAGGGATGGGGCATCGACCACCTCTCTGGGCAATGTGTGCCAGTGTTTCACCACCCTCACTGTAAAAAAATTCACCCTTGTATCTAGTCTAAATCTACCCTTTTTTAGTTTAAAACCATTCCCCTTGTACTATTGCAACAGGCTCTAGTATAAAGTCTGTCCCTATCTTTCTTATAGGCTCCCTTTAAGTACTGAAAGGCCATAATAAAGTGTTCCCAGAGCCTTCTCTTTTCCAGGCTAAACAACCCCAACTCTCTCAGCCTTTCCTCATAGGAGAGGTGTTCCACCCCTCCGATCATTTTTGTGGCCCTCCTCTGGACCTGCTCCAACAGGTCCGTGTCTTTCCTGTGCTGAGGACCCCAGAGCTGGATGCAGGGCTCCAGGTGTGGTCTCATCAGAGTGGGGTAGAGGGGCAGAATCCCCTCCCTCACCCTGCTGGCCATGCTGCTTTTGATGCAGCCCAGGATATGGTTGGCTTTCTGGGCTGCAAGTGCATGTTGCCGGCTCATGTCTAGCTTTTCATCCACCAGTACCCCCAAGTCCTTCTCTGTAGGGCTGCTCTCATTTTTAGATGTATCCTGTTCAAAGTCAGATCTTACCTGACTTGGCAAAACTAACAGAAATGGACATACTTGCAAGTATCTGCATATAAAGTTTATGTCAACAATAATAAATGGTGATAAATAGATAGAAAATAATCTGGGGCCTGAGTCAGCAATACATTACTCCAGTGGGATACCTGTGGTGTAAAACAAGACTAACATAGGGCTGAGGGAAGGTTCGTTATTACCGTTGTTATAATTCTCTTTCATTTCCATGACAAATTACACTGCTATAATTAGAGGTCCCACCTGCTTTCCATGATGCCTCCTATCACTCCACTTGGTACTAACGATCACTCCTTTTCATGCAGTGCAGAAATTCATGAATATCTGCACCCGTTGGAAATATCTTTTAACTCTGAGGGCTGCTGGTGGTGTCTGCGGATGTGTGTCATGTATTTCACAACTGGACAAAATAGAAGGAAAGTCTTAATTTGCCAGGGTCATATGAGCTGTCAGTGGTACAGGCAAATTTCTCAGTTCACAGGTCTTTTCTCTAACCAGTAAGCTTTCTGCTCTTTTGTGTGCAGCTACAACCCTGGAAATTATTCTTCCCCCGACAGGTAGGTTCCCTTCCCCTGTTAGTAGCCACAGCGTAGCTTTATTTGCCCTGTCTCCACGGGAATATTTAATTTCTAAGCTCAGAGAACTCTCTCTTGGGGTAAAAAGAGTAATTTGTTCTCCAGTTTAAATCTATTCTTGGTTTTTCTGATGAGCTGAGAGTTTAGCAATTACTGTGACAGATGGAGTGATGATTTTTATGATGTGGAAACTTGTCCACGGGAATGAAGCTGAAATCTCCAAAGCCATTTCTCATATTGGCCTTTAGACAGTTGTCAGGTAATAATTGTCATTAACTCTTCTCACTGCGGACAAGATTTGAATTAGTGAATGGCTCCATTGGCTTGTTGCTGTAGCACTCCTATGCAGAGTGACATTTTTTGTCATTTATTCTGAATACACTTGAACCAGAGATGGAGCCAATATTAAAAATGTGGGTTTAAATTTCTCCCAACACTCAAAAGCATTTGGACATTGTGTCTGGAGTTTTAGTGCTCTATTGTTTTGGAAGAACTGCTTCAAGGGTATTTTCAGAGACCAGAACAAAATGGTTGAGAAGGTGCTTACATATACTGAAAATAAACAATTTTATGGGGGGAGTTGGCTGTCCCCTGGCCAACTCCCCCAGTTTATATACCGGGCATGATGCTGTATGGTCTGGAACAGCCTTTTGGCCAGTTGGGGTCAGCTGTCCTGGCTGTGCCCCCTCCCAGCTTCTCGTGCCCCTGGCAGAGCAGGGGAAGCTGAAAAGCCCTTGCCTGGTGTAAGCCCTGCTCAGCAACAACTGAACCACCAGTGAGTTATCAACATTCTTCTAGTACTGAATCCAAAACACAGCACTATGCCAGCTACTAGGAAGAAAACTAGCTCTGTCCCAACCGAAACCAGGACAACATGTCTCAAAGAAATGACCATTACAAACAGCACATTTATGTTGTGGACTTAGTTATGAACTGACTGGCTTTTCATGAGATAATCTGAAGCTGGCAGTAACCTCAGACAGGAACCAGTTAAAAGTGGGCTGACACCTTCCTAGTCTCCTGGTTCTGGTCTTCACCATTAATCCCAAAAAGCCATAGAAGCTGGCATTCGATACTTCAGGAGCATTTCATGTGTCTTAGAGACTGAGGTTCAGAGCTTGCTTATAGGTGTGGAAAGGAAAGAAACATCTTTCCCTTGTTCCCAAGTGTCCCTCTGTAGCTCAGTTTGTAATCATAACAGGAGGAAAATTTTAACAATAGTGATTTACCGATGTTTTCTTACTGAGAACTGATGTTTTTTTCTTCTCTATGTCTAAAGACATAGCAATGAAAATGCTGCTACTTAACTAAGCTGTTAATATTTCTGTCCTTTTTATGAGCTGAGAATATACAGTTTAATTTTCATGAGTGCAGAATATGAACAAAAGAGTATCTGTAGTACAACAAAGCACAGGATCTCTGAAAATCAAACCATACATTCTGAAAATATGAAACATTTCCCAAATGACGGAAGAGAAACAAACCCCTTATTTTTTCCCTTTTAAAAACTCTTCTATTCTCTTTAATAATATCAGTTATCCTCAATATAACTGATCAAGATTATTTTACTGATAGGTAAAGCAAAGCAAATAGAATTAAGTGATTTGTTCAACTAAAGATAATTAGTCAGCAGGACAACTAGAAATAAAGCCCAGCAGCTCTAACCTGAAGCATCCTATCTTAACCTGAAAGACTTCTGTAACTTCACATAATTAAACACTTGAACTGTAGAGATTTTATGCATTTACAGGTTAAGATTCTCCTGCAATCATCACTCTAATTTTTTAAAAGGTGCATCTTCCTAATCATTTTAATTAATAGTGTCCAACACAGAAAATTCCTCATTAAAAAAGGGCAAGCACATAAGAGAGTCTATAGGAATGTTTGTGCTTATTAGGGTCAGAGATTCATCCATGCAAAATAACATGAAAGCTAAGGCTGAAAGGCAGCATCATTTTTCTTTCATTAACTACAACAGTTATACAACTGGATCATTTACTCAAAGACAACTGTCCTGGTTTCAGCTGGGATAGAGTTAATTTTCTTCCTAGTAGCTAGCACAGTGCTGTGTTTTGGATTTAGTACCAGAAGAATGCTGATAACACACTGATGTTTTCAGTTGTTGCCAAGTAGTGCTCAGACTACTCAAGGACTTTTTGAGCTTCTCCTGCTCGGCCAGGTGCATAACAAGCTGGGAGTACAGCACAGCTAGCACAGCTAACCCAAACTGACCAAAGAGCTATTCCATACCATAGAACATCATGCTCGGGGGGGTTGGTTGGTTCGGTCAGTCAGTCACGGGCAGAGTGGTCGCAGCTCGGGCTGTGTGATCGCGGCTCGGGGGGAAGTGATCGCGGCTCGGGACGGGCTGGGCATCGGTCAGCGGGTGGTGAGCAATTGCATTGTGCATCACTTGTTTTATATATATTCTGTATATTCTTTTACCATTATTATGATCACTATTGTTATTCTTCTCTCTTATTAAACTGTCTCTATCTCAACCCACGGCTCTTACTTTTTTTTTCTTTTCTCTGATTCTCTCCCCCATCCCACTGAGGGAGGGGGGGGGGGGAGCGAGCGGCTGCGTGGTGCTTAGTTGCCAGCCGGGTTAAACCACGACAACAACACTAGTCAGGATTAAAAAGAAATTATAGGCAACTCTTCCAGTTAATACTTTTTAATTTGTTAATTAAAAGTGATAAGGAAAATCCGCAATTAATTTGTATCATCTCCAAGAGATCCCAAATAATTTAAAGGTCTCAGGAGTCTGATTCACAGTCAGGGACAACCAACATTGAGACATTGTATTTGAGTTGTAGACAGTTAATCAACCCAGTTTATGCTGATTTTGGATTGCGTTATAATATAAAACTATAAAATATTGCAGTCCTGGAGCTGCTTTCAGAAGCAGCACAACCCAGTCAAGCATAATGGGTACGCAGTTGTATGCATCTGGGCTGCATCTTGTCAACCACTGCAATATGCGTTCCTGTGTGTGACTAAAGGTCTCCAACCTTATTTTTAGAAAGGCCTAGGTGCCAGAGTTAAAGAAGTACTTGAATTTCTAAAGATGGTGTTTAGGGAGTGAGGGCCATAGCTCTTACATACCTAATTCTCACTGAAATCAGCAATAACAAGATGCTTCAATTCCCATCTGCATGAACATCAGTACCCAAGCCAGCCTCTGTGATGACTTCTATGATTTCTTAAGTTGCTTAGGAATTGCTATATGTTCTGTGCTTCTGAATGCCTACATTTGTGTATAGATATGCCTTAAAGTCCCTTCTCAAAACAAAATGCCACCTTATGGTTTAAGGGAGCTACTTTCTCAAGAGTTATTTTAACCATGCATCTTTTATTTTCTGAAGATGTTTTTTCTCTGTGACTATTGGATGAATTTGTCTCCATTGATGCTGAATAAGTTCAACCTCAGTATTGCCTATTTGGATGTTCAAAAATCCACAGAAAGAATTGTGCACTTATTCCCTTCTGCTGTCTTTAAGCAGCGCTATTTAGCAGGACTAGTTCACAGCTTGCTATCTGTGGTTGGGTTGTGTAAAATGCAGATCAGTCCAGAAGCTGAGTCCAAGGTGTTACAATAGGAAAAAATACAAATCTGCTCCAATTCTGGTTTTAAATATTTCAGCATTTAAACGCATTTTCCCAAAGTGGACTAATTGCCAATTTTGTAATTATTATTTGAAATTTTCACATAAAATAAAGGAATGAATACAACTAAAGAGTAGAAATTCATTTAAAATACAATAAATGTGGTTGCATTTATGTGGGACAAGTTGAGGACTCAATTTCATTATATCCATGCTTTTTACTGTTTGTTTCACAGGTCCCATTTTCATTTGCCAGGCGCTTCAAAAACCTCAAAACATGGCTAGGTGTGTTTTGGAAGATACAATTCCCATATTAAGCACATAGGATTGAAAAGGGGATGATGAGAATTTCAATAAAGATGACACGAGCCTCCCTGAACGGCAGCTACACGCAGGTGCAGTTATATGCATCATGTTGACGATTAGCCTTGCTCCTGGTGGGCTGTTGTGAAGAAAAAGGCTGCACAGATACTAACAAATACGAAAGGACACTATGGCAGTGAGTACCAGGGAGGCCCACCATTCACACCTTTTTCAAGCGCCGTTACCTTAACTTCCTGCTAGGATCAGCGGAAAGCCACCAGCCCCTTCTCAGCTGTCCCTTCATGGCCTTTGGAGGGATCCCAAGGATCCCTAAACTTAAGTGAGGTGGCCCCAAGCAGTAGTGCTTGGCATGGCAGGCACAAATAAGCCTGACTGCAGCGGTGTAGTGACCCTTGTGTGCTTGCACAGAGGCTGTGGGAATTCAGCCGTGAGTTGGAAGCAGCGTCCCGCATCAATCATTAACATTCTGGATATTGTAGTCTCCTTACTCGTATGTCCCGCATACATTTCAGCACACTTTTATTTGTGTAGCTCTTTAGGGTTACACAAGGCTCGGTTGCCCTTGAATACCCACGCAAATGGCATGTTGCTTTCTACAAAAGATTCTGCTCTAGAGCCCTGTGCCAATTCCATCCTCTCTCCCTAATCCCCATCGGTGAGAAAGTAGTGGTGGTCCCAAGAACTGGTGTCATTAATCTAATTCATTGAATACCTTAAAATAATTGTTATGTTATTAAATAGTAACTCAAATTGCCATTAGCAATGGGATGCTATTGTCTCAGACAGAATTAGTTTTCAAAGAAGCTCCCTGAGATCGTTGTTAAACCTCTTTTAGAGACTGGGAAACAAAGCACAAAATCATTAACTACCTTGTTTAAGACTGCAGATCACAGTGTCAGCCAGAACTGAGGCTGGCTTCAAAAAACTAATCTTGATTTAAAAGGCAAGCCAAATACTTTAAATCAGGCACCCAAGCACCATAAGGAGGATCTGCAAGTTTATAAAAGCTAGACTAAACATGAAAAAAAATCACTTTTTTTTTTTTTTCTTTTCTTGGGAAGAGTCATGCTCCCAAGCTTTTCTCCCATGACTACAAAGTCTGAAACCCTACCCTTGGTTCCTTTCCCTAAATGTATTCAAAAATATTGATGCAATCAGATGATCAAAGGCTTAAGAGAAAAGCAAATACCTATGGAAAAAAGAAAATCACACAAACTAACAATATCAGGGCTGCCCTTTAGCAAAAACTATGCTGGCAACTAGAGTGCCAAAAAGATTTCAGTGAAGACAGAGAAGTTAGTTCTGGGCAAAACTGAAGCATTTTTTAAATGTGTGTATGTAGTGGTGAATATAATGAAGTTCTCAGAGCAAAGGCTGAGAACACAACATTTTATGTTACACGATGCAGAAGTGGCATCTCGTGTTTGTAGAAAGCGCGTTACATCTCCGAGCTGTGATTTCCTTTCGCTGCCAATAACATTCTAATTGTGCACATAATTGTCAATAATGACAGAGGCCAGAACATGAACACTCTGCATCCGTTCCCACGTGGTGCTTTCAAAAGAAAGCTTACTACTACAAAATTCTCTCTCTACTCCTGCCTTCAGTGGGACAGATTTTCAGCTGTTGCACACTGACATAGCCCTGTTAATATCAATTCACATGAACTGATAATTCAATCAAAAACCAAATTACTTTTATCCTAAAATAGGAGTATATTGTTCTAGACCTCGAAATCTCCCAGGAGCTAAGACAGGCCACCATAAAATCAAAGGTTATAAACTTGAATGTATTATAGACAAATGAGACTTTGGCCTATGAATTCTCTTTGCCAATTAAGTTAATGAGCCTTGACAAAACAATCATCTGAGGAGTAGCTGACAAATTATCTGGAGCAGCAATCTGAAAGGCATTGGCTGGCTTACAAATATGTCAATTGGGAGAACATGGCATCATGTTCCTCTTCCTCTGGAAGAGTTATTTGTCAAACCAAATTTCTTGCAGTTCTGCAGCAGATTCTCAATATTGGAGCACTGAGATACAGTAATGACTGCAGTCACCAAAACAAGTAAATAATCCCTGTCCCTTCCTCCCCAAACCTGAGGCTGACAAATTCTGATTAAAAACTCTTTCTAGGAAGGCTGCAGGAAAACGGGGAGATATCTTTTATATTTGACTGGAGACCTTGTAAGTGTATAATGTGGAGGAATGGGGCTTTGAGGAATTCAGGTGAGTGAAGGGAGACCTTTGAAAATACCTGGTCAGTATTTGGAAGATTTTTTTTGTAGTACAACCTCTGTTAGAGAGAGTGGTATCACAGCTATGGTTTAAAACGAGGGGTTTTTAATGGATTAATTCTTCCAAATATTCAACACAATACAGCCCTGAGACACATCACCTTTGTGAAATTTAGGGCTGTGTACAAATAGCCACTTGGATTAGGGTTAAAATGGGATTAATACTTTTTAAAAATTTGTTCTCCAACTGTGAATACTGAGTCCATTTGGAAATTGGATCATGATATATGTTGTAAAGCTGTCACTTTCCTCACGAAAGGCATTTGATGAAATATCATTTCAAATCTCTTCCTCCATTGTCAACTATTCAAAGAGTCCTGTGGTAAAGATGACAGTATTTGAGAACATGGAAAACTGTCATATTTTCCATCTGAATGTTATTTCACAGTGGGAAGGAAGTATAAATTATAGCAATCAGTTGCCTCTACCACAGCATGTAGCAGAGCCTAATGCAGAGCACTTCACCATGAACAGTGTCTTTTCTCATCTTTTGTGTTCTTTTTGCAGTTTTTGTTGGACTGTTGAAATAAACAAACTGATTAAATATGCAGGGACTAGAGCTTAATTTTACCTCAAAGTAGAATGAAGATAAATGAAACCTTGTTCTGAAAGGGAATTTTTAACTGACATTCAGTAGAACAAACCCCAGCTTTTCAAGTTCTGATGTCAGGTCATCAACTATCTGATGACCAAGTATTCAATCAATCACACAATAAAGCAAAAATGAAGTAGACAATTACACCTTCTGGTGGCAAAATGGCCTAGTTCTATGAGCTCTCCAGGGCTCCACTGATTACTGGCATCTGAGAATCTGGTCTGCAGGAAGTAGCCTTGATAGATTTGTCCTTTCCTCCAACTTATCTCCATAGTCCTGACAGTTGTGTCTGTAGAGATGGACCCTTTAGCAATGAATTGCAATGAATTGCACTGTGGTTAGCAAGCCACAGTCTAATCCTCAGTACTCCCAATACACAATTCCATGGCCCCAAATCCCCCAGAACCTGATTGTTCAACTTTCTAGTTCAAGTTGGTCCCTTCCCTTCTAAAGGGACCATTTTAAAAGTAAAAGTCTTTTTATAATGATCTCTTTTGTTGTCTGGCTCTAAACACACAGAATCCCTGTGATGGTTGCAGTTACACCGTACCTAAAGACCTGAAGTTATTCTACTATTTTTTGGCTATTTTTTCCATTAAGATAGTATTTGCAGAGAAATCAAAATATTGTGGATAGATCTGTTAATGCCTGGCACCCTCCTGGGCTTATTTATACCTTTATAAAGTGTTTCCCTTGTCAGTGTTTTTCACCCAAACTTGTACTGGCCTGAACAGCTTGACTAACAACTTTGTCCAGTGATTAAGCATCTTTTTAAAATTCTAGAAGCTACACTGACTAATAAACTGACAGCTTCTGTATGGTCTTACCACATCTGTTGCATTCTTCACTAGTATTTGTCTTATTGCTTGTTTAATTCAGCTGTCTACTTCATAGCACTGCAATGCCTTTCACAGCTGTTTCTCTAATCCCTGTGGTTTCTTTCGCATTTTGTATCTTACATTAATTTATCATTTTACTTTCCACTTACACACTTTTCCTCTTCTCTTCCCACATTACTCTTTGAAAAGTGTTTTCTGTAGAAAATATCTATGATCAAAGCTCCAAATACAATTATTTTTCTTCTACTATTGAATATAAAAGATGATAGAGTTTTTTTTCCTGACAAAGGAAGCACTCAACATCTTTTTGAAAACTTGTGTCTATCTCTTCCTCTATCTCCCAAGTCTTGTTTGCAAAGAGTTTCCTACTACCCTAGTAGACTACAGAAGAATAGCTGGGTTATACTAGCATACAGTTTTGGATAGTATGTTTTTTCTGTATTAGATATTTCTTAGGAGGCAGTCACTGAGAAAATTTTATAGAAATGTCTTCCTTTACTTCAGTTATGGCAATGTTCATCATTTTAGGTTTTACTAACTGCCCTCTCAGAGCACAGCTAGCCTAGGGAATGCTAAGTTTTAGATGTATTCTCAACCATGACTTGGTGAGGCAGGTGATTATTTTTTGCTCAGCTTCTTCTGAATGGCTTAGGCAGCCACCCAATAAACCCAAAGATGCTCAGAGAACAAAGTATGAACAACACAGAAATAAAATGACTGAATCAAACCAAATTACTACAGCTTTCAGTGAGGTCTTAGTCCCTTTCCGTACTCACAGAGAAACAAATACTGAATTCAGTTGTAAAATAGATACATATTATGTAACCTATTTTAGAGCACCATTCCAATGGATCAAAACATTGCCTCTGTTCACCACTGGATTTTGGATGACCAAAATTATATACCAAGGTAGCATATAGCTTCCAGTGGTGCAGATGTGAAAGCATGGTTAAAAACAAGCACAAGCTTAGAAAAAAGATCTATGGTGAAGATGCAAACTATGAGTTAAATCCAGTGATGTTCATGCACTCTAACGAAGGAGGTGAGGAAGAAGCGCATGCAGTACCTGGTGATCTCAGAGTCAGGGAGCAGGCCTACGTGGTAGTGGGGATAGGGAGCTGTAAGAAGGAAGCTTTTGTCACACTCGACAGGGGAATAGTGCCTAGGAGAAGGTGGTTTATCACACAGTTTGTTCACAGTGCTGTAAACAGGTTCAGGAGGCCTGGTGATACAGAGACAAGAGTAAAAGATCAGGTGCGTATTAGTGGCTGAGAATCTAGAGAAAACACAGCAATCATTTTAAAAGCATGCATAGCAAATCTGTCAAGACCTTTTCAGTAGGGCTTTTCTGACAAGTAAAGTGTGCTGTTAAAGGAAACATTAGACTTTGATAACTTGGTATTCCGGCATATAAGCAACTGCATATAAAGATATACAAAATGTAAGTGGGCCAAAAGATATCCACTTCTATTATTTAAATTTAGACTGGCTCATGGGAAGTGTGGCACTGAAAGGGAATGTCTTATCTCTGAAGTTCAGTGGGGAATTTCCCCACATACTCTGCTTAATTATTTTTTTTGTTTAATAAAAATTTTTTCTGCATAGTTTTCTGTGATCTTAGTTCTGAGCACCGCACAGAAAATATGTTTATTACCTGAAAAGAATTATTTTTTAACCATTAATTTAAAATAAAGATGAAGTGCATATTACTTGTTAATACAACATACTCGTGGCCCCGATGAGCTGGGGCTTTGCAAGCAGAGCTGTGGTCAAAGTGAGCCATATCATATAATAACACTGATGGTAACATACCCTGTAAACAATTCATCTCATTGAAAGGCAATTAATTCCATTTCAAGAGTTCTTCTCTTTCCTTTCAGATTCAACCTTCAAAATCTAGCTATGCAGACAACATCTCAAATGGTTAACCTCGGTGATGAGGCTACTGCAATCGCACTGGCACTGCTGCTCCAGATTACAGACAGCAGTCTGTGAAGCTAGATATGAAGAATAAGCCCCCAAACCTGACACTGGCAGGTCACCTAACATTTGCCTAGAGGTCAGCGCCTTGGTTGGAGAGGCAATACTTACCGCAAACCTCCCAGGGAGCCGCCTGGGGAGAGGGGAGAAGGGGATGCAGCCTTTAGTACCAACCAGCCAGGGATCCACAGGAGACAACCAGCAAATAGTTTTCAAAAAAGTGCACCACAGTATAGTTCCCGCCATGCAACTTCTCCAGCTACTGCCTTGGCCCCAGCAGATACCTCTGGGCCTACTGGCAGAGTGAAACTTGACTCATAATTTCCTGAAGTTTCTGTTCTACAGAGTGCCAAGACACAATCGCTGTCATAGCCTCACTTCTGCCAGAAGATCCAGAGTATGCCACTGTCTTTAATCACAGACATACCGTATTAGCTAGATGAAAATCTTATTTCAGGAGCCTGAAAATATCAAGAGGCCAAGCAGTTAATGAACTCTTTTTGTTCTCCTGGCTGCACTGTGCCTCACATGGGTGTGGTTTTTGCTGTGACTTTCACAGGTACCAGAATTTATTACAGTCGTGGATGCGCTTGCAGATACAGAGAACATATTTTCCTTTGTTGTTAGCTTCTGGTTTTGTCCTTTGGGGGAAAAGGAGTAGCTTAAAAATTGGTCTCACTCAATGCTAATAACATTATTCATAGCAATCTGACATATGATTTGAGAACTCTCTGTGCCTGATTTTCCCAGGGAAAACTTTACAGTTAAAAAAAAGGCAATTCAAGATTACCGAATATCAAACCAGCAAAGCTGTCCCTCATTTGGTTATAAAGCATTTTGTCAAGCATTTAGTAAAATCCCCTTAAAAATGTTTAAGGTAGCAATTCTTTTTTTTTATCAGCATATTTAATGCTTGTTTCAGAGGGTTGGATTTAATAATTTATCTACTAAATCAATTGCTGCTTTCAATACAAAAAATCCAGGAGAAAAAAACCACTTCTATTATTTAAATTTAGACCAATACTGCCTTTTACTCCCTCAGAAATCACTTTTACTTTTTGGCAGTATATTAAAGAACAAGCAGAACTATCAAATACAAATGATACCTACAATGAAAATCGAATAAATATTGCCCCAGTGCAGGAAGATGAATAAAACCTGTAGATCTCTCCATGGCTTAAAACACTAACCAGTCCATAAACAAGTTGCTTGCTTCCTATATTCGAGTTATCGTCTTCTCTGAGTGATAGATGACATGAGAATGTCGCTGCCCCTTGGATGTGTTGTGAATGCTCAAACTACACTGAGTCATCAGTGACCATCCAACCTTGTGCTGAGACACAAATCATGCCACAGGGATGGAGAGATATGGGGGACTGCTCTGTTAATTGACAGTTACAAACTGCTCCCAAAAGCAAATTGAAGGTAAACATTCAACATCTACCTAGATATTGAGACCAAAGATAGACACAGAGCCCTAACAAAATGTCTTGTGTAGCCCAGAAAATTTTAAAACTTTTAGTATTTTTCACTCCTTTCAGTCTTGCTAGACGGTAAGAAAAGAGAAAATTGGAACAAGTCGCTGTGCTGATGTATAAAGTCCTCTACTCATTGGTATAAGTGATACCAGCACCTAGCTAACAACATACCCTCTGTAACTGAGCTGAAGAGACAGGTCTTAAGGTTAAGAAAAGGAATTCAAACTTCTTATCCTTTTAAAGCTTGGACTCTTTACTTGGAAAAGGATTCAGGGTATCAGATAATTCCAGTTATGACTGCACTTCTTATAAGGCCTATGAACTGGTCTGAGATCATCATAGCCACCTATTTACCATCAGATGCCATTCTTCAAGGTCATTAAGATCATGGACTAACGTGATTCTTTAGATACCTTCATACATACTCAGATGCATATACTAATGCTGCCAATTGCATAGCTGGGCCCTGGCTGCACATTTTATTGGCACAGAAAAGCAAGAACTTGAAAAATAAGCAGTACGTAACATCAAAGGTCCAGCTCAGATCAGTATAAATTTATTTTCTCTCTCAATTTGGTTTAGTAAATAATTTATATTTGTATTTACTAAATTAAATAGTGTAAAAATAATTGAAAGCTGGGATAAAAAATGGAAAGGAGGAGAATGATTAAAACATACTGGGCAGATCAGTGTCCTGGTCATACAAACTGTGCTTCATGTAGAGCAATAATCCCTAAAAGTAGTATGAGATACTTCCTGCAACAGGCTGTCTTCAAATATCCTCCTGACTATTCCCTTTCTCTATGGCAAACTAGTACTTTGCTACAATAGTACCTACCTATTTTGGAAGGCAACAATCCTGTCCCCTCCCATCTAAAAAGGTAATTACAAAGACTACAGAC
Organism: Egretta garzetta; assembly: GCF_000687185.1. Lineage (NCBI taxonomy): Eukaryota > Metazoa > Chordata > Aves > Pelecaniformes > Ardeidae > Egretta > Egretta garzetta. Next base: position 616,576 of record NW_009258388.1, read on the forward strand.
TTTTATTAAATGATTCTTCTAATGCAGCCTTTTCTCTTGTCATTTATATTTCTCCTCAGTGGAAGAAGAACATAGAACTTCTATCCAATGGGACCAGCCCACCTGGTAAATCCCATCTCACATATCTTCTTCTCCCATGCTGTGACAGAGACAGGTTGTCTTCTCTCAAAGCATGAGATAAGGCGAATGCTATTTAGAAAGAGTTCCTAATGTGCCATTCTGAAAAAAGGCAGTCAAGGTCACCCCAACTTTTCTTGCAAAATAATTAAGAGCCAGACTGAACATAAACATTGAGGCCTTATTTTATGATGCATTAGGTCTTCAAATTATTTTAAAAACATGTAGCGGATCATTTAGCATGGTGTAACAAAAGTGTAAAAGCTAGATATATATTATTTAAGGACTGATTCACCAAAGTTTATTTGCAATTGCATCACTTTTGGATACAGAAAGTGCAGCTTCAGAAGTTTTGTCTTATTTAAAATAATTTTAAAGTTTTTTTAAGTAGTAATTAAAAAGTAATTTAAAAGTAATTTTTGTAATTTAACATGAGAAAGAAAAAAAACTAAATTATAGAATTTATTTTGTCCATTATCTTCATTTTTTTAATACTTATGCAAAATAATCCCCTTAAAATGCCAAATTTGTGAATATTACTGTATAATTCTTGGATAATTGTAATATCTATTTTAATGAGTGATTATCTAATATAGGTTTACTCTGTAAAAATAACTGACTGCTGCTGTAACCTCTTACTTAGCAGATCTTCTCCCTTTTTGTCTTTAAACTGTTTATTTAGTGACAAACATACATTACAGTTCTCTGTCTTTATCGGTGAGCTAAAAACCAAGCTCTGTGATAAATGAGAGCAGTAACTGCTAGGTCTCGATGGACAGCAATATTGACATTAGCACAAGAACCAGGCATACAGTAGCAGAGGAAAGGCAACAGAAAATGTAAGTGGTAGCACAGCTTGGCTTGGTCATGCCTCAGTAGATAATTCAATGACAAGAGAGAGAATCAAGTCACTCAGTGCCACAAGGTAAACTTTTAAACGGTAGTATGAACAGCAGATAGTCATAAGCTACTTTTCTAGACAAAAAAAAAAAAAAAAAGTGAAAGCTGGATTTGTTAATCAGTATAGACCCAACTGCAGCAAGGCACAATTTCCACAGAAAGGTATAACTAATTGGTGGAAAAGCTAACAGTAACAGTGGGAGGTAGAAGATTGATCTGACACTGGTTTTATTTATTTCTTTCATAAGAGACTGTAAAGAAAGCAAATCTTCCTGGTTGTTCGTGGTCCTTATTATTCCTTTTTTGCATCATCATTGTGTTATTCTTTCAGGCTGGCTTTAATGCACAACAGAAGTTATGAGAAAGTGGCATTATTAAAACCGTTCTCTCCTCAGCATCATGCAGGGTCCTCAATTTAATTTTAACTTCTTTTTTTTTATTGCAGAATCCTGTTTGGTAAGGTTCAGTTGCCAACACATAGCACATTAAATGTTAAGAGTTTCATTTTTTTGGATTTTAAAAGCTTTTATGATATGGAAAGAAACCAGCTAAGCTCTCACAGTGTATTGAGTATGCAGGGCTATAGCCAGGAAACGCTAAATTCAATCTGAGAGAATCTAAATCTCAAAATGCTACAAGTTTCCAACATTTTTTTTTTCTGAGTAGCAATTTTTAATTGTACCCAAGTTCAGTAAACACAACGAATATATTAGTATTGCCAATATAATGTTGCTGGGAAGTTTGAAAATAATTGTCTTTAAAAGTATATCACTATTAAGCCAAAAATCAATGGCAATTTAATACAAATGAACCCTTCCACTTCTAATAACCAGTGATTTTTATATATATGTCTTTTGACTAATTTTAGTTTCTTGTTCATATAACCTTCTAGGAGAACCACATACCTTATTGTTCAATAGGTTTATTTAGAATTGAAAGTTGATTTTATTTCATAGCTTGTGTCCTGGCAAATCAGATAAGACCCAGACACTCATATGACATGTCTATTTCCACTAAATGAAAGACAGAGAAGGGGTATGAAGACCCAGAAAAAAATACCAGAAGTTCATTTCCTTAATTCCTTCTGGGAATCCTTCTATAATCACTGATTTCTGAACTTTTCCATTATTAAATGCTATTTTCATAAGCCTTAAAGTTTTCCATAACTGCAAAACAAATGCTTAAGTTCATGGCAATTTTTTTTAGCACAGTAATGAAGAGTAAGGATTGCCTTGTTCCTCTTAGTAATACTATTTAAACATTTTAATTGGGTTTTCAAATGAAATGGCCTACAAGCAGGCGTAAGTATAATTTAGAATTTTTAATGTTCTACACCCAATTCTACGTTCATTATTCTTAGCCATTAGGAATAAGGAAATGAAATGACTGCCTAATTTGAAGAAAATCAGTAACAATTTTCTGTTGCAGTAATGGAAAAGGCGGCTGCTTCACATAGGAATGGTGAGACTATCAGACCGAAGGCCCTAGTCCCTTGCAATGACTTTTTAGGAAACAGGGACAGTAAAGGATGGCCCTTCCCTGCTCACCTGTTGCAAATCAGCAGGTTAGGGACCACATAGACCAGAAACTAAATCCAAGTAAATTGTGGTTAGTGGGCCTATCCACCACGAATTTAAGCACTTATCCTCATCTGTATTTGAGTATTTTTGTATTCTTAGGCTTCACAACACCCTGTGGCAATGAGTCCTACAAGCTAATCATGTCATACCCAAAAAACTCTATGTTCTTGTATTTTAAGCCTGTTACTTGGTTGCACATTGGTAACATATGGTAACATTTCAAAAACTTCTATTTTTCTTTATTTAAACTTACTTGGCAATGTACCGTAAGCTCCCTGTATGTGGGCTGTAAGAAAGTCATTGCCTTCTCTATGTCACAGGTACTTTTGCAGATCTCTGTTCTAGCTCTCTCTAACAACTTCTTTCTATCCTGTAATTACTGGTTTTTCAGTTCTGCCTGGAAACTGTGCTACAACCCTGTTCATCTCTGTCACCCTCTTCTGGGGCTTTTTCCAGTTGCCTCCATGTCGTATTCAAGACTTGGATGCATCATAGATTCATACAGAAAACAGTTTTCCTATCAGATCCTATTTCCATTCTTAATTACCTTTTTGACTGCTCTTGAGTACTGAGCTGACAGTGTCACAGAACTAACCACAATCCCCCCAAGGTGTTTTTCTTAAGTGGTAAAAGTTGCTTTAAGAGTCCGTGTCCGTAATACATGTAATATATACTTGGGGTTATCCTTTTCCTCTCTGCACTGTTAAATGCTGCTTACCATTTCTGTGTGTGTTATCACTGCCAATCCTACTATCTCATTTCAAAAATCTCCATACAAGCACTAAAGCAGATTCTGAAATTTGATTTTTGTTTTGAAGTGTTAAGTAATGAGTAGCTTCCACTGACTGTATTAGAAATAGGCAAATTCTATTACCTGGGGATCTCTGACAGGCCTGATTAAATATGTGTGGATTACTCAGGACATAAGAGATTACCTGGTAGACTTGACAATAACTAGATTTTTACTTTAACATAAATTATTCTCCCAAGTTAAGACTTATTTAAAATAAATTTGGGGTGTCAAAATGAAATCTTATGATAGTCAAACATTGTTATGCATTTGTAAAGTTTAACAATTAGTTTGATAAAATTTGTGTATTAAATACATGAAATATAAAATAATTGCTTTGTAATTTAGCGGTTTCATGCTTCACTGAAGGGAACAAATAAAAATATAGAGCTAAGAAATACAACTGTGACTTCTCTTTCTAAAAAGCTGTTGACAGGTGTTCTACAAGTAGACATTTTAAGGTGATAGCGTAACTAAATACTGTACCATCGTATTTCACCAAGGGTCCAATTTAAGGTTATACAGACAAACTTAATTTTTTCTTCTCTTAATTGAACATTTAATGTGTAACTTGAATAGTGTTCTTTTAAAATTTTTTTCAAAATATTGAGATTGATCAAAGACTAAATCAAGAAAGAAATCCTATTATGGGGCATCATATTGAATTCAACATAATCATCAGCAGGGTCGCCAACATAAGAGCTGGAACATAAGAACTCTACCTCATGAGAGACAGGGATTAACCAGTAGCAGCGGCAGGCTGTCATCCTCCAGACCAACATGACATGCAGATGAACTATCATGACAGACTGCCTGATGCGATCACGTGCACATCATGCAAACCCCAGAAACCTGGGTTTCTCTCCATTTTTTTTTTTTCAGAAAGTTGTCCCTGGCCTGATCCTGCCAGCATTGTATCAGCAACTTTTCCTACCTGCTCTCTGCCTCTGTTCCTTGCCCCAGCCTTCTTGCACAACTATTGATTATCCCAAACCTCATGGCTCACTGTCTGAGGCAGTTGCTGGTTCAGCAACCCTGAAATCCATTGCTGCTCTTCTCCGGGCTATTTTTCACTACTGCTTCTTCATGCCTCTTCACCCATTTCTCACCATTTCTTCCTTGTCCTAAATTCCCCTTCCAAATCCAAGTTTTCTTACCCAATAAATATCAGTTTTCCCTTCTTTTGATTTCCCTTCTCACACAACCAGTGACACGTTCTCCCTCAATTTCACACCCAATCTCACCATAATGCCTTGCCAAACACACTCCCCCTATTCCTCCAGTTTCTTAAATGTTAAAATCTGACAGGACTGGGCATTCAGAGCACAGAAAAGAATGACTCTTGATTATGTTTCTGTGTCAGAAAGGTCTGGAAGGAATAAGTAGAGAGAAAACCTAGCTTTGGCCATATAAAGCTGTGCTCAGTCATGTTGTCTTTTTTTAATAATCTAGTCAGTATTACAAAGTTGTGAGAAGCTTTGAAATAATGTACTGTGAGTATGGAATCTTAGAGAGTTCTACTGCAAAAAAATATTAAATAAATTTTGGAGGATAAATTAACTGCAGTTTTCCCAAAGGCTTATAGATGTTGGCATTTAGATAGATTTTCACAAATGCACTATGTTGATTCAGTTTGATCAGCTCCCATACTTCAATGCCCTGAAGCTATGTATGGAATATTACAGTATTTAAAATATCACCACAATATTTAACATAGAATAGAATAGAACATGAACTAAGCCATGTAATTCTCCCTCCATCCCTTAAATGACCAAGCCGCTATAGTTAAGACTAAATGCAACTTAATTTGATAGTAATAGTGGTTAATTAAAAATACTTTGAAAATAATAGATATAATTTACACTAAATTTTAAAGCAAAACAAACATGCAACCTTTGCTGTCCCTAGATAAACAAATCCAGCCCCAGGCAAAAAGTGAGCATGAAAAGATTAACTTGAACAATTAATCTGCCAAACTTACTAGTGGTTTAATAGGAAGAATGAATAAAAGGCATTATAGTCTCCCCATATTACTAGATGCAGTTTATTCTCTTTAGGGCATAAGTGACATGCTGAGTTTGGGTTAGGCATGCTGATACAATAGCTGAGAGCTCACAATTACCTGTCAAATGCATATAACTGCATCTGTGTACTTCTACATATCTTTTACTCACGCCCATATAGTAACAACAGGTCAAAAACATGGTGTAAAATTCACAATTTGAAAGTTCTACCTACACTGCTTGAAGGCTTTCTTCGCTTGGGAAAAGTGAGTTTCGATTCTGTTCCCCCACAAAAACTAAGAGGAAATGAAGCTAACTCCGTTCAGCAAATACACACTTTTAAAACACAGAGAGTATTTTGTCAATGGATGATCTAAGTCAACTCATTAGAGATCCCAAAGGAAGAGTTTTCACAACTCGTTACTAAAACCTGCAGTTCTTTTTTCCTGTCATTGTGCTTCATAAAACCGTTGTCAGAAAATTGTTATTGATAGTTTTACAACACACAAGCCATAATATTAGTTGTAATTGTTTAATACTGAAAAGTCAGATCTGTGTATCAATACAAATATAAAGGTGTTTCCATAAAATATCCTCAATTCAACAAGCAAGTTTATATAAGTAAACAAGAAACAGTTGAAGAATGCTACTTTCAACACAAGGAAAAAATCGCCTGAGACTTCAACTTAATGGTTCTCCTTTTTCTCCCTTCCAGTCCCCAGCACCTCCTCCTCATCCAGAAAATGCTGTTTTGCAAAGATGCATGTAAAAAAAATCAAACATGCTTTTCACAGCAAAACAGATAGACAGCTTTTTCATCCATGAATCTTTAATATCTAGCCAGAGTTAAATGTTAAAGTGAATTTTTTATCAGCTGAAGCACAGAAGTTTGATGTTACCATTTTCTGAAGTTAAAAAGGAAGTAACTCAAGATGGTAGTTCTTTATTTTTATGGATCTTTTGCCAATGTTGTTCGTTAAAGACAGAAGGAATGAACATCTAAAAGCTACAGGATTTTTAGGCTATAATTTCAGTATTTCTGGAACTACGAAGGCAGACAACGGTTAAAGAGTAAATCGAAATTTCTCTCTCATCTGTATTAGTAACAAACGATCCACAAAAACACTAAAACAAAAAATAACTTTTTTCCTCCCTACTATCATAGAAAATCAGGTTGGAATACATCTCTGTAGGTCATCTCATCCAATCTCATGCCTGAAGCACGATTGTTGCCAATACTAGTTCAGCTCAGTCATGATTTTATCTAGCCAAATATTAAAAACCTCAAAGGGTAGATATTTCATAACCCTTCTAAGCAACCTGCTCCAACACTACTCCACCCACCTGGTCCCTTTTTTTTCTTCTCAAACTGAAATCAGAACATCCAAAGCCAATACCTGTGGCCATTGGTCCTTCTCTAAGAAGAGTTTGATTTCATCATCTCTGCTTCTGAGTAGAATAGAATCATAGAATTGTTTAGGTTGGAAAAGACCTTTAAGATCATCAAGTCCAACCGTTAACCTAACACCACCATCCCACCACTAAACCACGTCCCTAAGCACCTTGTCTACCCGTCTTTTAAATACCTCCAGGGATGGGGACTCGACCACTTCCCTGGGCAGCCCGTTCCAATGCTTGACAACCTTTTCAGTGATGAAACTTTTCCTAACATCCAACCTAAACCTGCCCTGGTGCAACTCGAGGCCATTTCCCCTTGTCCTATCGCCCGTTACCTGAGAGAAGAGACCGACCCCCACCTCACTGCACCCTCTTTTCATGCAGTTGTAGAGGGCAATAAGGTCTCTCAAGGAGTACTTACAGGCCCCGTAACAACTTCTTCACAACATTAAATAAGCCCCAGCTCCCTCAACATCCCTCTAACCTCCATGTGATTCAGGACTCTGAAAATCTGCTGGACCCTCTCCTGTTTTTCCACAACCCTCTTGAAGTCAAAGAATGGGAACTGGTCACAGTCTTCTAGTAAATAATTTATCTTCTTCTGCTGGCCATGCTGCTCCTAACGTAGTCTAGTATGTTGATTACCTGACTGGCAATGAAAGTGCATTCCTGGGTCCATGTTCAGCCTGGCATCCACTGTAACTTCCAGGTCATTTTCAATGAAGTGGCAATTCAGATGTTTGTTTCATGGCCTGTACAAGTGCGTGCAGCTGTTCCACCTGAGGTGCAGAGCTCTCACTGAACTTTAAGAGGTTTCTCCTGGCCCAGTGCTCGAGTATATCAAGATCCCTCTGGAATATAGCTCTGCCATTTGTCATGTTAACCACTCCCCCTAAATTTATTATCCTCTGCAAATTTGCTGAAGGTGCACCCTGTGTCATGACCTAGGTCATTGATGAAGATATTCACTGACACCCAAGGTATCCCAAGCTACTCTGCTCATCCCTGACCACCTGACAGATGTCAGGTGATGATCATTACACTTTGAGCCTACTCGAAGTTCAGTCAGTTCCCAACCCAGTCTCTTCTTTTAGTTTACTCTTCCTCAGCTTTCAAACAAGAGTACTGTGGGAGACTGTGTCAAAAGTCTTACCAAAGTCTGCTGTTGCATGCAAATGAGCATAGCCATGCTGGGAGAAGGCTAATGAGCAAGGGGACATGGTTTATTTGCCTAGGGACATGGGTTAATAGGTACGGCAGTGTTAGGTTAATGGTTGGACTTGATGATTTTAAAGGTCTTTTCCAACCTACACCATTCTACGATTCCATGATTCTATATAGTCTATGAGATACCTAAAAGGCTATCCAGAAGGTTTCCAAACTTTTACAAATCATATCTTCTTTCTAGCTACGGATTAGTTGTATGTGTTTATCCAACACTTCCTCATGTTTGGATGAGAGGCTGCTGGAGGAGTTTTAAAGAGTGCTTCCCGTGTTGCAGCTTCTCCTGCCCGCAGAAGAGGTGTGAGAAATACTTTTGCAGCCACTCCCAAGGGCAACTAGAGGAGAAGAGGAATCAGCATGTGCCCCACAACAGATCCCAGATGCACATCTGTGGGAGTTATGGCATGGGTCAGGTATGCCTTTGGAGTCAGCTGGGTTTTCACCCAGCAAAGAG